>NC_034015.1:17185056-17534007 GCF_000346465.2 Prunus persica
TTTAAGGATGCTAATATTCTCCTCGACCAGGTATTTAAATCCATTTTAAAAATTTCAATATATATTACATTATATTATATTAGGGTTATCCTTAATTATGAAACTAAGAGTATACTCTCACAAAAGCTGTATTTACCTCCTGAGTGTCCTGGTAATTAAGAAACTTTTTTTTTCTTCTTCAAATTAATAGTCATAGTTGAATTTTAATTTTATTAACTTAAACTAAATGAAGCAGTAGGAAGAATAGCAGATCACTGATCTCCTGAGGGAGATGTGTTTTCTTTTGGAGTTGTGCTGCTAGAATTGATGAAAGGCAACAAGCTAGATAACAGTGCAAATCTAAATATGACTAGGGTTACTTTGCAATATCTCGAGGACAATAAAAGCAATCCTAAAAAGCTAGTAAATACCTACTTGATTCAAGACATGTCTTTTGAACTGAATAACTGTTTTTGAGAGATCTTTCTCTTTGAAAAGGTGAAAATTAGGTTGTTGTCCCTCTTTCAAAATAGTCCCACCATTGGTAGCAACAACTATGGAAGGTGTTTCATCCAAGTCCTCACCCCCATTGTTTGAAGTCATTTGAATAGTCCCACCATTGGTAGCAACAACCATGGAAGGTGTTTCATCCAAGTCCTCGCCCCCATTATTTAAAGTCATTTGATTGAGCTTGTGTCAGGTAATATTTTTTTTGGATGAGAATTTGTAACTGATTACATGTTCTCCATTTAATTAAAAAAGATTGATAAATTCAATCCCCACGAAAAGAAGACTGAAAATTCATCAAGTAGTTTAGGGGTTAGGTCAAATTCATACTAATTGAATATTAAGACTGCCTGCACCAAGAAAAACTCATATAGATTTTACATACAAATATGTTATGTCACATAAAAAGCAAGAAACTTATCTGTGGTTAATTTATAACCAAACTACACACGAATAAGTTTGTGACCTTTTTGACTTTTATGTTGTGTCTTCAAAACTTGTAATCTAATTAATTTTTCAGTAGCAATTTTTCCTCCTCTCGTGATGGGTTTTCTGATTTTTCCTTGTGAGGAATTGCCAGACGTACCTTGTTCTTCATGGGTTGTAGCAAACACAATAATCGTTTGTTGCTATTTTCTTGACTACTTGACAGTTTTAAACTTCTGTCAAAACATAAATTGACGAAGATACTCAAAAATCCATCAAGTAGTAGTGTTTCCTTGTTAAAAGCAGGTTACTGGTTTGAACATTGTAGCGTATTTTCAAGCTGAATACCAAGTACCAGAACCAATGGCACAAGACTGATCCTGAATTACCAAATTCTTCGTACAACGGAAGTTCTAAATCCAATTACGCATATAGGCACAATATTGACAAAGAATGGTAAATTTAAGAGACCACTTTGCTTTTGATTGAATCAATTGACCCCCCGTGAGCCCTTGGACTGATGAAGATTCAACCTACTCTTAGCCTCTTGCAACAATGTGCGTAGTGTGTCTTCTTTGGACAAATAACGTTCACGGGTTTCCAATACAAGCATCGGGGCCAACCCAGCCTGGTAAAGTTCTTCCCATTCTGGTACATGTAGTGGAATGTTGCACAGCAATCTGTCCAGCTCTTTGTATACGGTCATAAAAGATAGCTTGGATGCCCACGTATGCGCTGCAAGCACCTCCGCTTGGGCAAGCTCTTCGTCGTCTGGTACGTGCACTGCAATATAGCAGATGAGAACCAACGCATGTAAAACTTTCTTGTCATACAAAATCTGGATTAAGTGTTTAACACCTCCAGCACTTATTATTGCCTTGGAATGTTCAATGTGAAAATAGTTATCTGTCCGAGCTAATTTTGTGAGGGCAATGCAAGCCCCCTCGGTAACATAATATTCTCTTCCATGCAGAAGCTGCACCAGTGGGCCAATCATTCTTGTCTCTATTGACCCAAATGTCCTTGCCAAATTCTCAATAGCATAGATGCATGATTTCTGGAAGTGTGAGTCTTCTGTCTTCTCGGTGATTTTCAGTAATAATTGATCAACAACATATTTCCAAGTGGGGGAATTAGGACTGAAGTCACATCTTAGTCTCAAATCAGCATCTTTCTCTGCCACTTTCTTGATCGCCATTAATGCATAGACTGAATGTAATTGAGCATCTTCACAACCTTTTTCCAGAAGTACTGCAAAACTATATAGCGCTGTTGATTCTGCGAGGATACGGCAAATGGCTGAGTTATCCTCGGCTAGTCTGAAAAGGGCTCTGGCTGCCATCGCTTTCATTAGCGCTATGGTGTCAGGGTCTTCATTGGCATTGGCATTGTCATTGCTATGGGTTTTGCTGCTCTGCACTCCAACAGTTTCGAATGCAAGATGGCCGACAAGCAAGCGGACAACATCGTGCTCTGCAAAAGCATCTTGCCATTTGGGGTTTCTTTCTGCGATCAGTGACACCGCGAAGGCCACCTCAGCCTGAACTTTCATGAAACCTTCACTGAGGATTTTCGCAAACACTTTACATACATCGACACTTATCCCGGCACATTCCGAGGACCATACCACAAACCCCAGGGCATTGGCAGCACTTTGTTTGGCTTCCATTGGACCCTCCTCCATCAATTTCAACAAGGCCTCGACTCCACATTCCCGGATGATCAACTTCCTGTACGCGTCTAGGTACCTGGCCATCTCACCGAGTGAAGCTGCAGCACTAGATCGAGCTTGGTAGGATTGAGCCGGGTCATGAAGAATTGCAATCTCTTCCCAAACGAGACACAGCATGCGGTTGTTTGATTTCATTAGGGGCAGAGACAGTTCAAATCTCCCGTTCGTCTTGTTCCTCCAAAAATGGATCAGCCAAGACATGTCGTTGATTGAAGCGTCAAGAAGCCTCGACGTTTTACAGAACCCAACAACGGGGATGAGGGTGGGGAAACGCTTCTTGATGATCTTGATGATGATCCATTTGGGACAATGATGCTTGAGCAGCCGGAACAGACACCTATCGAGGCTTTGTTCGACGCTGTCGATGATCGCACGTAAGGGGCGATCGTAGGTGCCGAGGTCGATGCTGCTGAGTTGGCGGAGAAGCCCCGCCAGCTGTTCAGCCTTGGATTTGAGGTCGGGGATGAAGCTCTTGTCAGTGGATCTCACCACGGCCCCGTCCAAAGCCTTTGCGACTTGGTCAGCCAGTTGGATGGCCCTGCCCAATGTTTGCTTCACCATCTCTGCTCTGCTCTGCAATTTCAAATAGGAAGTTTTGTTGGTTCTTTTCTCAGTCAGATTATCAGTCCACTATCTCCACAACAATCCAATGATTTCTCATTTTTCTCAATGAGAGAGAGAGAGAAGAAAACTAATTTCAAATCAAACGGCCATTTTGTTCTTCGCCGCAAAAAAAGCCAAAAAACGGTTTTAGGGCCTGACTCGTTCCATCGCGCGTCCTTTGGTAATTTAGGAGCGCTTTTATGGGCAGATTGGCAATATACAAATACAATAGAAGCGTTTTTATGTTAAAAGCTGTTTTTTTGGTCGAATATGTTAAAAGGTATTAAACAATTTTTTTGTAAGTAGGTAGTATTCTCTATTGTGTTCTGCCTCAATACTCTGGTCCTTTTGGGTTATTCGTAGCAAAGATCTCTCAATTATATTCAAAGTTATACTTTGGTCACTCAACTCAAATATTAGTTGCAGATGTCACTCAATTGGGTGTTGTGTTGCACCATTAGTCCCTACCGTCAAGTTTGTCACTTTTTCTGTTTAAAATGATGACGTGACAAGCATCTCTTAGATTATTGATTGGCAAATGTGACTTTTCAATTAGAATTATTTGTAGCAATGATCCCTCAACTATACTCAGAGTTACATTTTAGTCACTCAACTCTAAAAAATAGTTGTAGAGGTCATAAAATCATCCTTTGAGAATTAAAAAGTAGATTTAGTACGCTGAAGCTTATTAAACCTAAGTATTAATTATCCTTCGACAATAATAACCAACCGTAAAATCGTTTTATATTTTATTAATTCCAATTTGTATTGAATGTTTATATTGTAGCAATACAATTTAATTTTATGTGACCAAAGTCACTATCATCTTTGAGGGTTGTCTGTGTCTCAGTCTAATGTCTACACACCCTTGAACAATACTTTGGTTAATAATACTATTGCACTGTTTGTGTATAAAAAATACAACTAAGAGGTAGGGTGAGAGTCATACATTACACAAAAGACTTATCCTCACATCTGCCACTGCATTGGCCTTCAAATCTCTACCACCAATCTATAATCCAGAACCAACCAAAAAATATCCCATTTTCACAAATTTTCTCAATCTTCACCAGAACCCCATAAAACATCGCACTTTGCTTCTTTTTATCTCTTCTTCCCTATTATTCTTCTTCTTCTGCAGCATTAACACAACAACCATGGCTGCAGCTGTAACTGCTGCTGTCTCATTCCCATCCTCCAAGTCCTCCTCTCTTCCCAGCAGGACCTCTATAATCTCACCTGATAGAATCACCCTCAAGAAGGTAAAACTTTCAGTCCTGGTAATTAATTATTTTGATTTACATTTGCACTTTCATGGGTTTAATTTTATTTCTTGGGTTTTTTTTAAGGACATTGATTGTTGGTTTTTCAGGTTCCTCTGTACTACAGAGATGCCTCTGCTAGTGGGAGAGTGGTTTCCATCAGAGCCCAGGTCACCACTGAGGCTGCTCCTCCTGCCAAGGTTGTGAAGGAATCCAAGAAGCAAGATGAAGGTGTGGTTGTTAACAAATACAAGCCCAAAAATCCCTACACTGCCAGAGTCCTTCTCAACACTAAGATCACTGGTGATGATGCTCCTGGAGAAACCTGGCACATGGTCTTCAGCACTGAGGGTATGATCAAGTCTTAATAATCCCTTCTTTTTTCTTTAATCCTTCTTGTGTTAATTATTGATTGATATATTAAAATATTGAACTCATTCAGCTTACTGCTTTGTTGGGTTGCTTGTAGGAGAGATTCCCTACAGAGAAGGGCAGTCCATTGGAGTAATTCCAGATGGTATTGACAAGAATGGGAAGCCTCACAAGCTGAGGTTGTACTCAATTGCCAGTAGTGCCCTTGGTGACTTTGGTGACTCCAAAACTGTGAGTTTTTGTACTGTACCAATTACATGTATAACCAATTGGATTTTTTTTTTTTTTTTTGCTCAGGTTGATTGCCAAATTTGCTATGAATCTGCTGGCATTTTAAACATACAATGTTGCAATTTTAGGCAATTCGTAAACATGTTCCATTGCTACCCAATTTGTCATCTGTTAATTAAGATATAATTGGTGGTTTGGTTTGATTGCCTCCAACCAGGTTTCTCTGTGTGTGAAACGGCTTGTGTACACCAATGACCAAGGAGAAATTGTTAAAGGAGTGTGTTCAAACTTTTTGTGTAAGGACATATACCTCTTAGTTCTATAAAATTATTTCATTGAGGCTTTTTGATTGAGAATAAAAACTTAGGCTGTATGCTGTTTCGTGTCTAATGAGAAACGATTTATTTGTGGTAGTAAATTAGTATTCTAGTATAGATAGGCAGGCCAGTGCATGTTGGTATAAGTTTTCTCTATTTCAGGTGACTTGAAGCCAGGGAGTGAAGTCACGGTCACAGGACCAGTTGGAAAAGAAATGCTTATGCCAAAAGATCCTAATGCAACCATCGTCATGGTATAAATACTTGCCATATTTTATATTCAGGAAGTAAACTGGATAATTGAATGTTTAATCCTCCGTGAATAGTACCGGTTTACAGAATTTCTTTGCTGATGCAGCTTGCAACCGGAACTGGAATTGCTCCTTTCAGATCATTCTTGTGGAAAATGTTTTTTGAGAAGCATGAAGACTACAAGGTAAACATTAGTACTTCTTGGTTTTTTCTTCAGACACCTTTATGACATGAAATAATCAGCTCACAACATGAATACAAAGAAAATCCCATATTAATCTTTAAAAGAAGATAACAATGTGGTAGTTTTACAGAGGCTTTTCTCAATGAAAGCCCTCATAAAACAATCTCCTCAAGTGCCTATATGGCTGGTGAATCCTTATTTCTTCCTTGGTTAGCTCTTCGTCTAAAGAATGATCAAATTTTGACATGACATGCAGTTCAATGGTTTGGCATGGCTCTTCTTGGGTGTTCCCACAAGTAGCTCACTGCTTTACAAGGAGGTGAGCATGTTCAAAGTTCCTTCACTTCACTTATCAGTCACTTCATTTTTCTTTCTCAAGAATCATATGATTTAAACAATTTGAATTCATAAGAGATTATTGTGAAACACAGGAATTTGAGAAAATGAAAGAGAAGGTCCCCGAAAACTTCAGGCTTGACTTCGCTGTCAGCAGAGAGCAAACCAATGAGAAGGGCGAGAAGATGTACATTCAAACCAGAATGGCTCAGTATGCAGAAGAGCTATGGGAGTTGCTCAAGAAAGACAACACCTATATCTACATGTGTGGTCTCAAGGGAATGGAGAAGGGAATTGATGACATCATGGTGTCATTGGCTGCTAAAGATGGTAACAAGATAGAATAAAATTGCTGAGACTTTCATGGAAGATCTCTATATCATGTGCCTCCAAGGACCAATGTGTTTGTGTTTGATATATTTTGCAGGCATTGACTGGATAGACTACAAGAAGAAGTTGAAGAAAGCAGAGCAATGGAATGTGGAAGTCTACTAATTTCTGGTCACTTTGTACAAATATCTCTCTCTCTCTCTCTCCTTCTTTACTTAAAAGTTGAAACAGAAATTCTTGAATGATTTCCACTGCAGTGTGTAGATAGGTAAAGTCCTTGCAAATTTTCTGTAATTTTTTTGTTGTTGCCATATTAATGAAGCTGTTGTATTATACTATAATTATGGCCCCCAAGAATTTTATTTCTGAGGGTCGAATTTTACACTCAAGTGGAAGCCTGTTTCAACTTTTATACTCTAAATTGCGTTACTGATCAGAAATTAGATTAAGGCAAGAAAATAAAACTGCCTTCCTTATTTAAGTAGAAAATTTCATATGATTCCTATGATCTCGTCCTTTGCTTCACACTAGCGGCCATGGTATTTCATAACAGTTAGGAAATAGTCACGCCAACGGCCTTGTGGTTACGTCTTATTCTCATTTGACACTATAACAATATTTAAAAAAACAAGAAGGTTTGTAACATGAACTTCTTTTTATTTTTCATAAATCAAACTTATCACCGTATAGCCTAATCTAAATTATTATAATTGTAATATGAATTTTGTTAAGATCAATCGGCCGCATTAGAATTTTTACAAAATCGCTAACGCATACTCGTGGTATCCTCTAAATACATGGATTGATAAATACATTTTTAGGATTCTATATCACGTTAACTTGAGTTAAGAAGGAGTAACAATTAGTTAAGGTAATAACAAATTCATATCAAATTTGCTCAACGCGTATTTTGTTATTTGATTTATTTCATAATAATAGTTTCAGGAAAAAATAAAAAATAAAATTGTAGGAGCAGGGTTTCTTAGAATGCACCCAAAGAGTAGCAGATCCGAGCTCTAAAAACCGTAAAGGTAAAGGAAAATCAAAGGCCCAAGGGAATTAGAATCGGGCCGGAGGCAGATTAGGGTTTTGTTTATATATTTTAATTAAACTATAATTCTCGAAGATTGTCTCCTTCACTGTTCTCTCCTATATAAAGACGAACACTCTCTTGCATAAATCAACATAAAAAATTTAACCTTTTCTCTCTGTCTGGGAATTTCTACAACCATGGCGGAGGAGAGATCGACTGGGAAGGTCCGGTGGTTCAACGACACCAAGGGCTTTGGCTTCATCACCCCCGATATCGAAAGCGAAGATCTGTTCGTTCATCAGTCCTCCATCAGATCCGACGGCTTCCGCAGCGTGGCGGAAGGTGAGTCTGTCGAGTTCCAAATCGCTGTCGGCGAGGACGGCAAGACCAAAGCCATCGACGTCACTGGTCCTAACGGCGCGCCGTTGCAGGGTAACAGGAAGGAGAGCTTCGGCCGCTCCGGTGGTCGCGGTGGCGGTTCTGGATTTGGAGGTGGATGGAGAGGCGGAGATAGGCGGAATGGAGGCGGTGCCGGTGGCGCTTCTTGCTATAACTGCGGCGAGCCCGGCCACATGGCTAGGGATTGCAATCGCGGCGCTGGGGGCGGTGGCGGAGGCGGTAGTGGTGGCGGTTGCTTTTCTTGCGGTGGCTATGGCCACGTGGCGAGGGTCTGCCCTAATGGGACTGGCGGCGGTGTCGGTGGTGGCGGCGGCGGTGGCGGTAACTGCTACAAGTGTGGTGAGTTTGGGCACTTGGCGAGGGACTGTAGTTCTGGTGCCGTCGGCGGCGGCGGCGGCGGCGGTGCTGGTGCTTGTTATAGCTGTGGGGAATATGGGCACATGGCGAGAGATTGCAGCACAGGTGGCCGCGGCGGCGGCGGCGGCGGTCGTGGCCGGGGATATGGATTCAGTGCTGGATCAGGTGGCAATGGTTGTTATAACTGTGGGCAGGCTGGTCATTTTGCTAAGGAGTGCCCTACTGCTTGAAGAAAAATAAAACAAAAAGAGAGTAATAGTAAATATTCTCTTTAGAAATCCTTTTATCTTTTTGTTAAATTTTAGTCTTTCTAGTAGTATTTCTTTCTCGATACATATGATGTTTTGGCGAAAGGGTTTTTTATTTTTCTGGTGGATGATAAGAGCCACTCTTTGTCAAGAAAGTTTTCCCCAGTTCGGCTATAGATTGAGTTAGTTGCACTTTTTTTTAAAATTATTATTAATCTATATTGTTATCAGTGACTCTCGGATAAGTTATCTAAATGAGCAGCTTTTATTTTGAAGTGTGAATGTATGAATGCACATTTGGTTGATGATCCTGAAGGAAAGTTGAATTAGATCCTCATTTACATGTTCTTGATTTGTTTTTGAAGTGTGAATTTATGATATGTCCTATGCATTGATGCAGCTGGTTGATTATGTTGAATTATTTTTGTTGTAGAAGAAGTTGAATAAGTTGTCTGCATATGACTTTGAATGTAGGCCATAGATTTATATACCAGTTTATCATCTTTTTGCAGCCTAGCAACTGCCACTTGCGTTGCTCATTGTTGTTGATATTGCACTTTGTTTCAATTTGATCGTTATTTAATGCATCTTGTTGATATTGAGAGATGGAGGTCTTGTGGACTACAGATTTTTACGCATATCCATATGGTCCTCTACATCATCACCTTAGCTTAGTTTAGGTTTTTGAAAAACAATTTCAGGTGATTCGGTCATTAGGAATGTGGTTAAAAGATTAACCACTTGCTTGTGTGTTAGTAGTTGATGGACTAGGATTCGTGATGCTCGTAATTGATGCATTGAGTAGCAAAAATTGATTTTGATCCTAATGTACACAAGTATTCATAAATGATACTGATTTGATTTTTGTTGACCAATGAACTCATATGTGGTGACCATCATCATGATGGATTGGAAGCAACCCTTTTATATGCTCCACAAGGGCCTCAGTTCTCAGTTACATTGTCTGTCCTAGTTTGACTTTAGAATATGTGCTAGCTTCGATGTGCCTTGCTTACCCTATTATTCACTTTTTGGTTTTTATGTTTGACAAGCATTGAAATTGAAGTTCTAGAATACATTTATAAGGATCTACACGTATTTGGCATTTGGATTTGATGAACAATGTGTTTTGTGATGCTATGTGCCTGTTGGAATTGGTGATTTTCTGTACAATGTGAAGCTTTTAGAACCCTTCCAAGAAAGCTTGGTTTCGGTTTGGTATGGCTCTAGCCAAGAAAGCTTTTTGAACCCTTCCATGTGAAGCTTGAGTCACAAGCCTAAGCTCGGCCTTGATGGCACTCGTCTTGTTAGGCTTGCGAGCAAGCACGTTCATTTGTGCTGTGTGTTTTTCTTCTGTAGAAGGGTTGATTAGAGTGTTACTGCTGCTGCTGCTGCTGCATTTGAATTGTTGCCTATTATTGATCATTCTCTTGTGCCCTGAATATGAATGCTCTCCTTCATCCTTATCCCCCCAGTGTATGGTAACTGTATAAAATATGCTTATAACTGTAAAATCTTTTTCTTAGCTTGTGTGCTCAAGACTCTCCGTGAAATCGATTTTCTATATGCCTGCTGATGTCCTAGTTTCATCAAGTAATCTCTGCTCAGTATGCAGTGTTAATGGATAATCGGGCGAAGGCCTTGTTTCGGGGATGGGTTCAAATTTTGCTATGTAATGAGTAATGAAGGCCCAGATCGGTAAAATCGGGACATAGATTTGGGTAGTGAATAGCGAGGGCCCAAACAAATTGCTACCTTAGCTTGGTTCTGATTTTTGGAAATCTTGTCACACAATCTAGGTACTTGAAATTTTTATTACACATAGGCATTTAAAGATTGTTAAACGTGTGTCTCTTGGTGCAACTAAATGAGAACAAATTTGAGTGGAGCAATTTTTTAGTGTTAATTATAATAACCTACAGAAACTGCATGATCTGTCTGCCCATTTGGGTTTTCAATTCTGATGGAGATGGCTGTTGTCATCTAATTGGATTTTCTGGGTTGACCTCAACTTGTGTTTTGAACCGACCCAAAGAGCATGGGCTGCGTACGACTTGCATTTGTTTGCAATGTTTTTCGGTCTCTGTCTTTTTGGCCCTTGAGGTTTTGAGACGACACTTCCGCCGTTCCGTCTGTTGCTTTTACCCCCAAGGCTGGCCTCGGCAGGTCGTCAAGTTGCCTGCTTGTATCATTGTATCATTGTTATGAACGAAAACAACATGGCCGCACTCATTGGCATTAAAATTTATGATTGAAAAATGTTTTCCAATTGAGCAATCTTATGAATGTTATTAATATAAATCTCCCAAGTTAAGACCGGGCTTTCCAAGTCTGGTATTGAAGAAGTGGATCCCTGTCATTGTCAATGTTGGCCTGACAGGGATTGTATACCGGCATTTAGAACTTAATTTCACCCCCACTTAATTGTATTTTGCCAAAAAGATAACATTCTTTGCATGGCTCCAAAAACTTGGTGTCCTGCAAAACAAGAGATTTGCTATTGTTGTAGGTTGTAGAGGCACTTGGTTAGGTTTTGCCATATTATCTTATTTTCGATTGCGTGAAAATGTGTTTTGCATTGCACAGTTATTCTATATGTACACATAAATCGTTATCACATGAGATTCATATACATCAATGATATACGTATCTAAACGCAAGAAACTTGATATTTGCACAAGGTTACGTAACCGTGTGTTTTTGCCCAGGCCTAGGAATGGAGACCGGTGTCAGAATGTCTTGAACACGTGGCTGTTCCCTAGTGCATTACTCTGACATAATAGTGTAAGGTGGATATTTGCTCCTTCTCAGTGAGGGAAACTTTATTTTTTTCAAATTTTACACTGAAGGCTCCGGGGGCTGAGCCCCTATCGGATCACTTCCAAATCCAAAGTATATAAATTCGAAGCTGCACTTTCTGAGCTTGGGAATAAGGCGGCATTTATACAAAAACTTCGGAAAAATCCCAATAAATCAATAAAAACCATATCCCATGGCTCCAAAAGCTCTTTATGCTACAACCATATGCTCGTTTTAAAAACATATTATATGGCTCTCGACAGATAACTGCTGCCACCACTAAAATTAGAGACACAAATCCACACGTGAGTTTGCCGACCTTAAACCTATACATGAAGAACTTGATCTCCTCCTCCATGTGACAACATGGGCTTGGACCCCACACCCATATTCCTTCACATGACATACACTTTCCTCACCCCATCCCCTACAAATACCATCCTCCTCCCTCCATGACCAACTAAAAAGAAAAGGAGGAAAAAGAAGGGAGAAGCATTCATTTTCCATGGCTTCTCATAAGTTTTTTTCAACCTTTCTATTCTCTCTCTGTGTTCTTCAATCCATTTCAGGTATAATGACACAAACGCAACGAAACCTATAAACCCATTCTCTTGTTTTTTTTAAACTACTCTCGAACATTTCTAAAACGCTAGCTCATGCATTTTTTGCGTTTGTGGACATTACAGGTGGGAATTCAGCGACGTTCACAATTACAAACAAGTGCAGCAACACAATTTGGCCGGGCATTCTATCAAATGCCGGGACGGATCAGCTTCCAACCACCGGCTTCGCTCTCAACTCCGGGGATTCCAACACGTTCTCCGTCCCCACCTCCTGGTCCGGTCGGTTATGGGGGCGGACTCTATGCTCCCAAGACCCGACCACGGGCAAGTTCACTTGCCTAACCGGCGACTGTGGATCATCCGCGGTCGAATGCTCCGGTGGTGGAGCTGCCCCCCCAGCGACTCTAGCAGAATTCACGCTGAACGGGGCTGGCGGGCTAGACTTCTATGACGTCAGCTTCGTCGATGGTTATAACCTCCCCATGACAGTGGTGCCTGAGGGTGGGACCGGAGGGAACTGCACGACTACCGGGTGCGAGGTGGACTTGAACGCCGGGTGCCCGTCGGAGCTCAAGGTGACGGCAAGTGACGAGGGCGTGGCGTGTAAAAGCGCGTGTGAGGCTTTTGGGGACCCACAGTACTGTTGTAGTGGGGCCTACGCGACTCCAGACACATGTAAACCCAGTTCTTATTCGCAGTTTTTTAAGAATGCGTGCCCGAAAGCTTACAGCTATGCTTATGATGACGGCACCAGCACCTTCACTTGCGCCTCCGCCAATTATCTCATCACTTTCTGCCCTTCCCCTTCCACCAGGTACCGTCTTCACTCTCGTTTTATTTCTTTTGGTTCTTGTGACATTCACATCCAAATTTATCTAATATTTGTAGATTTTACGCTAGTCTAAACATTCCACTAAATTGGTTTTTCAAAATTAATCGTGTGACGATAATATCGTGTGTCATGTTATTGATATATAATAACACAAATTATACCGCCACTCGATGTTACTTTCATATCATAGCTGACAAAATCGTATTTTGAAGAAATTAGAGAAAATGTTTTGGATTTTATTCATATGGGTCGGTTGGGATTCGACCCTTTTTTGGGATTGTCAACTTAATAAGATATGGTTGTCACGTCTTGCATTAATAATTGACATGCATGATGCACCGGCCTTACTTTATGACCTGCAATGCAAGCATTATGTTATATATTTATTAAATATTACAAATTCGGGCTGCCATTTCTGATTTCTCGTGTGAAATATTGGTGGTGGGTGCAGTTTGAAGTCGTCAAATGGGCAATACCCAGAGGCGGTCGGTGTCTCAGCAAGTTCACGTAATACGACACCGAGCTTCGTCGTTTTTGGCGTCATTGTTTTGGCGGCAGCTTGGCGGTTGCGGCAGCTATTTTGATCCTCTCTGCAGTTTTCACACCCCGAAAAAAAATATCTTCTGAGAGAGAGATGTTGACCTTATTTTTTGGTCCGACATTGGAGCCGTGGAGACCACAATCCCATTGGAGATTGCAACTTGTATCGGGGGTTACCATACGGCGTCGTAGCAAAGCTATGGCCCATTCAAATTGGAAGAACAACTTTGTGCGCAACTTTAATGATACATACAAACACATACGCTCTATGATCCACGTCCTTGGAATTTAAAGGACAAATTAAGAGTCTGCCCTGCCCTAATCTCTTTCTTGTCATTTTAAAATTCATCAGATTGTGATGTAAATATTATATAATATATAGTAGAGACTAGAGACTAGAGAGAGAGAGTAGCTGGAAATGTAGTTGTTTTGCAGGTAGATCCAAGAAGATGGGTTTAGTTTTTTGTATATGGTATTTGAGCTGAGTTGGTATTTTATCATTTTTCTTTTGTCTCTCCTCCTGGTTTAGATTTATTTATTACAACATGGCAAGATTAATTCTATAAATTATTGGTTCGTTGTCATTAGCACTAAATTAAGTGTGGTTTGTGGTGCGACATGCCTCATGCCTGTTTTTGTCAACCTGCTATGGAGTGGATTTGTGCTTCTTTGAGTCTGCTAATGGGGACTAGATTGGAGGTTTTTCTGCTAAAATACTTCATCAACAAATCAACTCTATAATTAGGGTAACAAATCAACTTTATCTCTTTTGAATTAGTGGGATGAAATTGAATTAATGCATTGCATCGTGCTAGAGGACCCAGAGT
Source organism: Prunus persica (assembly GCF_000346465.2). Taxonomy (NCBI): domain Eukaryota; kingdom Viridiplantae; phylum Streptophyta; class Magnoliopsida; order Rosales; family Rosaceae; genus Prunus; species Prunus persica. The sequence continues at coordinate 17,199,186 of NC_034015.1, forward strand.
TCTTTTTCTTTTTCCTTTCTTTTTAAATTATTTTTTTTTATAAAGATTTTCTACTTACTTACCAAGCCATTTATTTTTCTAACTTAATTAAAAAGTGCTTTTATTATTTTTTTTAAAAAGTGAAAAATATTATGACAAGGAAATGTCTGAAGCACGCTTATTGTGATTAATTAGAGCCACAAATCTGTTATAATCCTTGGGTCTTGGCTAGATTGTGAAGGAACCCAAAAAAAAAAAAAATTTGCTTTTTTCCACAATTTTTCTGGTGGATAAAAAGGTTGATCAGTTAAGTAGCTTTAACACCTAGACATTACAATGCTGCTTGCATGGAAAGGAAACCTATATCCAAGTTGGCTGTGCTTTTTTTTCCATTTCTCATATCCTATTCATTCAGTTTTTCTTTTATAAAAACTTTATTTCCACAAATAGTTGCAGGATATAAGCTGCTGCTGTAAAGCTTTAATTATTTTTTTTGTGGCTACTTTCCCAACTTTCCTTTTTGTGATAAAAGATTTCCAGCAACACCAAAATTAGGGCAAACAAGTTTCTTTTTACTTGTGATTGATCACATCCACATATAGTGTTTCCGGGGGCATTTTGAATTGGAGCTTTCATTTGAAAACACTATATAGTTTAGGTTGACTTCATATCCTTATGCATTAACACCACAGACAACAATGCATAAAATTTATAAGGTGGGCATTTTGAATTGGAGCTTTCATTTAAAAACACTATATAATTTACGTTGACTTCATATCCTCATGCACTAACACCACATACAACTATGCATAAAATTTATAAGGCAAGTAAAACGTGTAAATTTTGGACAAACCGTCCATGGGAAAGAAAGATCAAAAAGATGTATTCCAAGTTTTGGTTTTGGATGTGACCCAAAAAAAACAAACAAACAAATTATCATGTGGGTATATGTTTTAAGTATTTGATGTTTTCACTCAAAGTATTTGAAAACTCAAATTTGGCTGCCTTTCCGCAAAGCATCTCTTTATCTGTTGTTGAAAACAAAAACCTGTCAGTTTCTAATGTGCATTTATGTGGTGTAATGTTGAACTTTAGCAACAGAAACTTAATTGATTCACACTTGATTTTCTAAGATTTGCTCATATTCATCCAACATAATCACTTTCATTCTGACTAAGAGGTCTTTAATGGAAGCAAAATAAGTTGAACATTTTGGTGGCTGCGATGGAAAAAGAACCAACTTTTGAAAAGTCAAATTTATTTTTGCTCAGGTCTAAAAGCAAGTTTGATCAATTTCTTGGGCTTTTGAGCATACAATCATAGTGGGTTTTGTCTCAAATGGCTGCCAAAAATGTCAACAGACCCTACAAATTTGCTAAATTTAATCGCCTTCTTCAATTCAGTAGTCCAATAATAACTTTGTACTAAATCGGACAACTATTAAAAAATCCTTCATTATAATATCTCACTATAACCTCTGTTATGCCAAGAGAATCAAGTTTGGGATGCAATTTCTCTCTTAACTACTCCCTCTTATAGCCAATTAGTTTTGGGAAGGGAACTTAACTTTCTTGAAAGCCTTCAATTCAGGACTATACATTCTCCCAAACTTATGTAATTTTTATGGTGATTACGTCTTTTGAAAACTCTTATAACAGCTATGAATTGTTGGATGAAACCTATGTATTTCTTCATGTTAGGATTAATCAAAGTGTTGATATGGTCATCAAATAGGAATTTTTTAATTGCTTGACAAGCTACACATATTTATTGTTGTGAGTCGTGAACAACTAAACCTAATAACAAAGTTATTATACATAGGAATTCAAAAAGAAAAACACTTTGAATAACCTATTGCTACTCTTTACAACCTATTGCCTCCCAGCTCCATTCCTTCATTTGACCCCACGCAAACTTGTATCGTTTATGTTACTTTTTCTTATATCCCAAAATGCATTTTATTATTCTGCATATATATCCTTATCATGTCTGTCTGATTATGCCAACTTTAGTGTAATATCTCCCCTTTTTCCCTTTTCACCATTAATTATTCATAATACCATCCTTTCCCCTTCAAAATTACAATTACAAAAGCAAGTTTAATTCTAGAGTGAAATTAAGGCTTAAAAAACAAAGGATTCCCGATTGCATTAACCTTTTTTTTTTTTTAATTGCTTTCTTTTAAAGAATGTTTTTTTGGGTATCAAAAGTGGTATGGTGGGTTGGGTGACGTACTTCTCTTTATACTAAAGGAAAAAAGGTGCTGAAACCAAAAACAAAACAAGAGGATGATCGATGGATCGATGATGACGCTGATGAAAAAGAAAAAGCTAAAAATCCTATCCGCACAGGTACTTTCCACGGCATATAACTTATCACTTGAGAGGCTTAAAGATTTTTTGTGAAAATAAAAAGAACTTCAAAGGTGTGTTAGCTAGTATAAATAATTTGAAAAATCTTTAAGACTTAAGAGGGTGTTCGTGTAATTTTTGAAACCTTGAGAATTTTGTGAAAGTACCGAAAACCTCATGGGGTGAGTATAAATACAGTTCATTTTAGATATCAAATCTTTATTTCCATACAGTTCATTGCTTCATATATTGATAGTTGTTGGCATTCTTGTATTTCTAAATTCAAGATATGGCCTCACCCTGCACCCTCCAAACCAACAAAGAATGGGGAGATGACTTACCACATACGGTAGAATTTTCATCGTCGCAAAACTGGCTCACAAGGAAAGGGTGTTAATGTACTCATATATTACTACTATATTATTCTAAAAATACCTAGGCCATGCGGGAATCAACACTAACACTCCCCTTCAAACCCAAGGCCAGTCACTAAATTCGCTCTCTACGTTTGGCTAGAGATATTGGATAAACTCTTCCCTAAGGCACTAATAAAAAAAAGTTTATTATTATTTTCTTAATGAAGAAAAGTTTAGGGAGAGATTGGCTACTCTTACTACCAATGCCAGGGCATACCCACAACCTCAAGTTGAAAGGACTTATGCTTGACACTCAACTACTAACTATCACCGGCATGGATTTATGTAGGAAATTACAGATTGCGCACCAATAAGGACTGCTAATAGCGGGACTCGAACACTAGTAGGGGCTACACACAGTCTAGGGACCTTACCAACTGAACCAATCCTCATTGATTTAATCCAAAAAACTTTAGTCATAAGAGAATAAGTAAATAATGCAAATTCACGCTAGTGTTTACTTATACAATTTTGAGAATAGAATATGAGAATTCATGAGAATTCGAAAGGGAAGTAAAGCTGAGTAAAAGAAGAAGGGAAGAAATTTTGACATAAAAGGAAATTTTGATGAGTTACTCAAATTACATACAGTCATATATTCAACAATTTTCACTTTCTTATTTTTTTGACCATAGTCGTATTTGGCGTTTAGCACACATCAACCCAAATTACAGTCAGAAAACAACTTAAGGCGACAATTTGCATACCAAGTCCAAATTGTGTTTTTTTTTTTTTTTTTTTCAAATTTTAAAATGAGGGTCGAAAGTATGCATTTGAGTCATCTCCTGCTATAAACTAGTCTAAAATAAACCAAAATAGAAAGTAGATAGATAGATAGATAGAGTGTGGCCTTAATTAGGTGGACTCTATCTGCATAACCCTTTTTTTACTTTTGATTTGAAAAGGCTTATCTTTCAATATATATATAACATGGCATTGCTCTTTAGAAAAGTAGACATTGTTGCCCACTGAAAAACTAAAAAAAAGACTCAAACAAAAAGATTGAATGAAACGACCAACGAATTTGGATACAAGTGGGCACGCCATGCTTTTCCCATAAGGTTCTGCAATTTCCCAGCCATGTGGATTGTTGGCTTCATGAAATCTTCTTTTCCTCTCAGATGTTTCAGACAAAACTATCGACATATATATATATATATATATATATATATCGTATGGTACATGTGATGGGTCCATAAATTTCAAATGGGAAGTGAAGCAGTGTTTCAATTTCATAGTTTATAATCAAGATAATTTAGAAGTTATGTTGCATGGACACTCCACTAAGTTCAAGTGTCGCTCGGACACTCATGTCCAACATGGAGGATACAAAATGCCAACATTACCGAAACATAAAGAGTGACAATTTTACTCACTTGATCAACTAGAGCAACTATATAACTGAAACCGTAAAACCAATAAAGAGTGACAATCTAACTTTTGGCCGACACCACACACCAATATCTTTCTTCTCGAGCAAGGTTTCCGGATTGAGAAAAGCTTTTCAAGCACATGAAAACCAACTAACCAACCACCACAATTGGCCGCATGATATAAAGCTCCCGCATTAAGACCATGTGACTTGCCTCCTAATTTGAGGCAACGTTGGCTTCCCCGTCATGCAATGACGGCAAGGTAAACCGCCTCTAAACCAAATCCCCGCCTTGTTACGGGGGTTCAAGCCTCCTAGACAGAGGTCATTTTCCACTTCAATTTTGCATGTGATTTTGCCTTTTTAATTAAACAAATTTAGGTTTTAGCCACGAAAATTTTCTATCAGCAAATTAAAACCGCACTAATATGAGTGGACTCGTGGTGCTCCTAGTGCATTTGACTCCAATGATATTCTCCCACGTGGCCTCCCACACGCCTTTGCCATGGTCTTTTCTTCATCTTAATAATTATCATTTATCATTATAGGTTTGTTTCTTTTATTTTTTTGTTCTTGTTGGGTTCTAGAAGAAGACAATTATTTCATGACAGAGATAAAAAAAAAACAAAGAGAAAAGAAATAATTTTTTTATTCTACCAGAAATTTTTTATTTATTTAAAAATCATACTCAAACAAACTCATGGTGACGGGATAAAACTCAGTAACTGTATTAGTAAAAAGAATTAGACAAGTGTCAAAAAGAAAAGGTAGCTGCTGCCACTCGAGCAGGTTCCAGCTGATTTCCATATAAAAAGCCATCTTTACCCAACAAGTGTGATATTGTTTAGTGATTTCACAACACTAAGCTCGAACTTAATTGGCAGGTGATATTTTTCCAGAGCAAAAGTGCTCCCCCATGACAGTGAGGCGGTGGTGATACAGACACTCCCATTGCTATCTCGATCCTCCTTGTTTCTACAATTCTCTACAAATAGAGCCTCACAGCTGATGGTTAAGATTCTCCCACCACTCCCACAACCTTTTCCTTCTTCCTTCTTCCTTCTCTCCCTCTCCTTTTCTCTCACACTGATCCTTTGCCATTTGCAGAGTGTCTGTGTGAGAGAATTAAACACCATCCTCTGCTCTCTCTCTGACAGTTTTGATTTATCAAAGATAAAGGCCCTGCCTTTCTATCCTTCTTCTCTCTTGGATTGGAACCACCATCTCTAAACAATCTAAATTCAACGAATTTGACACACACAAAAATCTTAATGGGTGCTCAATTTTCGTATTGCATCACTCTCCTCCTCCTCATCATTGCCAAAGGTAAAAACCCAAAATTGCAACAATGAAACCAATTCACCACTTGGGTTCCTCTCACATTTTCATAACTCAATCAAAATATTCATAATTTGACCATATATATGTTTATGTTTTCTTTGGTTAAACGCAGGGGTCACCGGAGCCACATTCACATTCACAAACAAGTGTGACTTCACAGTATGGCCAGGAATTCTAGCCAGCGCCGGCACCCCTAAGCTGGACAGCACCGGCTTCGAGCTCGCCAAAGGCAGCACCCGCTCCTTCCAAGCCCCGACAGGATGGTCCGGCCGCTTCTGGGGCCGAACCGGCTGCAACTTCGACGGTTCGGGCCACGGCTCATGTTCGACTGGCGACTGCGGTTCGGGCCAGCTCGAGTGCAACGGAGCCGGAGCTGCACCGCCAGCCACTCTGGCCGAGTTCACACTCGGCTCGGGTTCTCAAGACTTCTATGACGTCAGCCTGGTTGACGGTTATAACTTACCTATGATCGTTGAAGGGAGCGGGGGATCCGGTACGTGCGCGTCCACGGGCTGCGCTACGGACCTCAACCGTCGGTGCCCCGCCGAGCTCAAAGTCGACGGCGGCGGCGCGTGCAAGAGCGCATGCGACGCGTTTGGGAGCCCGGAGTACTGTTGCAACGGCGATTATGGGTCACCGTCCACGTGTAAGCCGTCCATGTACTCGCAGCTGTTTAAGTCCGCGTGCCCCAAATCGTACAGCTACGCTTACGACGATGCATCCAGTACGTTTACGTGTACGGGTGCTGACTATACGATCACATTTTGCGCTTCTCTTCTTCCAAGGTATTATGGAGTAATTTACAATATTATGTTGTTTATTTATTATTCATTTTAAACAAAATAATTTGAGTAAGAAAATTTTGAAAACGAAATAACGTGTATGTATAATTCGAATATACCGTTGCATGGAAGTACTTTCTCCTAATGACGTAACAAACTAAATTGTGAAGCCATAGAATATTTCGTTTAAAGTCTTTGAGTTGTATTTTTGAGGTTGATTTCAAATAGTAATTTGACTTCAATGATATGCTAATTATGCGTATAATTGACATTAACTTGGTACGGAATATGTTTTTGTACAGTGTAAAATCCGCAACAGATTCCTCTTCACAAACAACTGATGGTTCAGGGTCGGATTCCGGGTCGGACTTACTGGCCTCATCGTTGCTTGCAGATTTGGCCGCAGGGGATTCAACAAGAACCCAACCTTCCATGGCTCTCCTAAGCATGTTGGTTTTGGTCATCTCTTTGGCCCTCTCATTTTCACAGTTATAGTAGTAGACAGGCAGCCACTCATGTCCCAAATGAGTATGAGTCCACTAATTGGCATCCTTGATCTTGAGAGTCCTAGAAAAAGCAGCAACAACAACGCCCACTTCCAAATCCCCCCATTTTTAGCATTCAATACTTACACATATATTAATATATAAAGCATGAGCATTTGTTTAGAAATAAAAATGTGCTTTTTTGCCCCTTGTTATATGTTTAAAGAACAATACTGGGAGACCTAATGTGAGGGGTGGCCTTTGTAATAGACGCCCCTCACAGTAGGTCTGACAAAAAAGTTACTCGGGACTCACTTGCGCAAGCACTTTTCGATGCAAACTTGTAGCGTGAATAGGAAGTATGTGGTGAGCATTCATGATTGGACAGCAGCGGTGCTTGTACGTCTCCAATTTTGATTATTACAGCCTGAAGCCAAAAAAAAAAATGCGATTTCAATTGATAACGTCAATTCTGAAATGGTTCATGTTTTGTGTTTGTTAGAAGATCCTAAAACATCATTATAATTGCTAGTAAGATAAGCAAACCAGACTACAAAAGGCCAACGCAAGTATGATCCAAATTGCCGCCCTATGACAATGAGTTGCTTGGAGCTTGACATCCTGGACATATATATGCATACAAAGAGGTGATTCTTCACCAACTTGAGTGGGAGAGAACCACACAAAGCAAGCATTACAAAGACAGGAACAAACCAACTTTTTCTTCGAGATAAGATGATGATTGATATTTGATCATGACTGCGGTCCATTTTCAATGGTGGTGCTTCGTAATCCATCTTTTCAACATCTTTTCACCATCTGTTGTTCATTTGATAAAAAAAAACAGTAGAAAAGAAGAGAAATGTGAACATAACATGTTACCTTAAAACAATTTTACCCATTTTGGGTCATCCTTGTAGAAAAACTTCTGTATGCCCCGCCGGCACATAGCTCCGGTCTCTCACACACAAAATGTAACAGACCCACAATAAAAATGGGTCTGACACTACAGTGAGAGACCAGCGCCGTGGAGTTTTTCTTCACCCGTCAAGTCAAAACGCTTACAGATTAAAATAACCCTATATCATAAGATATAACCTTTGTTGCATGGGTACGAGAACTGCAGTATTCACATGAAAAGGCTACTATATCATTATTCCCAAAGTTGCACCATATTATCGAATCAGACATAATCAGTCATAAACTTTGATTGCTTCTTCAGAAAGGTTGTGCTTTGCAATTGCGTATAGTTTTCGGGTTAAGTAAGAAGTCAAAATTTCATGAAAACAGAATCAAACAGCAGAGAATGCAAGGAGATAGACTCACCTTTATAAAAGCTAAGAATTTGAGCCTCACTTTTTTGCTCACCGGACGAGGCTTGTTCACTGCTCCGAACCTGCAGTGACATCCAACTTCAAAGCAAACAACTTATCTCCCACGCCAATATGTTAGTTTAATTGATCCAAAGAGTATTGCTTTTGACATTGTTCAGCAGCGTCCTCTGTTGTCCGTGTATTTGTTTACTCATGGACGGCTGTATTTAAAAGCTAAATATGTGACTTGATGCTCAAATAAAGCTAAGGAATCTTCAGACAAAAGTATAAAACTTTCAATGCACCCTCCTAGATCATGCTAAAAGGGAAATCAATCATTAATATATTGTATCAATTAAAAAAGGTCTCTCATTCTTGCATTACAATTGGTAAACTATAAATCTGCTAAGACCTATAGACTTAAAAAGGAAATCACAAATACAATAAACCAAAAAGGGTAATGCCATTCTTTCGCTTCCATTGGTAAACTAAAAAACAGGGAGGATCTACACAATGATATGGAAGGACTATGCAGTTGAAGTGACTATGGATCTGGATCCACATATTGTGGAGGAAGTAGTACCGAATTCAGGCAGTACGCTGCAATTCCTATTTCCTTACAATAATTAGTACACTCAAACAGACTACAGCACAGCTCAGCCAGCAAAATTTGATTCTGCCAGTGACGAATCTATATTGCCTGAAATATGTGCAGCTGACGAAGGAATATGAGTGCAAGTTCACACTGTAATTCTGATCAATAAGGGATAGCAGTGATCTTTTTGGTAGCTGGGCCAGGAAACAGCACCATTCATGAACTCCGTATGATGCTTCCAAATTTCTGCATCATAATTCTCTTTTAGGCTGAAGCGCAAATCATTTTCTTTGATTTTCTCTAGAAACTTGTCCAATGAGTCGCCCCTTTTAGGACTTAAAAATATAGCTTCCGAGGGCTGAACTTTTCCCAACAGGAACTTGACAATTTGAGCAAGTCCATTGTGGAATTCCTTGAAGAAAGTGCTGTGAATATGCCATATCGAGTTAATGAATATAACAAAAAATAAAGCATAAATATTTGAAACCATTTAGCGTGCAATCATGTGTGTTCATGCATTATGTTACATACTCGGTACAAATGCCTGTTGTCAGCAAGTGAACAAAACCAAGATGTTAGATTTCCCCAGGTCAACCAAAATTGCAATCAACAAAAGTTTTCCTCACCAATAAACTCCCAAACTCATCAAAAATATCAATTGAATATAAAGAAAGAGGAATCCACCATATCCATTTGAGAATATAAAGTGGTCTACAAAAAAAGGCTGGGCCTATCCAGACAACCACCATGGCATCAACTAAGTCCAAATTCCATGTCTTTATGATAGAAAGATGAAATCATTGGGGTCCATACCACTTGCCACATGCTTTGTGGTAACTAAGGCATAATCCCTCCCTTCTTTTAATGGAAAAGGAAAATGCACAGATTGTTCAAATGGAAACTTAAAAGCAAACTTAAAAGCAAAAGGAACATACCAGTCACTGGCAACAATGAGATCAAAAGTGCTAGAGATATTTGAAATTTCGTTCTGATTCCAATGCAACATCATAGACTTCACTCTTGTACCACCAAATGCTTTTGAGTTGGCGTCAATATTATGCTGAATATCTAAACATTAAGGAATCTGGACATCACAGGTTATGATTCACCAAATGATAAATTGGCTTTGAATCAATAATAGAAACAAGTAGATATTTCCAAATTCACTTAAGAGAAGGGAAAAAAACTCTATTAGTAATGGACGGTTCCTTGACGAGATAACACAAAGACAGAACAAAACATGAAAGGACTTGTGGGTTTGCAAAGATCCCAAGCCAGAACCATGTTCATAGGGCACAAGAAACCCTCCAAATCAATCCTAGGCAAGCATTAAAACTTGAGCAGAGCTTAACAGCCTCCTTTCATAAAAGATGCAGCTAGAGAATACAAAAAATCTTAAACCTTCTCTTGTAAGGGAAATGGAAAAGGACCAATCCCAAAGCTGCTTCAGGTATGCATCTTTCAGAGCAAAATTTCTGAAAAATCATCAGATAAGATAAGCTAACTTGTTTAATGTTTCTCATATAACTAGCATTCCCATCCTTATTAACCTTTAGCACGATACAATTAGGATACAATCAACTACTTGAGGATTTCCATCTGAAATTACAACTTCTGATGCCTCAGTGACTGCTGCAATAACTAAACCAGCTAAGCCATAGCCTGATCCAAGCTCAATTACTCTCTTAGACCTAGAGAGTAGAAATCAAATGCAAAGAAATCATATAGAAGCAAAATGCACACTGAAAGCTGTATCAGAAGGTAGCAAACAACCCATAACAACCTGAACATGTCTGCGTGTGACAAGCAAAAGTACGCAAGAACCTCTTCTGATGGCCACTGACCTGTACAAAACCATGAACAAGATACATGAAGCCAAACGTTTGTTCAGAATCCCAGAACCAGTAAGATGCGTAGCCAATTTGTATAAATAGGAACTTACAAACAAGCCCAGTGTTGTCAATATTGTACTTATTACAAATCTCAAAGTCACTGAGTTCAGCATGGTCAACCATTCTTTGACTGCGCCAAAAACAAACATTCCACCAATCACATAAAAGATATCTATAACAATGTATCAAGAAGAAGAACCTTTAATAACAATATTATATATCAGCTCATTGTGCCATGTTTCAGATGCCCCACGTAGAGAAAATAAAACAACTTGGACAGTACCCTTATACGAGCTCTTGGGTTTTGCAAGCTTAGTTTGAGCATGAGAAATTGAAATGAAAGATTCAATTTTGATGAGCTTTTCAAAAATACAAAATTCAAAGCTCACGTTAGGTAAAGCTTGGGAGCAGAGTCAATGGGCAAGGTGTAGCAGACGGTAACATCGCTCGAGTGAGATGGGTCGTCAACGAGATGGCATGGTAACAAGTTGAAGCCCTGCTTCGTCTTCCTCGTAATTCGCTTAATGCCGATTTCAGATTGCTCATCTGCTACAGTTCACAAACTATTCAAATTCAACAACAAATTCAGACTGTATTTGATCATAGAGAGAGACAGATTGAGGAAGAGGAAGGCACCGTTTGGTTTGCGAAGAATAGCTTGACGAAGAATTTTCCATCTGAGAGACGAAGCCTTGCCACTTGTTCCAGTTTCCATTGTTCCGCCTTGCCACTCTTTGCGCTCTCTCTCCGTCTTCGGGGATCTACTTCAGTCTCTTCACTTTAGATGGTTGGTACGGAAACAAATGGTGCGCATTATTTCGCGGGCGTTACGGTGTCGTTTTAGTTGGCTAGTGATTGGGCCCTCGGCTTGTTTTATTTGTTAAAGCCCATCTACCAGCCCACGTTCAGTGGCTAGCTTGTCATTTTTGTGCATTCACAATCAAAATCACACACGTGTATGAACGAATAATCATAACAATTGAGAAATACTTATTCGGAAAAAGAGAAAAGAAAAAAAAAAACAGAAAAAGGAGTTGAGAAAGTAGGTGCTTAAGAAATAGATTATGATTTTGATGAGGCGTGAGTTCGATTTCATGCCGATGTTAGAGAATGACAATTTGTAACTAATTAGTAATTGATCTAATGATATTTCTCATTCACAATGTTACCCGACATCATAAATTTGACTGTTCTTACCTACTCCAAATAAAAAAGAAAAAATATGAAAATTTGTACAATTAATTAGCATTTGCAAAAACAAATCATTCACAACACCGTGAACAAGGAGAGAACGCAAGCAGCAAGATTAAACTATGCGGTCGCAGTGTGGTTTTTGCTCTCATAAATCTTGGCATAAACATTCTTTGTTCTAAATGCCAACAGCACATCCAGTGCAAGCCCAAGCATGCAAGCAATTGCCATGATCACAAACACAAGCATGTAACAGTGGGGCCCAACACAGGTGGTCCCACCGCCGCTGGTGCTAGTGGCTTGAGCATCATATAGAAGACCAGCAAGTAAGCCAGAGAAGAGGAAGGAGCCCAAGGGAAGGTTGAGGATGAGAATGTTGTACAAAAGTCCGTAGTATTTGAGACCAAATAGCTCTGAGGCAACTGGAACTGTTATGGTGAGAAGCACCCCATAGCCCATGCCCACCAAAATTGAACCAATGTAGAAAGATCCAGGCAAGGCTGAAGCCATGGCTATGAACCCAAGTGCCATCAGAACCTCAGCGGCTGCATTCCAAAGAGGCCTAGGGGTGCCACATTTCCTGCCGAAAAAAAAAAAGATCAATATATGGTTAGCAACATTTGGAACCCTAGTTTCGTATGCTATTCTTTAACCTGTCTACATGAGTGAGGAAAAAAGTGTTTAGTATTGAGTATCAATCTACAATATTAAGTAGATTAATAGTAAGTGTAAGTGATAATGTATCAGATATTATAAATTGATAATAAGTGACACGAGAAATTAGAAAGAACATACCCAATGTAATATTCCGAGGCCAGGCCAGAGACTATGCGGCCAAAGAACCCCCAAATGCTAGTAAGCGATACGAAAATGGAGACATCATGGTAGCCAAGTGCCAGCCCCATCTGTGCCATATTGTTCATGACACACATTCCAGTGCCAACGCCACAAAGAAATGAGAAAAACAGTATCCAAAAATCAAACGTTTGTACCATTTCAATAATGGTATGGTCCTCCCCAATCAATGGCTGTCGCTTTCCTACAACATCTCTCAAATTAATGCCTTCATTTGAGTTCTGTATCTCTGGTGGCTTCTCAATTGGCCCTCCTATTTTAGCAAGCAATGGTTCCTTAATTTGATGTTCTATATCATCATTATGGCAACTGGGTTCGGTGCCGCTGGGTGTGTAGAGAAAAGTGTACAAAGGTACACCCAAGGGCATAGCTAGAAGGACAGCAAGGCCTATGACAAATGCCAAAGAGAGAACATGACCATGAGTTCCAGTGATGTCAAATGCCAAGAGATAGACAGCTACAGCAATGGCAATGACATCAAAGGCATGGAAGAACTCTGCTTCTTGTTTCTGCTCTGATGGCATAGAAGCCGGTTCGGTTTCCTTGAGGAACAGGACAGCAGTGAAGCAAACAATGGCAGGGACTATAGCAAGCATAAGAAGAAATTTGGAGGGGTTGGAGGAGAATAGAGCAGTGCATAAGTCTGTGAAGATTGCTGTGCTTAACCCTACATACCCTTTAAGGATGCCTGAAACCGGACCGCGGTTTTTTGCAAAATTTCTCATGCAGGTCACTAGCACTGCTGTGTTCATCCAGGTTGTGCTGTTGCCTCCTATGCACATAAATATGCACATCTACATCCAGAACAGAAAATGATTTCAATTATCAAGAACCCGAAAACAAAGAAGAAAAAAAGCATGTAATTAACTTTCGGATTCTCCATTTTAACCACACATTCAAACAAGAATTTGCTTTAAGCGTCCTAATTACTAGTGTGACAACATAACGTGACAAATTGTGCGATAAGACAACATTATAGAAATGTGTGTTTTGGTATACCTGCCAGTATGGAAGAGGACTGATTCTCTGGCTAACAACCAGCCATTGAATTCCATATCCTATGAGCCCTTCCACTGCTCCAAAAATGAGAATAATGGAGGTCGGCCAACGATCCGAAGCCAGGCCAGATAAGAGCCCGAAGGCCTTGCCAACATCTTTAGCCACAGATAAGTTGTTAAGCTGAAGCTGGGTAAGTGCCATGAGAGATTTTAGAGCATGAGAATAGTTGGAAAATGTGTAATTGTTGCCGCTGATTGCTTGAACCCAAATGGCAGTTACAAATCCCAGCCATTTCCCAGCAGGGGATGTGAGAAATTGCCAAGGAAACATGATGACTCAAAGAAAATATTCAAAGGCAAAAAGTAGATCAGAATTCAGAACTTGATATGTTTGTTTGCTCAAGTTTTGTCCGAGCTTTTTGGTTCTGCTTGACCAAGTTATTTATAAGTTTGTTTTGCCTTCATTAATGCGGATAATGCTTAAATTAACAAATCTGTTTTGGTTTAGTCCATGGTTTTACAATTCGGTGACGGGTTAATGTTGATTAAACAGAATAATGAAACAAAACCATTGCCTAAACATGGTGAACCCCCCGGATCAGAGAGCCTGTTTTCGAAATTGGCATGTACCCCAAATGACAGAAAAATAAAAAACAACATGAGCTAGATTGTATAATATCAAAATTAAATGAATTGATATTTAATATTAGGCAAAAAGTCACTTATGGTTCTTGTGGTTTACCACTTTTTCCAATAAGGTCCCTGTGGTTTCAATTTCGTCACTTTTGTCCCCGTGGTTTCAATTTGATGCAATTTAAGGACAATTCCCAATTTCTAAAACTTATTGAGGGGCATTTCAGTCCAAACTTGCAGCCCCTACCCAACCACCGCCAGTAGCCCTCCAAAAACTCATCCCTGTTGTAAACATTGACAATCCCATTGTCTAAACCAGCAACAAACAATGCTCATTGGAGATGTACTAAGAGAGGTACAATTATACAACCTTCATTAATTATTTTTTTTGAGATTATGTTGAATTACTTAATCAGAAACTATCAAAGCTTGTGACACTGGCACAAGGTGCAGTAAGAGCTGCAATTGATGATGTTGTTGTAATCTTAGGCTACTTTTATGAAGCTTACAAAAGACCGAAGCAGACTTGCTCTAGCTACTTTGTTTTTCTTTTTTGGCTGGAGATTACCTTCATCCCTTACGAAGAAATGAGATGAATTATGATTATAATTGTGAGTTTTTCTTTGGGTTCAGAAAAAAAAAAATGTATTTCCATTGTGTAATCCTAAGACTCGCTTGATTATGATTTTGTTAGTTGATGTTTATGTATAGATGGCCATAATTTTATCAACAAAAATTCAAATGGAGCATTGTTTGTTGTTGGTTTACAATAGAGATAAGTTTTTGGAGGGACTGCTGGGTGGTTGAGGAGGTGATGCAGGTTTGGACCGAAATGCCCCTCAATAAGTTTCAGAAATTGGGAATTGTTCTTAAATTGGTTCAAATTAAAACCACAGGGACAAAAGTGACGAAATTGAAACCACGGGGACTTTAGTGGTAAAAATGGTAAACCACATGAACCTAAAATGACTTTTTACCTTAATATTAATGATCAATAAGAAATCTCCAATGAAGTTATTCTATAAATGAATTACTATTCTATCCTAAGCGAAGAATTATACATATCAATACATTCAAATCAAACAACACACAAATTTTCTCCTAGTATTGGGCAGGTTTTAACCGCTACACCTCATGGTGTTGAGGAAGAAGCCAAGGGACAACCATCTGGGCTACTTCCCCACCACTTAAAGCTAACATGTTCCATCCCCAGACACAAGTACAAAATTACGGCCATGAAAGCTAATCCAGCATCTAGAGCTCCGGATAGAACATAGTTGTGGCGGCTCCACAAGCCACGATAATACCTGTAAGCAATAAAGCCCGAGGCGAATCCAATGAGAACCCAGCTGGTGAAGTTGACAGCAGTTGCCGGAGGCATGTTAACTGTTGCTCCTAAGAGCACAGGCATGGTGATAAGTTTAATCCAATGTTTTCTTGGGAAGGCCTTGTGTGCAAGCCAAACTAGGACAGGAGCTATAGCCCCAGCTAAGAAAAACCAGTTGATGGCAGAATAATGGCCAAGATCCCCGAAGATTCTTCGAGGCCCAACAAGACCCCAAATAACAGAAGCATCATAGAAGACATGATCACCGGGGCAAGTCCATGGACTGTCTGCTGGTAGTAACGCCCTGTCGCATATGTCTGGGATTGTGTTCATAAGCCACCATGCAGTTCCTAAATGGACGAATGCTGCTATAATAGTACCAACTACCTGAAAACAAATTGTTCCTGAATTATTACGGGACCATGTTTCATCCATCAATCAATGGACCAGAAACTTGATGAAACTTCACAAAGTTATTTTTTGGGTCTTAAAGTGCCCAAAGTTAATTTTCAGGAAGCTAGCTAACCTGTGCCATGAACATTGCTCTTGGAGGAATCTTCATGTAGTGCCCAAGCTTGAAGTCTTCCAGAAAAGCGATCCCCTGCTTCATGCTTATGTATCCATAAACTTTAAAGCATACGTTAGCAACTGGATATCCTGGATACAGATACCCGATAATGTACTCTGTGATCACATTCAACGCTGGTTTCTGTTCACCAATGAAAAGATTGTTCATGAGCAATAACAATGCAAAACTAGGTACAAGCATGGGGTACCAGAATTAAACAGAACATGTTAAACTTTTAAGGGGCACAGTTGGAATTTGAACCCTATTCGGGGCTCCAGGGAGTCCCCATAGGGCCAAAGCATGTCAGCTTCATAAATTTAACCACAGGCTGAATATGAGATTCCATGTTCAGCTACATTTGCTGATGGTGAGTGGATAATAAAGAACATCCCACGTGAACGCAAAAATGCAGAATATGAGAAAGAGCGTGATACTCCACCTGATTTGTTGTGGCAGCAATGACTCCAATAGGAAGAGTGAAAAACAAGGCTAGACCACAAGCAAGCAAGACCCCCCACCATTTCAATTGAAGTTGATCGTTGTAATAATGGCATGTAAACATGGTCGCCACTATGTTAGCCACCAGGATGCACATGAACCACCATCCTGGAACTTGCTTATATTTTCTCATGAGCTTCGTGTGCACATCCATCTTCTTCTCGCGGATGGCAGACGTGCTTAGCTGCCAGATGTCTCTGCAAGCTTGAAAAATTAAGGCCCGATAACAAAATATAGAGCAATATATAAGCTAGTTCACCTTACATTATATTTAAATCTATATATATATATATATATATATATATATATATAAGCAAGGGATGTCCATTGGACAAAACTGAAAAGACAACATTATAATGTTTAAGGCAACAGCTTAACCTGGAGAGTGCGGCTTACCTCCCATTGAAAAGGAGAACATGAACAATAGTGGCAGTAAGGCAGGCAAAATTGACACCATAGTACATAGCAAAGAAGGTGCTGATATGGAGAGCGCCCTCTCGCCCATATGCATCAATGTCAAGGCGGAAGTTGGGGTCTATTATAGCTGATATGTTGTAGCTCTGGCCAGTAGATGTGAACAGACCATCCGAGACTATGGGAAAAGTTTTGGCATTATATAAATTGAGCCAATAAGCCACAGGAGTTATGACATACAACACGAGGAAAAAACCAGCAGTAATGTTGGCCGTAGCAAACCATGGACTGGCGAGCGGGCTCCCAAGATAAGAGGATATACTGGACCAATCAAGCCCGATTGCGCCAATGCCGAGACCATGCAGCCCTGAACCTAGCTGATGAGCAAGGATGGAAGTAGGGAATATCCAGCAAATCCAGGAAAGGGAAGTCAACATTGGGAAGAGGTAGCCTGGAAGGACGTAGTAAGCAAAGCTGCAAGTGAAAGCAATGAGGAAGAACTGGTTCCTTGTTAGCCCACCCTTTGGCCTCTTCTCTTTCTCATGCAGTGCCCTGTCCACTCACAAATACATAACATGCACACAGTTTAGATGAAACAGTCGTTACTTTCCCCAACATTCTTGTTCATAATTAACATTTGTATCAGTGACAACATTACTCTACAAAAAAGACCAGTAGAAAAACTTAATTGAGCAGTTCTAGGGAGCCCAGATTTTTTGACCAACTAATATTAGAGTCACCAATTCTTATCCTAAGTTTTTACACCCAATTGACAAATGACAAAGTATTTTGCTTGTTCATAATATTTGAGCCTATTTGAGAACTTATTTATTTATAATAAGGACTGTAAATACATGTCACATCATATAATGATACAGTGATGATCGGATGAACTCATTAATATATCTAAGCTTTGTAGTATTTTTACTTCCAAATATTGAGAGATATCCCAAGTTCAATTCTTCCCTACTTATAAATTACAAAAAGTATAGATTATTTTGACCGGTAATTTAATGGGCTCAAAACGGATCCTATGCACAAGGCTTCTATAATTCTCAGGCCCAGACCCATGGCTAGGTCCACAGATAGTATAGGGAGCACCTGCTTTAGTTAGACCATTGAATAGTCAACGAACGTGCACAAAACGATAACTAAATGTCCACTAACAGAACAACACGTGGCAAAATGAAGCAAAGAAAGGACGTCACCTGAATAGTGAAACCTGAACGAGGTTTTGAGGCCACCACATAGCGGCGGGCTCAACCAAGTAACGGCGGAACAACCCGGCCCAGCCGAATCCGAGCACCTGGGTAGTCAAAACGACAAGCAGCGCAACAAAAAACGACAGGTTCTTCTTGTAAAAAAGCTTTACAGTGCTCACTATATGAATGGCGTAGACGTTGCCAGCCCCGGAGTTGGCGAAGATGGTGATGAGCACGTGCTCCTTGACATTGAAGGGGCCCGGGTTGAGCGTGAATTCCCATTTTTGCCCCTTGAAGAAAACGCGTTTCGTAATCAGCGATGCCATGAGGTGGCCGAGCGGGACCACCGCGATCTGAGCCGAGATCGAGGTGAGGGAGAGAGGCTCCCGGCGGTACCAGAAGAACTGGTTGAGGAATGAAAGTAGAACGCACGCGAGGGCTCCAAGCGTCCAAGTCCGGAAAGTGACGGTCGGGAGAGAGGGATCGTCGGTGACCGGAACCGTGAGGGCGACTTGCTCGATCGGAGAGTTCTCGTCGCCAGAAAAGTCCTCCGGCATGGGCGGCCGTGAAGCGGAGCCATCGGTCTTGTTGCTGTGAACTGTAAAGCAGTTTTTAGTTAGAAAAATGGAGGGAAAATTAGTTAGGAGATAGATAAATGGAAGCGAAAAAGAAAAATGTGAAGTTAGTTGTTACTAAGAGGAGATGAGATTTCGTGTTCGCTAGTCATCTTGTTGCTTTCTCCAGGCGTCGATCATGGCCTGTTTGTGCCTGCCTGGTGTCTAATTAATTAAATTAAAATTCTGAGTTGAAAATCGGCTAGTATTTGTTTAAGTTAGACAATTTAATCAAGATATGTCATTGGTGACTGTTGGAAGTTTGGAGGTTTGCTAATAATTCAAATGGTTGTTATGTCGTCACTGAATCTGTACTGATTTCAGGCGACATGCATTTCAGATTCAGGCTTTACAAACGCACGTGCGATTATTGGGAAAAATCCAATTTCAAGTTTAGAAAATTATTTGAACGAGAATCCGATTTAGTTTTGCACAAACCAACAGTCTAAAGATGGATATTTTGGAATCCTTTAAACGTGGTCGCGTCTATTGGCATCTCAAATTGAATTTCCAAGGCTAACCAGTAACCCATTTTAGTTTTCATGTAGCAGACGTAAGTTAGGCTAGTTTGATAGGGCAATGAATCCGCTGTCTTGAATTCAAGTTCGAATTCCCTCAAATAAATTGGATTATTGTTTAAACTATTGCTTGTATCATTAAAAGAAAATAAAAAGAGTAAATGAGGTACAACTATATTCCATCACAAAAATAACACCCAAAGCGCCATCAAAGATGTCTAACCCCCCATGCCACTTGACATTGACATGGACTATTACTCGGGCTCTTTGAACATCTAAAACCAGATTAAATGGCCAATTTTGAGAACTTTGCAACAAAAAGTCCACTAGTTTTTGAAGTCAAGGGATCAAAGCGCAGGGTATTTGGTAGTTGTCCGCTCTTGCTTGGCCAATTTTCAACACCATCTATCGCCTGCAACTCTGCGGAACATGAAGGCTTCAATGAGTCAACAGGTAAAATGAGAAGTCATTGTATATAGTTCCTAAGTTTGTAACTACACTAACATAAGCTGCAGGCTGTAAAATACTTGAAACCATCGCTGATAACATCACAAAGCACAAAAGACTTTACCAGCAAACGGATTTTCCTCAAGAAACTGCTTTACAATGTCTTCATTCTGAGCAACTGTCAAGCTAATCAATAGGAAAAGTAAAATTAGCGATATAGGCAGATACCCTTTATGTGTAAGTTACCAAAAGTTCAAGGAACAGCCAACGAAAAGCACCTGCAAGTGCTATAAACAAGAAGTCCCCCAGCTTTTAGCAATCTAAAACCATTGGTTAGGAGCTTTAACTGCAAGCAAAAGACACATATTATCATCACTTTACCAAGCACGCACGCCAGTCAAACGGGACATGAATAAGAAAGCAAGAATTCTGCCACGAAATGCATATGAGAAAAATTACATTAGCAGATTAGGATATCTATAGGACGTAAAACTTTCAAACTTCTATCTTCTTCAGTACTCTTACTAAGAGTATTAGCTTTAGCTTCTAACTTGTTACATAGGATGTAAACTGAATTATTTAGTCTTACACAATCTATGAGAAAATGTAAGAAACTCCATTGGATGGATATGTAATTGTTGTTTCCTCCGACATAAGCAAAGTAGCATAGTTGACAAGTACATTTAAGCGAAATTAAATCAGATACCTGAAGCACAGTGAGGCTATCACTTCTCTCTGCATCCAATACACGTCGTTGAAGAGTTTCCCATCCCCAATGTTCAAACTTTTGGACATGTTTAATTGATCCATCATGAGTGCACTCTGCATCCACTAGGACCTGAAATAAGATAGCCAGCTTAGAAAAATCCAACCAACCTTGAAAAGATGTTAAACTACAAAGAGGTAACATAACTGATATTTAAAAGGTGTTATTACTTGTCAAAAAAAGTAGGGAAATAGAAAAACATGAAGGAGATGTGAAAACGCAGGTTAAAACAAAGAATCAAAATCCAGTTTCACCTTGTCATAGCCACAGCTCAAAAGCTCGCTGTCACGAAATGTTTGGTACAATTCACTTTTATTCCGTCCAACCACACCAGAGTGGCGACCATAATAAATGAGCTCTGGAAGTTGATTTCCTGAATGCACAGCACCACTTTTTCTTACCCTAGCTGCTTTTTTCCTTTCTTTCCATGGTCTCCGAGATGTCCACTCCTTGAATGTCACATTTTCTTCCAAAGCAGATTCACCTGCATAATTCTAGATAGAATGATAACATATTAAAAACAGCATAAGCTTGCAAACTGCACTCTGAAGGATTTCACAGTATCACATATGAAGCTTCTGGTATATGTGGATTCAGATCAGTTACATGATTTTGGATCAGAATGAATTCTCATGGGCATGAGGGAAAAGGTTGTCCCATCAGCAACAAATAGTCGGCAGCGATTGCCCAATGCATATTTCTGCAACATTGTCCTACAAGCCGCTAAACGATGGCTTGAAACATCAACACCAGTTACAGAACCAGAATCACCAAGAATGTCCAACATCAGACAAAGCTTAGCACCTGGATATAAATTATACACGTTAAAAGTGAGCCTTCAGAAATAAAAATCATCAGTGTAACTGAATCATATAAACTCTCACACGAATGCTGTAAATTACATCTTCCTTTGTCTGGCTATTTTATAAATTCCAAACCTTTCAAGTTTAAATTTCTAAAATTAAGTGTTCTTGCAATTTTGCAGCCACTCCTATAGTTCATGTTTTAAAATTTAAGAGCATAATTAGTTAAGCATAACAACACAAAAATTAGTCGCCTTTTCTCAACATATATTGCTAAACTGATGCAAAAAATTTGATAAACTTACACACTTATACACATTAAAGTTTACTCATTGCATACAGAAACCAGAAACTAACTTACCAGGAGCAGCACAAAGATCAAGAACATGATCTCCAGCTGAGATATTCAATGCTGAAACAGCAGCTCCAGACGCCGCATCGATTCCATACATCTAAAACATAAAAACAAACGCAAAAGTAAAACATTGCAATTAGAATTTGGGATTTCTTGCTTAAAAATTAAAGAAAGCAACTGCTTGATCTTTTCGCACACCTTCCCTTCTCTGTATGCATTTGAGTTTGCGATTTGAACGTCGGGAGGAAGCGCATAAAAGCCAGGCAGCCAACCCACTTTTTCAAGCTTGCACTTGATTTCACCTTCAATTTCTTCAATTTGAGCTTCGCAACCAGGCTTTAACCTTTCGGTTACACCAAAAACAGAGCAGCAAAAACCCAAAGGAAAAAAACCCATCAAAATCGAACTCTTCAATAACAAAAGCACAATCAAAAACAGAAAAATAAGTACAAATTCAGAGAGAGCACCTTATGTAACGAGGGGTCGAATTGCTCTCGGCATAAATGGAAGGGTCTAAACCATTTGCTTTCAGAAAATCGAGGAAGCCGTCTGGCAACGCTGCGTTCGAAGCTTCTTCTTCCATGAAACTCGCAGGCTCAAGCTTTTCTCAGGGACTTCAACTGAAATCAATCCAAGAGTTTAAAAAACGAAGCTTTTTTTACTTTGACGGCTAGGCTAATGGTTACTGATAAAAAGACCGCGCTTTATTTAGGTTAAC
Source organism: Prunus persica (assembly GCF_000346465.2). NCBI lineage: Eukaryota > Viridiplantae > Streptophyta > Magnoliopsida > Rosales > Rosaceae > Prunus > Prunus persica. The sequence goes on from NC_034015.1 coordinate 17,221,619, forward strand.
CGAAACGGCACCGTCTGGCTCAACAATACAGAATATAAAAAAATACAAGTAACAAATAGTGAAATGCTGTCGAGAAGTTGACACTGCAATTCCTCATTTGCGTGGGGTTTTCAGTCTCAGTATTCTTAAAACCTCACTGTATCGGTATGTTTATTTTCTGCTTTCAAATTTTCGGTTTATTCGAATTGTTGATCGCTGATTTGTTAAATTTCACAGAAATTCAAGCGTCTAAACCCAATAAACTTGTTTGTTTGTTTTTGTGATTTTGTGTTTTAGGTAATTGGAGCTGTGAAAGAGAAAGATGAGGCAAGCTTTTCTGGGATTATGTTTGCTTGTTTTTGCTCACCTTGTCCAACTAACCTCAGCTATTGTCGTTCTCAAACCATTTGCCAGGGAGTTCTCGGACCTTCCCGCCAAATTTGGTAACTTTCCATCTTTAGCCATTTGCTTGCTCAGAAAATGTAGGAAAAGTAATCTGATTTTCCTTTTTTTCTTTCTTGGGTTGAAGTCAGCTTTAGATTTTATAATACAAATTTCTACTTTTTCGGTTGTTTTATTAAATACTTTTGCTAAGCATTGAGATCTGAACACATTATTCTTTTTTTTCTCTCTTTCTATTTTTGCTCTTGATTTTTCGTTTAATAGCTATTGCTGTCAATAGCTCTGGTATATGTGGAGCTTTGCTTATATCAGACCCTTTGGACGCCTGCTCATCTCTACGCAATGGACTTCGACCAAACGAAACTGATAAAACAAGGTTTGCTTTGATAGTTAGAGGTGAATGTGCTTTCAAGGATAAAGTCCAAAATGCTCAAAATGCCGGATTTCGTGGTGCTATTGTTTATGACGATAGAGATAAAGGCAAATTGGTCTACAGTGAGTCGCCATGTCCCTTCAAATTTTTGTCACGTGCTTTCAAATTTTTTGTATTGGAATCCGTATATCATTTCGTACATGTTACCCTTTGCCTTCTATGAAATGTGGATAAATGTTTAACTGTTACAAATTTATAATGATTGTTGTCCTCTATTTGCAGTGATGATAGAGAGTGCAAATGTTACAATTCATGCTGTATTTGTTTCGAAAGCATCGGGTGAAGTGTTAAAGGAGCATGCTCTAGGGGAAGAAGGGGAATGCTGCATCTTCCCATTTCAAAATGAAACAGCTTGGACGGTTCTAGCTATATCTTTTATCTCATTTCTTGTCATATTGGGTATACTTATAATAGCCATCTTTGGTCCGAGACACTGGCTCTATTCTCAAGGAAGAAACCAGCTTCCTAAAAGTGTGGATACCAAGATTGTGGAAGCTCTACCTTGCTTCACATTTAGTTCCACTGGTTTGGGTGAATGCCACAGTGAAGAAACTTGTGCCATCTGCCTTGAGAATTACAAAGATGAGGAAATTCTTAAAGTTCTTCCCTGCCAACATGGTAAGTTTTGAGATGTTAATGTTGATATCCCTGGAATTTTTCATCATTGTTGTAGTATCAGTCTCATCAAGCCGCAAAGCTGTTGACAGTGTGGTGTATGTTTGCGTCTGCATATTAGGAAAGTCCCATAAGATAACAGCTTACCTTGATGTGTCATGATATCTCAGAAGACTTCCACCTGTTCATAAATTACATTGTAGAAGAACTTGAGGTATTATAATATGCTTTTGCACATTGTGGACATGTGCAACTGTAATTCTCGTGACAAATATTACAGTATTGCGTTGCGTCCAATCTAAGAAGAAAGAACTCAAAGAAGCAGCTATTCTATTTCTCCCCATGTCCAATTAAAAGTACAGATAACTAGAAGTATTATCTTAATGGTTTGATTGTTCAAATGTTGTCAAATTCTAATGTTGGTTATAGGGTTAGGGACATGCCTATCATCATAGTAGGTAATTGACTTTGACCTTACTCAAAGGGTGGATCGTAGTTGGCATTTACTTCCTCACCTTCTCAATCAAAATTTGTATATTTCTGTTAATAAACCTGGGAACTACGTGCAGAATTTCATTCAAGCTGTGTGGATTCATGGCTGACAAAATGGGGGACATTCTGCCCCGTGTGCAAGCATGATATGAGAACCAAAATTGTGAATCCCGAGGTAAGAGAATTTGGTCCATCCTTACTATCTAGTGTTTGATGGCTGAATCTTCTTTAGTTTCTTGAATAGTTCAGGCTGCGGAGTTTCTATTATTATTGAAATTGCAGTCCTTAGTTTGATATTTGGCTAATTTAGTAGTAATTTTCTTTGGTGAGGAAAGACATCCTGGTCTATGGGTTTGAGGATAAGTTATTAACCTATGTATGGTTTTTATTGGCCAATACCTGATGTGGTTTATTTACTGAAGTTTGGTTATTTTCTTCTTGCAGATCAAAAGAAGGACCTGGTTGTACAGTTAGTGAATGGAAAATATGACCTGTCAAGGTATGGAGATTAATTGTCTTGAATTTTGAATGTAGTTTTCCCTCAAAAGTGAAATCATTTTACAAATCTATATCATTTTAAAGTATAAAAGTGAAAGAAATTATTTGGATTTTCAAATACTTGCTAGTCTGAATCCTCCCCAAGGTTGTTCTGTCTTTAACAGCATTGTTACATCCAACCTTGTTTTATCCTTGTCAGGGTTCCCTCCCATTTATTGTGGATGTCTATATGAACTCCACTCGAATGTGTTTCATTGCATGGATTGAAGAGACGTCTAGATGATATTTGTCTGCATTTTTATGAACGTATCAATAAAGTTTGCTGTTCAAAATTTCCGTGAAAACTTGTCCAATGCAACACGAATGTAAAGGTCATCGGTGCTCTATCCTATGCAAAATCCTTGATGTGATCTACAAGCTGGCCAACGGGGACAAAGTTTTGTGCCCCTGTATATTGTCTGAAGCTCGAGTGTAGTTTTGCCCCAGCCACTGCCAAAGCAGCAAGGGAACCCATTGCTAACAGCACAGCTCTTGAATGGTTTGCACACTAGGATTTGCACTGTTGTATATTTTAGGTCTAAATGTATCTAGTATGTTAGTCGGCTTCGATTCAATACAAGCATGTGGTCCAAGAGTTTGGTTACGACAATAATTTCGACATATGAGCAATTTGCCCTATCAAGAGATGCGTTAGTAGATTTGGTTGTGGCTTCCACAAAGGCCAAATCCATTGTTAAAGTGCTGCAAATAAAGTGAAAAATAGACTATTGGTCGGACCATTGGTTGTGGCTTTCACATATTAAATCCATTGTTATTCTAGACTAAATAAATTCTAAGATTAATGATCCTGAATCCATCCACATTGCTCTGGCTATATAATATCTAGCATCACTAATTTAATTAGCATTGTCCTCGTTCAAATGAGTGTGTTCCCTACTTGATTCGCTCCAAAGCTCTCTTCATCTATCATATAAAGATGATGCGAATTGTGTAAAATTTCATTAGATCCCCAATAATGTCACTTCATATCTGTATATGTCACTTCAATTTTGTATCTCAGTTATATCATGCGAATTGTGTGGTGGCAAATTGCAAAATTGGAATCAGAATAAATCAAAATTGGAATGAGAATAAATCTTCACAATCACAAGTCTCTAAGTAAAACAGCAGGTAAAAAAATTCCATGATATAACTGAGATACAAAATTGCCACCACACACTTCACAGTCTACGAATAAATGGATGCTAAAAAAGTATTCGATTTTGTTTTCCTTCACATCAAAGTTGGGTTCTCACCCTTAGGTTAGGTGGCAGTGGCACGACGTTATGTGGCCCCAGATGACTGGAACCGTACGTAGTTTTAGCTCCATATATATAAGGCACTCTTCCCCACAGAAAATGAACCACTAAACCAGTCGACACAAACAGCTACACCAGCAGTAATCCTCAGCCCACGTTTTCTAGCCTCCTTCGGCTAGTTTTCCAGGCTAGCAAACAGCTAACCGATCTTAGAAACCAAGCTGCTCTATATATACCACCAACTTTTCTTCATGGGTTCTATTGAAAGGTGACTTTTTTCAGTCTAAATCTTCAGCAAATTACTTTCTTGGAGTTCCTTTTTGCACATTCTGATATGGGTCTTTCTTGGTTTGGGTTGTCTTGTGGGTTTGTTGCTCTGTTTCCCCTGTTATTTTGTAGCTCGGGATCAGAGGTCGTCACCATTGATGTTCAAGCTGCCAAGGATCTGCTCAAGTCTGGCTATGGTTATGTGGATGTCAGGTAAAGGGCTCTCTTTTCCGGAAAGAATATATATATATATATATATATTCTCAAATTAATGAACTTTATGAGAGACTGAGAGTTGTTTCGAACTTCCAATTGGGTTTCTTTTTCATTAAAAGGAAATATTAGTTGAGTTAATGTTGTTTGTGATAGGACGGTGGAGGAGTACAAGAAAGGGCATGTGGATGCAGAGAAGATTTTAAACATTCCTTACCTGTTCAATACACCTGAAGGTGGCTGTAACTTCTATTAGTTGATTAGCTTCTTCCTTTGTTTTTTTTTTACTAAGTTTCAATTTCTGTGTTTACTTTGAAATTGATGAAATTTCATTGTGGTTTTGGCCTTCAGGGAGGGTAAAAAATCCCCAATTTTTGCAGGAGGTTTCATCTGCTTGCAACAAAGAGGACCTTCTTGTTGTGGTAAGCTAGTAGCTTTTGGAGCAAACTACATCAATTTCTTCTGGTGTCTGACTGTGAGATTATATATTTACAGGGTTGTCAAAGTGGGGTCAGATCTCTTTCTGCAACTACTGATCTTCTGACTGCTGTAAGTACACTTGTATTTCACCCAAATTTATAAGTTCTTGCACTTTTTAATGCCATGTTGAAGAAAGTAATCAAAATTCAAAACAGCCTATAAATATTTAGCTATGGTCATTTATGTTCTTTCCTTTTCCACAAATTTTTAGAAGCTTGTAAATGAAATGACAGGGTTTCAAGCATGCGAACAACATGGGAGGAGGCTATCATGCTTGGGTAGAGCATCATTTCCCTGTTACTAAGCCAGAAGATGCTGGCAAAAACAATCAAGAAGTTGACCAACGAAAGAAGGCAGAAGATGAGCTCTAATTTTTTACATAGCAATATCTTCTCTTCTATAGTTAAGAAAATCTGAACGGGAACTTAATAAATACGTCCAGGTGTAGCGAGAGTAATCATCTACAAATAAAACATAATATAAAGCATCTCCCATGGAGGAAATCGGAGCTTTACCCCAAATATCAAAGTGCACAAGGTCAAAGGGAGCGGAAGTAGATGTTCTATGTATATAATAGTATATGCTTTGATTAGAAATCAAATTATGTACCTTGATGAACGTGTAAACTGAATTTATCATAAAGAAGGGGAATTATGTCAGGGGAATTATGTCATTGTTATGATTACTTAAATTTTACTCCTAGCCAACGGGGTCTAGTCCAGTAAAAAAGGGCCTTGACTTGCAGATTAGAGGTTTCAGGTTCGAACCTCCATGGCATCATAGTTGTGTGTGTATGTGAGAAATCCTCCTTTCCTATAATTTAGACTATCGTTTATACTGAAATTTGTTTTAACCCTATTGCAAACGAGGTCTAGTCCGATCCGGTGCACTCAAGTCTCAACCCACTTAGGCACTTAGAACAGAATCAATAGAAAACAGTCCTAAAGACCTCTCAGTACAACAATATCAGCCTTATTTACATTAAATTGCACAAAGGCTATATGCAACATGAATTCAAACTCAACCAACCAACATTACCACATAGATCAGAAAACAAATACAAAGCAGTTTCAGATTTTTTTTTAATTAAGTAAAAACTGATTATAAAGCACATCTTGCATCAAAATTGAAATTCATTTCGCGTATATATTCCATCGATCACAATAGTTGAACTTTAAAAAAAATTTAAAAACTACTTATGGTTCTAAATAAGCAATGCCAAACGGGTAATAGTTTCATTCATTATCCAACCACACTGCCTCTTTGACTTCAATTATAGGATTCATGACATCGCCTTCCATAACAATAAACAGACTGCTCAACCACCATGGTTGTTAACTAATTATGGTCCCAAATTTGTCATAACAAGTCTCCTTCATTTATTTTATTTATATAAATAAATGTGACATCTTAATATATTTATATAAATAAATGTGACATCTTAATATATTTATATAAATAAATGTGACATCTTAATCAATTTATATAAATAAATGCGCTATACGAAACGGTCAGCATGAAAGACAGAGACACGTTCAAATTCCCAGAGATGCTGCTGGTCAAAAGACAACTGCAAAACATGCACATTGAGATGTCAGTTTGGTGGGACCGATTTTAGGGTCATCGTGCTGAAGGGGTCTGTGACTTTGTGACATCCATGCATGTTTCTTAAATTTTTCTGATGGTACAGTCTCAGTTTTAGGCACAGAGAAGCCCTACAAACCCAGCAACCCAGCACCTACTTGGAGCCATTAATGGCCTACACTGAGCTAGCTCTACCTTAGAATCAACCATTGTAACCACTAGTCAAAAGGAAAATCAGAAGCAGAACTTGTCCCGGGCTTCTGTGTTTTTTGTATCAGAGAAATGGAGGAGAGGGAAGGAAGATCCTTGGCTGAAACCCCAACATGGACAGTTGCTTCTGTAATCACTTTCATGGTTGTTTTTGGGTTCTTTTTCAATGGATCTTTGGAACGGTTTGGAAAGGTACACATTACAATTAGCAGTTTCTTCAATTTGATCTTCAAATCTTCATTGTTTGATATTGTTTTGGTGTTTATTATCTTTCCTCTTATCTTATGCATCTTCTTTTGGTAGTGGTTGGATAAGACTAAAAGGAAGTCTCTATTTGCTGCTTTGGATAAGATCAAAGAAGGTAATTAATTAAGGGATTGGGTTTCTGGAGATGTGTGTTTCTGCTTCATTTGTTCTTTTGTTCAGAGGATTTCATTTTTTCGTCTTTGATATTCTTCAAGCAGAGCTCATGCTTTTTGGGGTTATGTCATTGTTGATGGGTCACTGGATTTTTATTGTGGCCAAGATTTGTGTTAAATCATCGATCTTGAGCAGCAAATTCTTTCCATGTGCATTGGAGAGTGACTTACATCCAGTTGAACACGTACTCGTTTCAAGTTCAAATTATTTGAATAAGTCGGTTTCGAAGATGCAGGTGAAGGCTGGTTCTCATGACTTTTGTCCTGAGGTTAGTTTTGCTTGCTCATGTTTAGAGATCAGATGTTAGCTATTATTGATGCATATGCCAATAATAAAACTTGATTGTCTAATACAAATTTCCGTTCCTTTGGAAATTTTGATGATAGAAGTATGATTCTGTCACATATGACAACAATCGCTTGTTAGTCTGTGTGATTAACAAAGACTATATGTTAATCAGGGTCATGAATCCTTTGCTTCTAAAGAAAGTCTCGAACAGCTTCATCGTTTGATTTTTGTGCTTGGTGTCACTCATGTTTCTTACAGCTTTGTTGCAATTGTCCTGGCCATGATCAAGGTAAATATATTTTGTCACCAATCGAAGTTCTCTAATGCTCTGTGGTGTCCAATGTACAAAAAACTAAGTTCCTGTTCTAACTTCAAGCAGATTTATAGCTGGAGAGTGTGGGAAAATGAAGCCAAAGCTTTGGCAATTCACGCCTTACAAGGTGCAAAATTGTTGGTATGAGTCACTCATGAGTGACTTTAGATGCCTTAGAAGTTGTAGATGTCATGCATGCCTTATCATTTTTAAATTTTCTGTATCCAGATACCCCACTAGCTAAACCAAGTATTCAGAGAATAAGGAGATTGTCTACTTTCATTTTCCATCATGCATCCCATCCATGGAGCCAGCACAGAGCTCTTGTTTGGCTGGTATTCTCACTTCCTTTTTATTTTATTTTATTTTATTTGGCCATAATTGTATGCTCGAAATCTAAATTATGTACTTCCAGTATTTCTTAAACAGATTCCAGCATAATTTAGTCACATCTGATTCAGAGCAATAAGCCAATGTAGAACTTGAACTTCTTCTGGTTAGAGACCTGCTAAAATAAATTTTGTGCTTCTTCTTGTATTGATTTATGAGGAGAACTAAAGTTACAGAAAGAAAGGGAAGATAAGAGGGCCAGAGGTTGCATATTGGATGCTATCTATGCTACAATATTGCTGAAATGAAAACTACCCAGCCCTTCATTTAGACTTAAGACATTCAAATCAATTGATGTCATTCTGTTCAGCTTCTTACAAAATTTGCTGGCCCTATGTTTGCTGCACTTTCTTAGCACTTTTATCTCTCAGAGTTGCTTTATCTGCTGTAATGGTTTTATTTACCGTCAACTTTGTTCACCCCAATTTGCAGCTTTGTTTCACCCGCCAGTTCTGGAGTTCTATAAACCGGTCTGATTACATGGCCTTGCGATTTGGCTTCATCACTGTATGTTTCTTCTAGTACCTCTTTTTTTTTTTTTTTTTTCTCTTTGTACGTTTTAACTTTTCAAGGAGATCTGAGATCTACTATTTATTTTTCTTTCCGGAGTCCGATTATAGTAGAAAAGTTGGCTTTACTGTGACATCTGGATTCTAAGTTTTGTATGATTAGATATGTTCGCAAAAAGTAAGTCATATTAGGTTCTTATTTGTTTCCATCTTATTTAGTCATTCACAGTGCAAAAGAATGTGGCAGTAAAGATCATGGGACTAGCTTTGCATTGCTGACTCTGCTGTGTTTCCCCTCCTTAATGTAGACTCATCAACTTCCTTTGTCATATGATTTCCACAATTATATGATTCGGAGCATGGAGGAAGAATTTCGAGATATTGTTGGCATCAGGTATTACGTTACGTGTAATAAGTTGATTTCTATGATGAACCTCTCTAGTTTATTCCTGTCATTAGAGGCTTTAGTGAACTTTTGGATTGCTTTTACATTATTAACATTGTTATATTATTTGGGATGCTTTTGCAGTGTACCTCTCTGGATATACACCATATGTTGCACTATTCTAGACTTTCATGGTAATTTTCTGTTAGTGCCAAAATTTTAATTTTATGCAGTGAAAATTCCTGGAAAAGTTAATCTTACAGCATCAATTGTTGTTTCTACCATTCAGGAAGCCACATTTACTTTTGGCTTTCCTTCCTTCCAGCCATAGTAAGCCATCCATGTTCTCCATCTCCTTGAGCTTCTCCAAGTTCATCATCTTTCGAAGTCACACTCACACTACATAATTAAATTATTTCTTGACTTGCACATCAGTTGATCCTGCTTATCGGGACGAAACTGCATCGAGTGGTGGTAAATTTGGCTGTTGAAATCACGGAAGAAAGTCCATATATGGAAAATCAACAGTTTAAGCTAAGAGATGAGCTCTTTTGGTTTAAGAAGCCCTGGCTTCTTTTACGTTTAATACAACTAATATCCTTCCAGGTGAGAATCACTAACACTAACACTAACAATCCATTTTGTACTTTAAATTCTGATTTTCAACTGTCCTTATCTTTTACTGGCATTTGTTTTTCAGAATGCCCTTGAGATGGCAACTTTTATCTGGTCTCTGGTATGGACCTCATGACTTGTTCAGAAAGAAATCGATGCCTGCATAAAAGATTAGCTACCTCATTTTGTAAATAGGCAACTTTTGTTATGATGCTTGTTTCAACTTTTTTGTTTTCAGTGGGAAATTAAGGAACCTTCATGCTTCATGGACAACAATACTTTCCTTGTGATTCGCTTGACATTTGGGTATTTACCGTACATTGTTGGCTTATTCTCTAGCAACTTAAGTTTGTCGGGTCTATTGGCTATCTAACATTCACGTCAAGAATGCGATTCAAAGATATAAAATCTGATGACTTTATTTTTATTTTTTATATCATTGCAGGGTTGTCACCCAATTCTGGTGTAGCTTCATTACATTTCCACTCTATGTCATCATCACACAGGTCTGGCTTCTTAATTTTCATCTCTCTTTAATCCCTTTCTTTGTCTCTAATTGTTTTCTGTGGCTGCAGATGGGAGCGAGGTTCAAGAAATCTGTAGTTTCCGAAAATGTGAGAAACTCACTATCTGTATGGAAAAGGAGAGTGAAGGCCAAACAAAGCACTTCATCTAGTACTGCTGCACTCTTGAGAACCTCAACATCCTCAGATTCTATAGTGGATGAAATGCACAAAATCGATAGCTTTTCGTCAAACTCTTCGGAGAGAAGCTCCTTCAAGAAACAAAATACATCTTTCCGGCATCTGCAGGGCAATGTGATGCAGGGTGAAGATGAGAAGTTCGAATTTCCGCTGTGTGTTGGTCCAGTTTATGACAGTTACAGTGATGACAAGAAGGTTGATTACCATAGTGACGATCATGATAGTAGTGATGTAAAAGATGAATTGTGTCTCCTTCCTTCATAAGCTTTTCTTGGAGCATATATCACTAGAGACTAGATTGTATACACTTTTGAGCTTAGTTATCTTCATTTAAGGACTATTTTATATGATACATATGGTTAGTAAGTTTAGAAGATTAGAAGATGTTCTTTTAAGTAAGATTAGAAGATGTCGAATACCAAATGCATAAGCATACCCATAATTAAAGGTCTCGATGCAATTAGTAGTGAATCATTCACTTTTAATTTGTAGCTTATTGTGGTACTTTTCACATGTGAGTTTATGCCTACCCATACTCAGATCCATGGCTTGTATACAACCCCGACATGTACCTACTCCACTATACTTTACTAATAATTTATCCCTAGATTGATTTGGCTAGTGACCCTTGCTTCATATTATAACCAAAGAATTTTATAGCTCCTCTGCCGTACATTAACTTTAATTTGTGCAAAATTCATTGATTCACTCTTTCATCGAGTACAAAGTTTTAGAATGAGCCTCGTAATAACATGTATTTTTTTTTAATATAAGAGATATTGAGAAAGGAGGGATTTAACTTAGAAACTCGAATTCGGGGGTAAGTGCCTTCAAGGGCTTAGTAACATATCCCGTCTCTGTCTCGACCAAAACAATATTAGTTATAAAAAATAAAAAAATAAAAACTTTGTAATTTTCGAAAAAATAAAAAATAAAAAGAGTGCTGGGTGTCTGCAGACAACTGTTGGGTGTTAATAGAACCCCACCCCTCTTGCAACATTAGCCTGGCTTGTATTTTGATAGGTCCAACAAAATACACGATTGGACATAAATGGGCTTGGGCTCTATCATAGGCCTTTCGGGCTAGACCAAGGTTTGAGACCTGACGTGGCAGAAACTCATTGGTTCAGTTTTTGGTACAGCTTTTACTCGGTAATCCTGGCGGCACCTGATAACCACAAATCCAACTTATAATTAGCACACAGCAGCAGCCTCCTCTGCAAGTAAAGTACACCTCAGTTTTTATATTTTTCTTTTTCCTCACGAAGCATATCAATCTCTCCCGATCTTTCTTGTCTCTTCGCAATCTTCAGCTATGGTGCTCGAGGTAAATATCCAAACGCTAATTGCACATAAACTTCCTCGCTTTCCTTACTGAAATTCCCCAAAATCTTCGTCCATCTCGCAAATTAGGGTTTAAATTTCCGTTAGCTTTTTTTCGTGCAATGGTTCATTTTTGTTTTTCTCCCCAGGCGACAATGATCTGCATTGATAATTCGGAATGGATGCGAAACGGTGATTATGCTCCTTCGAGGTTTCAAGCTCAGGCCGATGCTGTCAATCTGATTTGTGGAGCTAAAACCCAGGTATTTTTAAAGGTGTACTCTTATTTGTTATGTTATTTCTTGTTTGGTTGTTGGTGAAGTCCGTGTAAGTTAGGAAAACCTCGCATGTCATATCTGGTTGAGCTTAGGGTAACTTTTGCATTATTTGATCATCCAATATATTTTACTCAATATTTCTTCATTGAAATCATTTACTTTTGGAGATTTGATTTTCGTTTTATGGTTTTGGATAATGTTTTAGATTGTTATTTGATTGTGTTGTGGGCGTGTAGAGGGGAGAGAGCAGTTGTTTGTGGTTGGGTTTCGGTTGTTGCTTCGGATATAAGATCATAATGGTTGCTTATGGTTTGTAATTTAAAGTGAATTCATTTTTTTTTCCCGGTATGCAGTCTAATCCAGAGAATACAGTAGGAGTTCTCACCATGGCAGGGAAAGGTGTTCGCGTTTTGGTCACTCCTACTAGTGATCTTGGCAAGATTCTGGCATGCATGCATGGTCAGTTCATGTACTTGCTTTTTTATTTTATATCCAACAAACAAGCAAACACATAAGTTGTAGTGTTATTGAAGTTTATTATTTTTCAATTTGATGGAAGTATTCAACTCCTTGTAATGATTTTGTTGTCAATATTGGCACTTTCTCTAATACCAGAACTTTCTGAAGAAAAAAGAGCTTTTCCTGTTATGTGTGAACTAATTTAAGTAAGTTGTGGAAGTAGGATTTATTGTTTACAGATGGAAATAGCTTTGGTTTTAGATGCATTGAATAATTCAATAAATTAAGGAAGTATGGCTGGAAATAATTATATTCTGATATAGCTTGAAGTCTTTGTGGCTGAAGGAGGTCAGTAGATGCACCAAGTGCAGTGCAGTCATATTTTTCTTATTGCTGCCTTTGTTCCAAGAATTTGGTGTTTCAGTATCTTTCTTGTTTCCAGAGGTTCTGGTACTTGGTATTCAGCTTGCCAGTATGCCTATCTGTGATCTCTTCACATGAGCAAGATTTTAGCATGTTTTGACGCACACAATGTTCAACCCAGTAACCTTCTTTTAACAATGAAACACTACTACTTGAGAATCAACGCAAGGTTAATGGATTTATAGTGTCTTCGTCAATTTATGTTTGACAGAACTTTGAAACAGTGAAGTAACTAAGAAAATAGCAACTATATGCAAATCTCTTCACAAAAGTGATAAGAATGTCGGTCTCAGGAAAGAAGTTGAAGTGTTTTATTGATCTTCATTTATTTTGCACCTCTATTATCCAGCATTTCAGCGCAATATTTTATTATTATTATTTTATAGGAGAAGTGTGTTGAAACTTACAAGATAAAATAAACTAATGATCCTGAAAGTAGGACTAAACTATCTTTGTCTATGTTCTCATCCCCCTTGTTACTAGTTCTCATTCCCCTTGTTACTAACTCCCTGCTTGTTGTGTATAATAGATTTCCTCATTGATATTTCTTCTCCTTTTGGAAATTTAGGTTTAGAAATAGGTGGTGAGATGAACCTGGCAGCTGGCATTCAGGTGGCTCAATTGGCCCTCAAACATCGCCAGAACAAGAAACAGCAACAAAGGATTATTGTGTTTGCTGGAAGGTTCATAATACCTCGTCATGCTTGTCTTTTCGTTTTATTATTTGCTAGTTCTTACATGTTAATAACTTTGACTTATGCGTTGTCAGTACTGTCAAACATGACAAAAAGTTTTTGGAGATAATCGGAAGGAGATTAAAGAAGAACAGTGTAGCCCTTGATATCGTCAATTTTGGTGAAGAAGATGAGGAGAAGTCAGAGAAGCTAGAATCCCTGTTTAAGACTGTGAACAATAATGACACCAGCCACATTGTTCATGTTCCACCTGGTCCAAGTGCTCTTTCTGATGTACTTATAAGGTCAGTGTTTGGTTTGATTCCTCAATTTAGTATTTGATGTTTTAATTACTAAAAATTGGGATAATACCTCTGACCTTTAACTTGCATTTCATATTATTACCGACCTGAGCTTTAAATCTTGCACTTTTTTTTATATGGAAAAAACCAAAAAAAACCTTTAAAAGTGAAACTTAATCCCCTGAGTGAAAAAGTGTCTTTAGTTGGTTCAAATCTTTATTTTTGTGTATCTTTTTTCAAACAGAAGTGGTCATGTGAGTGGCACATCACAATTCTTAGTTATAGGTCGCATTGGTCAAAAAGTTAGGATTTGAACCAACCAAAACACCATTGTCATTTAAGGGGTTAAGCGCCAATTTTAAAGTTTAAAGACTAATATAGGATACAGAATACAATTGATGGAATATTAATGAAATTTACCCATTTTTTATATTTTGTATAACTTATATTTTTCCCTTCTCCTGTGGCAGTACACCCATCTTTACCGGGGATGGGGAAGGTGGGAGTGGTTTTGCAGCGGCAGCAGCAGCAGCTGCCGCTGGTGGTGTCTCTGGTTTTGATTTCGGTGTAGATCCAAACCTGGATCCTGAGCTTGCCCTTGCTCTTAGAGTTTCAATGGAAGAAGAGAGGGCCAGACAAGAAGCAGCTGCTAAAAAGGCTGCTGAGGATGCTTCCAAACAGGAAAAAGGAGGGGAAGCACAATCCAGCTCACAAGATGCAACTATGACGGAGCGTGCCAGTGCTGGAACGTCTGAAGCTGATAATAAGAGTAATGATTTCATGGTCAGTGTCATTTCTTTTGTACTTGAGTTTCTTTTTCTTCTTTATTTTGTAAGTAAGGAGTTGCGGGGTGGGTGTAGCATTACAAATAAAATATGTCCTCCATGCAGTTCGCTCTACCCATGAATTCTTGTTGATATATATATTTTATGTTTTAAAATGCCTTTTGTTCTTGTGCTTTATCTTCGGTTTTGTCCTTAGCTCGAAAGAAAACCAATGTGCGATGTAAACTGACCATATTTTTGACAACAGGATGATGAGAATGCTCTGCTACAACAGGCCCTTGCAATGTCGATGGATGAACCCGCTTCCAGCCATGAGATGCGAGATGCAGATATGTCTGAGGCAACTGGAGAGGATCCAGAGTTGGCTCTAGGTGAGTTCTTCTGGTCATTTGACCATACTTCATTCATCTATGGGTGGGTTGGTTGAATAACAACGTTAGTTGGTGGCAATTTTTCTTTGGGAATAGGAAATAAATTTAAGGTGCTATTGCGAAAAATGCAAGCTTTGACCATTGTTAAGCACATGGTTCCTCAATTTGAGTCATTTCATTTCAGAAAATGTTATGTGAATTCACCTTGCTTATCATTTCGCTCTGATCATTTAATAATTGCCAGAAAGTCTGAAATTCTAAGCACATTATGGATAGAAGTTCTTTCTTGAATTCAATTTATATAGTACTCCTTGCTTATATATTCTAAAATTTACCACTGACAATATGACTGTTCTCTAAGTAGGTATTTGGCTTTAATTCCTAATATTTGGTGCTTGCAGCTCTTCAGTTGTCTGTGCAGGAGAGTGCAAAAGATTCTGGTAGCCAGAAAGATATGAGTAAACTATTGGCTGACCAATCTTTTGTGTCTTCCATCCTTGCCTCGGTATTCCTACAACCACACCCACTCCCCCCCTCTCTTTCTTTTTAACTTCCCTTCTAAGCAGAAATGCAGCATAAAAGTATCTCCTTTAGTGAACTAATGACATGATATTTAAATGCTTCTGCAGCTTCCAGGGGTTGACCCAAATGATCCTTCAGTTAAAGATTTGCTTGCTTCCATGCAAAACCAGTCAGAGGTGAGATTATCGAACTTTTGATTATGATTTATGAATAGAAGAAAATAATTATAGGCAGCGTATAGTAAGTTATCTAGGTCTTAAGTTACCTTGTAACATTAATATGAATGCTCATGGAAGTTACTAGGCCATCCCTATCTCTAGGAACATTAATATGAGCAGTGTTTTTATAAGCATTTTATCTGTGTTTGCAACTGAGCAGCGCTTGGTATGCTTTAGTGTAATATGTGGACCATTTATATTAGCTACTGGCTTGACCATATACAGAGTTGCACCAATTACTCATGAGAACACTTTTAGCTGTGTTTCCAGCTGAGCAGCGCTCGGTATGCTTTAGTTAATTTGTGGACCAGTTATATTAGCTACTGGCTTGACCATATACAGACTTGCACCAATTACTCATGATAACACTTTTCTCACTTGGAAAAAACCATGGATGCTTTAGCTGCACTACCAAAACATAAGCATGGGTTAATGTGTAACAGAAATTTGACCTCATGCTTCTTTATCCTGAAAGGAATTTCTTAGAATAACATGAAATTTTTTCTCGTGCGATTGAAATTTGAACTAACAGTTTGGCATGCATAGCAGTGGTATCTGATAAACATTTTAGTGGTACCAACCAATAGTGCCAGAGTATGAGCTCCACAATATTTTCTGATTAGGTTTTATTTATGTTGTCTTTTTAAGCCTGATCAGAAGAAGAATGAAGACAAAGCACCGAAAGAGGAGGAGAAATGATGCATATCCTGAGTTGTCTTTCAATGGCAGTTTCATTTGCCGAATACACCCAGTTCATGTCCGTTGCCAACTTGTGTTGGTAGATGCGATCTCTCTCCAACCACTAGTAGTGCTTATCTCTCTCTACTCTGGTTGTGACCTTTAAGCTTCTAGATTGACTTTTGGATCAATGTTTGTCCGGCAGGTCATAAAGCTCTGTTTTCGTACCAGTACATTGATCTTTAACATTTGCTTGAGAGGGCTTCTGATAAAAACGGACGGCTTTCTAGCAAAAACAATGTGCAACATTGAAATGTATCTCTGCATTGAATTTTATATTACATATTGTTAACATTTTTACTCTCTGTTTTTAGTTGTCAATGTGATTATTTTGGCCATGCCTGAATTGCCCTTGTCATTTTCCAGTCTTTGAATGGTAGCTGTTGGTCTCATTTTTGCTGTCACTTTGAGTCCATTGATTGATCCGCATTTTTCCAGAGTGTATTCTCTAACTTATAAATCTACATGCAAGTTAAATTTTTTGGTTGCGATAAGATAATAATTGCCTGATGCAATAAGTTTAGCTTAACTATCCATTCGTTCGTCCTCCCGCTTGAATCAAGGGGCTTGGGGATGCATAAACATCATGTGCTAGGATAGCATCAGTTCAGTTGCTAGTGGATGCATGTGTGCATGAAGCTAGCTCAACTGTTGTGTAGACCTTCGTGTTTGTGGCCCCACACACGGGCTACTGTTGCAAAATCATACTAGGATATGACGTGCGTGCAAACTGATGATCACAACACAATCAAATTCAAGTCTAATGAAAAGCATGAAATTTTCAAATGCCGCATAAGGAGGATAACTTGGGAAAGGAATGCCCAAACTTATATATTATGTCAACAAGGGATGAAACGGTTTCTAGCTTGCTCGCGGTGAAGCACAAAACCAGGCCAGAGATGGTGAAGCAAATATTGGGTAGGCTCATCCAACTGACTGACCAATTCAGAAAGGCTTTGGACAGGGCCGTTGTGACATCCAGGGACCACAGCTTCATCCCGCACCAGCTTAAATCCAAGTCTAAAGAGCTGGCAGGACTTCTCCGCCAACTCAGCTGCTCCAACCTCGGCACCTATGATCGCCCCGCACGTGCGATCATCAACCAAATCGAAGAAACCCTCGACAGGTGTCTGTTCCGGCTGCTCAAGCATCCCAAATGCATCATTATCAAGATCATCAAGAAGCGGTTCTCCACCTTCATCCCCGTTACTTGTTTCCTCGAAATCTCGGCGCATCTAGACGCTTCAATCGGGGATGTGTCTTGGCTGATCCGTTTCTGGAGGCCCGGGCCCCCGGACGAGGACTTGAGACGGCCTCCAATGACATTAAACGAGCGCATTCTGTGGCTTGTTTGGGAAGAGATTGCAATTCTTCATCACCCGGCTGTATCCGTCCAAGCTCGATGTAGTGCTGCAGCTTCACTCGGTCAGCTTGCCGGGACCACGAGACGTACATGACGTTGATCATCCGGGAGGGTGGAGTGGAAGCCTTGTTGAAATTGATGGAGGAGGGTCCAATGGAAGGCCAAGAGAACGCTGCCAGGACCCTTGGGTGGCTGGGACGTTCCTGCGAAATCGTCGAACACCTTCATGCGGATGTATGTAAAATGTTTGCGAAAATCCTCAGAGAAGGCTCCTTGAAAGTTCAGGTTGCAGTGGCCAAGGCGGTGTCAATGCTCTCATATCAACACCCCGAATTGCAAGATGTTTTTGCGCAGCACGATGTTGTCCGCTTGCTCATCGGCCATCTTGCATTCGAAATTGTTGAAGTGCATAGCAGCAAAACCCATAGCAATGACAATGCCACTGCTAATGAAGACCCAGCCACCAGGGAAAAAATGAAAGCATGGCAGCCAAAGCCCTTTGCAGACTAGCGGAAGGGAACTCAGCCATTTCCCGTAGCTTCGCAGAATCAACATCACTATATAGTTTCGGTGTGCTCCTGGAAAAGGGTTCCGAAAATGCCCAACTTTATTCTGTCCTTGCATTAATGGTGATCATGAAAGTGGCAGAGGAAGATGCTGATTTGAGAAGATGTGCCTTCAGTCCTAATTCTCCCACTTGGAAATATATTGCTGATCAATTATTACTGAAGATCACTGAGAATGTTGAAAACTCAGACTTCCAAGTCTTTTGCATAAAAGCTATTGGGAATTTGGCAAAGACATTTGGGTCAAGAGAGACAAGGATGATCAACCGATTGGTGCAGCTTCTCAATGGAAGCGAATATGATGTTACTGAGGAGGCTTGCATTGCCCTCACAAAATTTTCTTGTACAGACAACTATTTCCACATTGACCATTCCAAGGCAATAATAAGTGCTGGAGGTGTTAAGCACTGAATATGCGTTGGTTCTCATCTGCTACATTGCACTGCATGTACTGTACAGCGAAGAGCTTGCCCAGGCTGAGGTGCTTGCTGCGCTTACGTGGGCATCCAAGCTATCTTATATGACCAAATATGAAGAAGTGGACAAATTGTTGTGCAACATTCCAGTATGGGTACTAGAAATGGAAGAACTTGCCCAGGCTGGGGTGCTCCCGATGCTTGAATGGGAAACCTAACAATCTTATATGTCCAAAGATGAAACAATGCTCACATTGTTACAAGGGGCTAAGAGTAGATTGAATCTCCATCAGTCCAAAGCCTCGAGAGGCGTCCATTGATTCAATCAGAAGCGTAGTGGTTTCCGATTCCTGGAAAAAGGAACAAAATTCCATTCTTTTGTTCATCAATTTATCATTCTTTCTTCTATTATATTCATACTAGCTGGTGCTCATATTAAATTTTGAGATTTAGAGATAGTTGAGCTGATTTCATAATAACTCACTAGTTTGTGTTTCTCTTTCGGAGATACTTAAAAAATAAAAACAGATTATCATATACATAGATAATCATCACGTTATCAGGTGCAACCTTGGTGCAAGGACATTAGAGTCACTTCCAGAGATTCGAAGTCGCGACTGCTACTCTACCATGGCGAAACGCACATGTTGGTGTTGTTGCTATGGTCAAAGTAAGTGTTCTCTATATTTTGGCACATATGTGCTCTCTATTCAAGCATCTCCCAGAAGTTGAAAGAAAAGAAAATTGGAGCAACGGCATTGGGAGCGAGAGAGTTATATGCTAGTATCAGTTGCGAGTAAGTGATTATAGCGTATTGATGCGTTATAGAACTCACTTGCATCAGCCGTACACAAGTATGACAGTTGCATGTTTACCAATCCTCTGCCCTCTGAGAAAAATGATAAGTACCAAAATAATTGATGTGTTTTATTACTGAAGCTTGTCACTCTCAAACTACTCATCTCAACTACCTATAATTCTTAAAATACCCTTCAAAGTTTATAAAAATTTTTTTAAAAACTTTAGTTTATATTTTAGTTTTGTTAATTTTAAAAGGTGCTGACTCAAAGGGAGATGCTACCGTGCTGCTCCATGAATGTAACACCCAATAATGGGAGAAAGACTTCCATAAAACGGGAATAGCCGCACTATTTTGTTATGTCCAGTTAATAATGTTACAACACGTGTGATAACACTTTCACATGACAAAGCATTATTGGGCGAGGATTGCAAAATAGTGTTATTTCTGTTTTAACTAAGAAACTTTTGTTTATGTTTTAAATGTTTGTTCTTTTATGCAATTATAAAAGAACAAATTTATAATAAAAAATTATGGTGTTTTTGTTTCTAAAGTTTTATGTAACTTCTCCAATTGTCCTTTAGTTGTTCTTATACTTAAAAAAGAACAATTGAAAGTTGTGTAAGTAAGAAGTGAGGGATAATAATATGAACTAAATGAATGTCACATGTTATGTGTCGGGTATGTTGTGTATGGAAAGAAAGAGAATTACTATAATTACTATACTAGCCTTTTCGCACACGTTTCCGCACTTGTGAGAGGCTTTTTTTTAAAAGTTTGAAATTTATTCTAGAATTAAAAAAGCTAATGGGTAGTTGCGTTTCATAAAAATAGGATTCATTATCTGATTTTTCTGTTTATTTTTTAATTTTTTTAAATATGAAAAAGTGCTAATTTATCATATTATCCTAATTTAATGAATGATTTCAATTCTTAATATTTGCATTAACCATGGACATTTATTGGTATTTTGAATGTTTTACCATTCTCTGCCCCTTTACTTTATATATATATATAGATGATCCTACTATTATATGATACTAATAATTTTAAAATTGTGCATCGAAAAAGAGGTTACAAAGGAAGCACCCTACATTGAAAGAGAGAGAATTACTAAAACTTAACTATATGATCCCTAATTTTAACTTCTATTAGTGATTAAAGTATTGAGATTATAATATATTGGCTTAAATGTTGAAATGGTCCCTATGTTTTACCTTATCGGCCAATTTAGTTCTTGTGTTATTAATTTGGCCAATTTAGTCCCTGTGTTTGTATCTATTAATAAATTTGATCCTTTCCGTCAAAATTATGTTAAAACCTAAAAAAAGAACATTTAACATTAATTTAAAATTTTGTAATTAATTATAAAGATTTAAACTCAAATAATAATAATGCTAAAATGATTAAAACCCACACAACCTCAACCTCCAACGGTCTCAATTCCTGTAGGAAAAAAAAGGGTTCTTAGTAAAATTGATGCCTACTCTTTTCTTGCTGCAAATTTTCTTCTATCTTATGTCTAAGATTTTCTCATACTCTATCTTTCATCTTTCTCTCCTCTCCGATCTATTGGTCTGAATGTCATCGACTTTTGCTGCAGCCAAGATGATCAATTGGCGGTAGAGCTGTCAAGCTTACGGTGACCGGCTATGATGATCTTCATGATTTGTCACAGAGAGAGAGAGAGAGAGAGAGAGAGAGAGAGAGAGAGAGAGAGAGAGAGAGAGTTGTTGTAGTTTAGGTGGGGTTGGAATGGTAGTGAGGGTGGCTATGGTTTTGGGGTTGGAGTGGTGGTGGTGAGGGTGGCTGGGTTTGGGAGGTGGTTGAGGTGTGTGCGCGAAATTGGGAAAGGTGAAATTTAAAAGAAATATATTCCATTTTCAGTTTGAATTTAAAATTTTATAATCAATTACAGTTTTTGTTATAATTAATTATATATTTTTAAAGGAATGGATCACATTGACTAACATATACAAACACAAAGACCAAATTGGCCAAATTAATAACACATGGACTAAATTGGCCTATGAGATAAAACATAGGGACCATTTTAACATTTAAGCCTAATATATAACATCAAAAGACCCCCTCAAGGTTTGGGGTCATTCTTAATATGGGTCACTGGATTTTAATTTCATCATTTTACACTCTATAGTTTTCAAATTTGGCCAATTTACATCGTCCATCAAGTTCACCGTTAGATTTTCTGTTAAATTGGTGACATGGCAATTGTGGTACCCACTTTGATGCTGATGTGTGAACAAAAATAATAAAAAATTCTTTAAAAATATTATTAAATTAGATTTTTAAAAGAAAAAAAAAATTTTCCCTCTCTCTCTCTCTGCCCAGAACTTGAAAACCCCACCCACATCTCTGACCCATCTCCAACCACCTCCCCACCCAACCACCATTGAAGCCATACAAACCCCACCCACATATTCGCCGCTCCCCGACTCACTATCTGATTCTCTTCCTCTCTCACCGTCTTTGTGTCTGGGTCAAGTTCGCAAGAGAGGAGTCAGATTCGAGTCATTCTAGAGACATCTGGGCAGGCTTAGAATTATGGGTTTTCGGATTGTGGGAGAGTACAAAGCTTGAAGAAGAAGACGAAGGAGAAGAAATGGAAGAAATGGAGGAAGACAGAAAAGAGGGCGCGCAGTAAAAGCCAAAAAAGGAGATTTTGGAGTGACGAAATATTTGGGGTTTGGGAGATTTTGGAAAGTCCTAAAGTTTTGTTCTTGGTCCCATTTTTGTTGTTCCTAGGTGATGAGATGGATTTGTCTTAGGTCGGCGAGAAAATTACGAGCTTCGTTAGCTCTGTCAGATCGCTTGGCCTTCTTCTTTCTGTGGGGTTGGGTCAAGGTTCATAAGGGGGGCGGCGGTGAAAGCTATAGGGGTTGGGGGAGAGGAGGGGGTTGCTGGTGCTTTTTTTTTTTTTTTTACAATGAACTCTGTTGTTGCCAACCCGGGCGTGCCAACCAACTGAACCTCCAAGAAGCCTGATGATTTTTACCCCCATCATTTTCTTCTTCAAACTAAAAACCAATACAAGCAAAGCTAGAGCTTAGCATACTCTGCATTTCTACTGCAATCTGCCCAAACTCTCAGTTCCTCTCTCTCAATGTCCAAAATTCTCAAATCCTAACGAACCTTAAAATAGGCCAGCTCAATCGATTGAAGTTGATCTCAGCTTCCCAAATGGACATACTCTTCGCTCAGATCCAAGCGGACCTCCATTCCAATGGCGCTCTTCGCCAGTCCAATGCTCTCCTTCAAGCCTCCAACAATCCGCAACCGACCGCGACATATCTGTCATCGCCAAATTCGTTGTCAAAGAGATCGTCACCTTGCCTGTCCCCGCCTTCTGCAAAAAGCTCGCCTTTGATCTCATTCGCTCCACCCGCCTCACCGCAGACTCTGGGACATCGTCTGCTTTGGAATTCTCACAGATCTCGACTTCCCCGACCTTGATGTCAGCGCCGCTGCCGTCTCCATCCTCACCGACATCCCCTCCTACCGCCTCTCCAAGCTCATCATCGACGCACAGAAAGGAAATCAACAGTTGCTTTGATTCTCCGAGCGATAATCTCCGCTTCTCCATCACCGAAGTAGAGAGAGGGAGGGGTTTTCAAGTTCTGGGCAGAGAGAGAGAGAGAGAGGGGAAATTTTTTTTTTTTTTTGTTTTTAAAAATATAATTTAATAATATTTTAAAAGAATTTTTTATTATTTTTATTTACACATCAGCATCAAAGTGAGTACCACAATTGCCACGTCACCAATTTAACAGAAAATCTAACGGTGAACTTGATGGACGATGTAAATTGGCCAAATTTGAAAACTATAGAGTGTAAAATGATGAAATTAAAATCCAGTGACCCATATTAAGAATGACCCCAAACCTTGAGGGGGTCTTTTGATGTTAGTCCTTATAAAAACAGAGAAAACCTTGCACGTGATTATATGCTTACAGACAGAGCGAGCTCAAACGTGTTTTTTTACCCCAATAATTGATGCGAATCTAGCCATCCATTTACTCCAAATGCCAACACAAATCCACATCCAACGGCCAATAAAATTCGCGTTCAAACGACACCCTGCCGTTTACAATTACCCGCGTCATTGAATTTAATAACGGCTCCCAGTTCCAAGATTCCGCCATTAAAATTTCATATATCAAAGACGCGAGCTTTGTCAAGTTCGCAAGATGGAGACCCATACACACAGTTACTTAACTTGTACCGAGTGGGCCTTCTCCTTCCCCACCTTTATAAAATTAGGCCGGCCAATGGCCATCTCTCATATGCTCCAAAGGATAAACCGAGGCCTTTCTCCTTTGTCCTCGCTTGCCCAAAAATCGCAATTGCAAGATTCACAGCAGTGGAAGCAAGCCACGGCCACTGTTTCTGTTTATCGGAGCAGAGCGAGGAAAAGCAGTTTCTAGAGTTTCAGGATGAGAAAGGTGGAAACTTTAGCCTCGGGTTTTCAGTTTGTGCTTGTTTTTGTTGCTGTTTGTTTGTGCAAGGAGGCCGTTGGTAGCGGTTATGTGAGGTACAAGACAGGGGGTGGTGTGGTGGAAGGCAAGTTGAATGTTCATTTGGTTGCGCATTCGCACGACGACGTTGGATGGTTGAAAACTATTGATCAGTACTATGTTGGATCAAACAATAGCATTCAGGTCATACAATTGAGTGGTGATTAGTGGAGAAATTTAGTAATTACTTGAGTCATTAATTAATTAATGAGTTTGTGAACTTGTTTAGGGTGCTTGTGTCGAGAATACTTTGGACTCTGTTATCGAATCGTTGGTTCGTGATCCGAATAGGAAATTTGTGTTTGCTGAGATGGTAGGCTGCTCAGCTTTACAACAAGTTAAAGTTTACAACTTTGTATTTAATTTTTATTTTCTGATTTAAAGTTGGTATGAATTTTAGGCGTTCTTTCAAAGATGGTGGTCAACACAAAGAGCTGGAATTCAAGAAATAGTGCGAAAACTAGTAGATGCTGGGCAGCTAGAGTTTGTGTATGTTGCTAGCAATCAATTTGTATCTTTGACTTGTGTAGTTTTATTTGTGTTTGCATCTTTAAATCTGTTATAAGCATTTGTATAGAAATGGTGGTTGGTGTATGCATGATGAAGCAACAGTCCATTACATAGACATGATTGACCAAACAACTCTAGGTCACCGTGCAATAAAGCAGCAGTTCAACAAGACGCCTCGTGCCGGATGGCAAATTGATCCATTCGGACACTCTGCTGTGCAAGCTTACTTACTTGGAGCTGAGGTAGGCACTCACTTAATTTTATTCTGCAATTGAATGCTCCATTGTTTTACCGTGTTGGTTTTGTTTCCATACATGTTTGTTTTAAGTCAAGTTTCTAATCTGCTCTGAATATTTGTTCTGAATCTCTAACTTTGTCACTGTTTTTTTGAATTCAGACTCATACAAACATCACTTGCATTAGTTATAATGTTAATGAAGCGGTTTGTATTGTATAATTCTGACAGTGTTGATTCTTACAATGTTCTTGCAGCTTGGGTTTGATTCTGTACATTTTGCAAGGATTGATTATCAGGACAGAGCAAAGCGCAAGGGGGATAAGTCTCTTGAAGTTATATGGCGTGGATCCAGAACTTTTGGTTCATCATCTCAGGTTTAGAACTGCAACTCCTGCAGCGTTACCCCCTATTTTTACTTCATTCAATAATGTAATATTGTGCTTACCATACAACGTCCCGGGCCTTTTGTAGATTTTTGCCAATGCGTTTCCGGTTCACTATAGTCCACCACCAGGTTTCCATTTTGAAGTAAACGATGACTTCATCCCTGTCCAGGTTCTAATTTTAACAAGAGTAACTTGTACCATAAAAAATTACATGTTTTTTTTTCAAAGTGGATGTATCATCTAATCTGTTAAATGATAAAACTGCAGGATAACCCTCTTCTTTTTGACTACAATGTTGAAAAGCGTGTTAGTGATTTTATCAATGCTTCAATTACCCAAGTAATCTCTTATCTTGTTGAATATATATTTTTAGATTATTATCTTCGACCTAAAGGGTCTTCTTAATTTTCTTTTTAACCATTCATTTAACTAATGGTGAAGGCTGAAATATCCATTTGATAAATGAATGAATCATCTTAATGTACAGGCAAATGTGACGAGGACAAATCACATTATGTGGACAATGGGTGATGATTTCCAGTACCAATATGCTGAGTCTTGGTTCAAACAAATGGACAAATTAATTCACTATGTTAATAAGGTGGAGTTTAATTAGAAGGCTCATACCATTTATGGGTTTACAATTATGAAGTTTCATCGTTGAGCTTATTGTTAATTTTTCTCTCTCATTTTAATGTATAATTAAGAGCCTTCCATCATATTTTTTTCTCTTTTTCCCTTTTGTTTCAGGACAGTCGAGTTAATGCCTTGTATTCTACACCATCTATCTATACTGATGCTAAAAATGCAGCAAACCAGTCGTGGCCACTGAAAACTGATGATTATTTCCCGTGAGTATATTTTTCTCTCCCTTTTCCCCCTTTTGTTGACAAAACAGGACTTACTGACGTAATCTTTTGCATACGTTGTTTTCCCACTGATTTCCAACAGGTATGCAGATACGGCAGATGCTTATTGGACTGGATTTTTTACTAGTCGCCCAGGTTTGAAGAGATATGTCCGGTCACTGAGTGGATATTATTTGGTATGACATCAAATCAGTCCACAATAGTAATTATCCATAGCCAGAATAGATAGTCCCGTGCCATGTGATTTTGCGTTGAATATATTGGTATTTTAGTCACCATATCCCATAGGAATAGTCTTTAAGATAGTTTATTTATCTTTAGCTTGCTGCTGTCACAAGAATTTGTCAACTTGAACATCTACTGAGAATGGCCATGCTTTAAATCACTTCTTCTTGAGAGGATCTACTCTTCCTTTCATGAACTGAGTGGTGTGTTGGTGTTAACTTCTACTTTTGTAAAATAGGCGGCACGAGAACTGGAATTTCTGATTGGAAAGAGAGCAAATGGTTCCAATACCTATATCCTTGGAGATGCTTTAGGAATTGCACAGCACCATGATGCTGTCACCGGCACTGCTAAACAACATACAACCAATGACTATGCAAAGCGCCTGTCCATTGGCGCCTTTGAGGTCTCCACCTAGTATCTCTGTAAATTGTTCCTTCTGTTTTGCATTTGCCTCTGACACTTTTATTCTTCTTGTAGGCTAAACTATGTATTACATATCTTATATAACGTAATGACATTTTATAGGCAGAAGCTGTTGTCAGTGCTGCTCTATCGTGCCTAACTAAAAGTAAATCAGGAGACCAATGTAAGGAGCCAACATCGACTTTTAGCCAGGTGACAACTCATTTCGGTGTGGCTCCTTGCTTTTGGATCAGTTGGTGCCCCTTTTTCTGGATAAACTAATATTTTTCTAAGCTTGCAGCATTTAACAAAATGGCAATAAGCAATCTAGTTGCTCATCCTGGCCTGATGCTGCTTTTCCTCCTCCCTCCCTTTTTTAATTCTTAAACAGTGTCAATTACTCAATATCAGTTACTGCCCTCCAACAGAAAAAGATATTCCAGAAGGGAAAAGCTTGGTAATTTATCTCTTTCTTTTTTCTTCTAATTTACTTATGGATAATACGCTTATGAAATATTTTGTTTCATTCATTCTCTTTAAATGCAAATTCCAGGTTGTTGTAGCATATAATCCTCTTGGATGGAATCGGACCGAGATTGTTAGGATACCTGTGAGTATGTGCTTTGTGTTTAGTTTATGCTATCAGAGTGTAGGTTTGCTCAATTTTTAAATTTTTTTTTAACATTCTCTGATCATTGTGTCCATGCATATGTTAATTCTCTGATCATTGTGTCAAGCTATATGTTACATGCTTGACATCAGTATCCGTATGTCCACAAATGAGTCTAGCTTAAGTTAGCAGGTTTTAGTTCTTATTTGATAATAAACTTGACTTCTTGTTTCATGTGATCTGAAAGTGACAATTTCAACCAGGTTAACGATGCCACTCTTTCTGTTCGAGATTCCTCTGGAAATATTCTTGAGGTACAATATGTAAATTTGGATAATGTTACAGCAGATCTAAGAAACTTCTATACAAAAGCCTACTTGGGACAGTCATCAAAACAAGTTCCTAAGTACTGGCTAATCTTTCAAGCCTCTGTGCCACCACTTGGTTGGAACACCTACTTCATTTCAAGGGGAGCTACCAAACGTAGATGTACACCTCTTTGCTCTCTCCTTTTGGGCCTTGGAAATTCTTAAATGTTATTTGAATTCATTTTGATTTTATTTCCTATCTATCTCTACTGTCTGCGTACACTAGTAAAACAGGTTTTAAATTCTTATGACCGATACATCTAAGATTTATACTTATTATTTGCCCCTAACTTTTGTAGGGAAAAATGGAAATAGATTTCTCTCTGTGATGGACAGTCCACAAAACGAGACCATTGAAGTTGGACCCGGAGATCTGAAGATGTCCTTTTCTTTTGCTTCCGGACAACTCAAACGGATGTATAATTCTAAAACAGGAGTAAGTTCTTTCACAGTTTCAAAGAGTAGCCTTGCACAAATTATTCCTCAGACTGTTAGGTGCTTGCATGGTGTGGTTTACTGTACATGTTTCAGAAGGTTCTTTTTATTTTTCATTTTCCATTTTCCTTGGTATTGCATAAAGCCTTTTTTTCCCATAGCAGCTTCATAACTAAAAATCAGAGAACTCCTGTGCAAGTGACACACAGCCCAGACAAAAGAAGGACGGGTTTACTTCTTTATTTCATAAGAATTTGGTGGAAGTTTACATCAATTTTAATTAATAATCATATATCACCAGGTTGATGTACCAATACAGCAGAGCTACCTCTGGTATGGTTCAAGCAAAGGTGATATCAATTCTCAGGTGTCCAATCTCTTTGCTAGGATTTTGATTTACTTAAGTATGTAATTCAAGTCAATGAAGTTCCTGCTGAACTAACATTTAGTTATATGATCTCTCCAGCAACGTTCTGGTGCATACATATTCCGGCCTAATGGCTCCCCTGCAACTATTGTATCAAGATCGGTAAGCCTTATTTTTGCTTATTATTATATACTTTCCAAGCTTCAAATTACATGTAATTTCAATATGTGACACAAAAATAGAGAGAGAATATTTGGTGTGTCCACTACTGTATCCTTTTATTTATTTATTTATTCTGCATTTTCTCATTTGGTGTTCACCGTGTACACACAGCTTACTAAAATTCCCAAATTTAGAACAAAGATTTGTTTATACATTAATTTTGGTGTTAACCTGCATTAGCTTTTCAATGTTTTGGCCAGTAGAGTGTTTTAGCCATACATCATTCGACATATTTCTTAACAATTTAACCTTTAGGGTGCAAGGTTGGTCCAACAGTATCAAGATTCAGGCTTACACATAACACAAATACGATATTCTTCACTATAAATTTTTAAATGTTTTATTCATTCTACAGGTACCCCTGAAGGTTTTTCGTGGACCACTAGTTGATGAGATTCACCAGCAGTTCAATTCATGGATCTATCAGGTTATTGGCATATTTTCAAATTGCTTTCTCCGGTCGAACTGGTTTTGTTTCTGAAATCCTTAAATAGCTTATGTAATTTGTTTATGTGAGTTTCTACATCAATTAGGAAGCTATAAACATCATTTGTACCCATATTAAACATAACACAGAAGTGAAATGCCTTATAATTTGTGAACATAGAATGACTGTTTCATCACCATTGTATATTTGGTGTTAGAATCACCACATTGTTTTATGTTGTAACCAACCGCATTTTGCTAAATGAAAAATTGAATTTGTTATCAGGTCACTAGACTTTACAAAGACAAAGAGCATGCCGAAGTCGAATATACTGTGAGTGATTTACCTACCATTTTATTTTGATGAATGAAACATATTCCCCTTACTTTGAAGTCAGCTGTGTTCATCTTGGCTGGTGAATGCTTTCTTTACTTGCTGGGAAGCAATAAATTTTTATCTCCCTAGACTCAAATCATGTAGTTCTGACATATTTTTATTTTGAAGATTGGTCCAATTCCCACAGAAGATGGTGTTGGAAAAGAGGTCATCACTAGAATGACAGCAAACATGGAAACAAACAAGGTGTTCTACACCGATTCCAACGGAAGGGATTTCATTAAACGGGTAACTCCATATATCAGTTTCTCGTACAAATTAGTATTATGAAGCTTGATGGTTTACCAATGTTCCAACAATTTAACTGTTAGGATGCAGGCCGACAATTATTTCATATTGTAATACCCCTCAATATCAACGTTAGATGGTATCACTTCTTTTTACACGAGTCTTCCTCTGGCCTGTACTTTTCCTTCACTTAATAGTATTCGTATATTTCCTACACCCTCAATGATATTGATCGATCCTGTGAATTCTTAAATTGAAAAAGAAAGTAATGCTTACATCATTGTTTTGCAGGTACGAGATTATAGGCCAGACTGGCCCCTTTCGGTTAATCAACCTGTAGCAGGAAACTATTATCCAGTAATTTTCTTAACACTAGTGACATGGCCTTTATTGTGTCTGTATATATACACAAACACAAATATACATCAGAACTAACTAATTTCATTTTTAAACTGGCGTCATCTTCCTTTTCAGCTAAATCTTGGAATCTATACTCTTGATAAGAAATCAGAGTTCTCAGTCCTGGTTGATCGTGCCACTGGAGGATCCAGCATTGAAGATGGTGAAGTAGAGCTGATGCTTCATAGGTTTGATTTTGATACACTGATTTTCAGCATTGAGGTCAAGTAATTGCTTTATTGTGGCTGTGGATATGTTAATCTAATACTATTCTTTTGAAACACAAGGCGAACACTCTATGATGATTCCAGAGGGGTGGGTGAAGCGCTTGATGAAAGAGTGTGCGCCGGAGAAACTTGTGAAGGACTAACGGTATCATGTTACATAACAAGAGTAGTTTCTATTTCTATACGTAGACATATAGCTTTTAATCTTACTGCTTTATGGTTCTCACCGACTTCATTTCTTGTAATCCTGTTATATATTTTTTTGCAGGTTCGAGGAAACTATTATATGTGCGTAAACCAGGTAGGGGCTGGTGCCCCCTGGCGCAGGACAACTGGCCAGGAAGTTTACTCACCGCTTCTTCTAGCTTTCACTCATGAGGTATGACTTCAACATAATTCCAGATTCTGTGAAGCATCATAGCTCTTGATTTTAAAGGATGATTTTGATTGTTCAGAAATTGGAGGATTGGACTGCATCTCATTTGACAAAAGCATCTACCATGGATCTGAATTACAGCTTGCCTCTCAATGTTGCTTTGATTACTCTTCAGGTGACTGTAAATCACTGTAGAATGAAATAAGTGCTTGTTACTCCTCTCTCTCTCTCTCTCTCTCTCTCTCTCTCATACCCTAGTTTTTCAGGAGTTGGATGACGGAAGTGTGCTCCTTCGTCTAGCACATCTATATGAGGTAACAAGATACTTGAAAACACTATAGACCCTACATTAACATAATTTAAGCAAAATAATTTAGTTTGCATTCACTGC
Source organism: Prunus persica (assembly GCF_000346465.2). Lineage (NCBI taxonomy): Eukaryota > Viridiplantae > Streptophyta > Magnoliopsida > Rosales > Rosaceae > Prunus > Prunus persica. The sequence continues at coordinate 17,252,565 of NC_034015.1, forward strand.
TTTTATGCTGTTGATTTGAATAGGCAGCTGAAGATCCTCAATATTCAACATTGGCCAAAGTTGAACTGAAGAAGATGTTTACTGGAAAAATGGTATGCATATCATCTTTTTAGTCCAGACTTGGTACATTTTGCCCAACCTATGCTTTATGGGACAATGTTTTGTCTGAATTTGACACTTAGAATCCTGAGGATGATAAGATTAACTGGCAATGTTGGTGATTAATTAGTACTAATGTGATTGTTGGTGTTTGAACTTTCAGATTAAGGAAGTGAAGGAAGTGAGCTTGTCAGCAAACCAAGAGAAGTCAGAGATGAAGAAGATGACATGGAAAGTTGAGGGTGACAAAGGCGACAAACCTACACCAATTAGAGGAGGCGCTGTCAGTAGTTCAACTCTTGTTGTTGAGCTTGGACCCATGGAGATACGCACTTTCTTGTTGAAATTTTAGATAGTGTTTTGGTCAACTTGTTATAGTTTGCAGCGCAAGCATATAGTATAGGTATTGCATAAAATGTCTGAACTGCAAATAATATATAATTCAATTACCATTGGATTGTAGTAGAGCTGGCTACCAAAAATGGAGAAATATGTGTGGATGTTGCATTAATTCTGAGTTGGAATAAATTCTGTCAAATGATTTAAAATTGTACTTTCTATTAAGTCGTACGATTCTTTCTTATGTCGAGATTTTACATCTCACAATATTTATCTTGAAAATTTATGTTATATATTTATTATATGGCCTGATTGCTTCAAAATTCAGGGGATCAATCAAGACTATGAAAAATAAAATAAAAAGAAATGTTCTTTTAACTTATAAGTATTAAGGGCCTAAAAATGGAAAATAAATAAATAAATTCTTTGACCATCTTTTTTTCTCTACTTGCAAATGTAACACCACCAAATTTAAACGGCACATAGCAACAACACGTAACTTCGAAAGTAGCGAAAAATTACTCCGAACATGAGACTTTGGATGTAACCGTAAATATTTTTACCACTTAACTACAAGTACTTTGCAATCTCTATTTAGAAAATCATATTAATCATGGGCAGAAAAAAGAAAATCACTTAGACGTGTACAACAAGCTGGTCCTTTGTGTTGAGAAGCAGCAAAAATAGTGCCTTAGAGATCATCACAATCTTGAATCTGAATAGAAAGCAGGTGTAAAACTCATCCAGTCTCTTCTCTTCAACCGTCGGTTCAATTTTTTTTTTTTTCTCTAAAAATAGAAAAATAAAAACGAAAAATCGTTAACCGGTATATATGCGCGGGAAGGCCTCGAGACAATTAATCTACTTTTAAGCCTCGTCTCCTGCTGGTCCTACGTGGAATCACCGTACAAATGCCACGTGTCCACGTCAACTCCGGTCACCAACTCGAAGATAGAGAAAATACAGCGCGAGCGCCAAGGCCCCATCTTCTTCTTCTTCGTCATTTCGCTTCACCTGAAAGGAAACCCTAATCGCCATTAAATTCTCTCTCATTTTCTCCATCGGATCCAAACAGAGGAAAAGCGATGGCTAACCCTAACCCTACTCCCAAACATCCCCTGTACCCTGAGGTCATGCAGTCGAACCCAGAAGCCCCATCAATCCCTAACCCTACCGCCTCATCCCGAAATCTCTACCCTTCCCTCGACATGAAAGACCTCGTCGACAATCTTTTCCCTGAAAACTCTAACATTAACCCTACCTCCCATTACCAACACTGGGCTCAGCCCTCAGCTCCACCGTCATTTCAGCCCTCTGCTCCGCCGTCATTTCAGCCCTCTGCTCCGCCGTCATCTCAGCCCTCGGTTCCCCCACCATCTCAGCCATCTGCTCCGCCCTCATCTCAGCCGTCCGCTCCGGCCGTGGCCACCGAAGAGGTCCTCATCAAAATCCCCGGCGCCATTGTCAACCTTATCGACAAGCACTACAGTGTCGAGCTCGCCTCCGGCGATTTCACGATCATACGCCTCGTCCAAGGCGACGACATCGTCGCCGTCCTCGCCCGAGTCGGAGACGAGATACAATGGCCTCTGGCGAAGGAGGAAGCCTCCGTGAAGCTGGACGACTCGCATTATTTCTTCTCGCTCTACGCCCCGCCGGATTCCGAGTCCGAGTCGGACTCCAAATCCAAAACGACCACGAACGATCCGGACAATTTTTTGAACTACGGATTGACGATTGCGTCGAAAGGACAAGGGGGATTGGTGAAGCAATTGGATGAGATTTTGAAGAGTTACTGCAGTTTTTCGGAGCAGAAAGTTTCCGATAAGGCGAAGAAGAAGGGGGAGGCGTTGGACGATACAATGGCTCTGGAGACGTCACCGACAGAGTTGATTTCGGATAAGAAGAAGGAGTTGGAGGAGAGGAGTGCTGCGTATTGGACCACATTGGCTCCGAATGTGGAGGACTACAATGGGAGGGCGGCTAAGTTGATTGCAGCCGGGTCGGGCCAGCTGATCAAGGGGATTTTGTGGTGTGGTGATGTGACAGTGGAGAGGTTGAAATGGGGAAATGAGGTTATGAAGAAGAAGATGGACCCGCTTTCGAATAAGGAAGTCAGTCCCCAAACCATGAGGAGGATTAAAAGGTACAATGACTTGTGTTATTGCTTGCCCTTGTGATTATTTTTATTGTTACTTTTGAGTTTGATATGTAGTTTGTCTCTCATGTTGTTTGGTTCTTTGATCCTGGTTGTCTACTTCTGATTAGTAAATGTTAAATGTCTTGTTCTGGTTGTTGTTTTTCTGAGGGATAATAAGGGCAAGTGAAATATTCCATTGAAATTAAAAAAAAAAAATTGTGTTGTAACTTACAATGCACATTTCCACTGAAACTGGTTAGATTTTGAGGCTACTTATGGGAAAATTATGAATTTGATCTTACGGCCATGCCCGTAGACCCAATATCCCTTTTTGGAGCTTGGTCTTTTATCTTCATATGTTATTGTAGGATGCTGGGTAGATATTAGTTGCAAATGTTTTGACATGCCCTTATGGTTCTACCACATCTGTGTGTCTATGAACATTTTGCAACAAGGATATCATTTTCTAGTTGAGTGTTTGGGTCCTTGCAATTTTCTCTTTTCGGTCAGGATAATATTTTGACTTTTTCTGTAGGGTTAAGAGTGTGAGCAAAACGACACAGAAAGTTGCAGCTGGTGTCCTTTCTGGGGTTTTGAAAGTTTCTGGATACTTCACAAGTTCGGTGGTAAATTCCAAAGTAGGAAAGAAATTCTTCCGTCTTCTGCCTGGGGAAATTTTGCTAGCATCACTGGATGGATTTTGTATGTTGATTATCCCTCTTTCTTGATTTTGATGCTTATTTAATAACAGATAATACTAAATCTTTTGTTTGTAACTCTATCTTGCAGTTTTTTGTCTTAATTTCATTAATGTTTCCACTCTGAATCATATGTAGATTGTCTAAATGCGTGACAGGGTTAGTGAGCTGGTTTATAAACTATAAGAGTGGTGAAGATAATCTATTTCTTAGTGTAGGTTCAGAACATAAGTTTTCTTTTTAACCCACTGTAGAAGGGTGGGATTCTCTTGCAGCTAAAGAGATTTTTTTTAAACCATTATCTGCTGCAAATTACCATGTATTTTGAGTGGTCTGTAGATTAAGATGCAAACATGCCATCATAAATGATCTATTAAGTGTCTTCATCTTTTCTATTTCTGCAATCACTATATGATCATATTCCAATCAGATGGTAGAACTTTTGTCCTCGGAGTACACTAGGGTTGCAACATGCCTTCTTAGATTTGTTTCTTTACTGGGTCTGAGCCCAGTTGTCCATTAATATGTTGTGTTTTATTTTTATAGTATTTTAACTGTTTATATATTCTTGTAACTAGGCAAGGTGTGTGATGCAGTCGAAGTAGCTGGAAAAAATGTCATGTCAACGTCATCTACTGTAACAACCGAGCTCGTCTCCCACAGGTAAGCTTCACCAGATGCAGCAGTAAATGAAATAAGGCTAGAGTAAAGTAGCAGTAAATTAAATGAAGTAAGACTGAAAGATAAACATGATTCATGCTGACCTACTATTTGGCTCACTTTAAATAAAGATGCATTGACCAGGAGCTATTGACATTTGTGTTGATTTACATTTATTAACAAGTTAACCCCAGTTTCGTACCCAACTTATGTTTGTGGCTGGAATCAATAAAAGGGATACTCTGTCCACATCTTTATGAAGCAATAGTTGACCGTCTAAGGATTTGCGATGTTAGAAACTCTATAGATGAATGATGTTTATGATTCTGTAATAGTGTGTAAATTTTGGAGTATGTCTGTCCTGCAGGTATGGTGAACAAGCTGGTAAGGCTGCGAACGACGGGCTTGATGCAGCTGGACATGCCATAGGAACTGCGTGGACTGTTTTTAAGATCCGCAAGGCACTCAACCCAAAAAGTGTTTTCAAATCCTCCACCCTAGCCAAGACTGCTGCTAAGTCAGCGGCTGAGGAAGCAAGGACTAAGAAATCCAAATAACTGGTTGTGGGAAATTCTTCATTTGAAGGACTTAGCAGCCCCCAAAATTTTTCATCCCTTATTTTTTCCGAAAAGGTTACACACTTGCATGGAACGTCGAGGCCTTTGTTGCTGTTGTTGATACTGTTGCTGTACTACAGGTAAGGCGAACCATGAAAATATGTTTATCTTTGTAATATAATTCTTGTATTTATAAATTTGATGTTCATATTTGTTGCCTTAGCAGCACAAAACACAAAGCTGTCTTTGGTTCTTTTCTTTTCTTCTTCTCTCTTTCCCATACCAATTGATGTTCATATTTGGAATTTTTCACCAGTGCTCTCGTAGGTAGGATTATCTGTTTGGTAGAGAGTATGGAACGCCATTTTTGTCATCGCATGGTTTGTATCACTCAAATTCGAACATCACAAGACTATCGCTAAAAATATTCGTCCATAAAAGTAAAGAGAATAAAATATTCATCCCATATGACATTAACTATTTGTTGGATGAGTGGAGTTGATTAGTATTAAATGCATCTTCACCTAATTAGTGATTAGCGACGAGCATGCATGAATGTATTAGCAAGATTCTCACTGCCATGCCTATTATGAAGCGAAAACACATGTTGAGTTCGATTCTAAAAAACACAACATGTTGAGTTCGATTCTAGTCCGATTTTGTGAAATGAAAGGGTTTTTATCCTTTTCCTCACTATCATTTTGCTCATGGACTTTGACTGGCATCCACCCCCTTCAAGATTCAACCAACATGGCACCATCCACCCACGGAGATTATAATGTGTGCTTTAAGCTCAAGCTTTGTCCTAACTACCTAGGTCATCATGCTCATGGACTTCGAGTGGCACCCACCCTCTTCAGGATTCAAACCATGGTGCAGTTAGCACCATTGCACCCACCAAACAACCTGTGGACCCCATCCTATCGTACCCCATATTTTAGTGTCCGATTATATAACTTATATGATTTACAAAATGAGAAATTCTGGTATTATTAAAGCGTTATGATATGGTTGGATGATGTGGTGTATACGGAAAGTGAAGTGTATAAATAACAATGTGATAATGTGACCGTCACATCGAAAAATTGCTCGAAAGATAATGAATGGTGGACCCAAACAGCTCTTGAGGTTGCCATGTGTACACCACTTTTCCGTCCTCTATGGCAAACAACAAACAAACAAAGATTATGCATTTCTGTGTACACTAAATTAAATGGATTGAGAAGTACAAATGTGTTGTTTTATTTCCTTTAATTCTAGGCCACTAGCTATTCTTGGTCTCATGGACTTTTTCAAGTCATAAGTAACGAATCAAATCCCTCTTTAGTGTAAATCCTTCCACAGATGATATTCTTCTCCAAAGCCAACTTCTACATCAAAGTGTCTCCACTTGATTTGTTTGTCTGATTCTAGATATCAGTTATATATACTCACCCTAACTTTTATGATTAATTTGAGTGATTGTTTTTATCTCTCCAAATTAAGAAAGAAATATTTTGTAATCGGCATCACAATCATATCCAATATTTTTCTTTTTCCCATCTATAGATTTCCACTTGTTGACATTAACAATCTTACCTAAGATTCTTTCATCATTATGACTCAAAAAGCTTGAAGAAAAAGAGACAAATTTCGTGAATCCTATATACCTAATAACTCAGTATTTTATTTCGAAAATAAGACATCATATATTCTTAACCACTTAAACTACGACTGCATTGAGCTAATCAACCTATTTGAATCCGACCTATAAGTTGTCCCCATATTTGCGACTTTAGCTCATTTTGGTGCAAAACTTGCTGTGATATCAAATGCCATGACTCGCAGTAGATTTCATTGAGATTCAAATCATGGTAGAAATAAGTTAATTCTAATCTTTTCAACTTTTTACCTGCATGTTTTTCCAAGTAGGAAACATATATATCAAATGACCTTCGAGCTGGAAGCCATAAAATAACTCTAAATTGGTCAGCAAGCCATTCACTTGTGTATACTCCAAAATCTATACCTTTTCTTTTCTGTAAAGGTAAAAATCAACATAGTAAGTAAATGAAGAGAAAATATAGATTAATTGTTATCTTTCACTTGTCATGCACAAAAGGAAACAGCTGTAACTCCAAGTATGAAAAAACAAATCATTTATCAATATCTCTAGAGAAAGAGGATGAGCCACTATCTGGTATTTTTTATGAGGATCTTTTCTATTGAAAGAAGCGATAATAATATACTAAATTTTTATACATTACACTGATGTGACTCGAATCTAAAATTTTGGAGGGAGCAATACTCCAAACTACTATACTAGTAAGTCCTTTGCGCTATATAATTTTTTTAATGTGAACAAACTACAAATGGGAAACAGATAATGATATCGTTTCCTACTCTTTTAGTAGGTTATCCTTTTAGCCAATCAAATATAGGGTTGGAGTAAAAGTGTAAAATTTGAAGGTAAATCCAAGATCTTGATTCTTAAGAATAACTAGTCGTTTTGTCACGCATGTGCCAATTGATTTTATTTTTTATTTTATTTTATATTTTTAGAATTAAGAAAAGATAATATTGGTAGTTATGTTCCATAAAAGTAGGACTTATTATCTGATTTTTGTTTTTAATTTAAAATTTTTTTAATATGAAAAAAAATGTGAATTTACCATGTTATCCTTATTTAATTAATAATTTCAATTGTTACTGTTTGAATTAACCAACAGCATTTTCTAGTATTTTGAATGTTTAACCATTCTTTGCCTTTTGCTATATATATAGATGTTAGTTTATAACATAAAAATAATGTTAATTTGTCAGATATTAGCAAAAGATCATCATGGGTAGTGAGGTGGATCACAAAACCAGTGTTCTAGAGGATGAACCATGCAAAGTCAAAATCCATTTGCACGCCCATATTATGTTTGTATTAATTAGTTCCAATCAATTAATTAATTAATTACTTAATTGCTTAGTTAATTAAGCCGCCTTCATCATCTTAGTCTTATCGTAATTAAAAAAGGAATGTTATCAGCACTCAGCAGCTACCCCAACTTGCCCCAAAAACTTACGACTGCTGAGATATTGTTCTTAATTTATCCCCTAAAAAGTTGGGTTACAAACATCTTAATCTCACCTAATAATCAGAATTATAATCACTAGATTACAATATGAAATCCTTTTAGCAAATCAAACCGGGTTTGCCAGGTTGATGTGGTTACAGTCATCGAAATAGAAACTAAATATCGCTAAACCAAATGATGATTATTTAAAGTAAATTTAGGTTTTACCCATAAAAAAACTTTCACTTTTGGAAAAAGCCAAAGCTTTTTCAGGCTTTTTCAAAAAAGACAGAATAACCTCTCAACTTTCAAACCAAAGACATGCAAATGTAAAGGATTTCTTAGGAAATTAAAAAATAAATAAGGGTAATTTTGTCCATTTTTGCTTCTTTTAAAAATTTTCTCTCTCCTTTGGGTTTTTCCAAAGTCTCCCATTATTTAATGCCTTTATTTCAGTAGGCAAGTCGGGTTCGAATCCGTTTTGTGTCATTCAGTAGTTGTATTTTGTCTAATTCTCTATTATTTAAAATTTTAAATATATATATTTTTAAAAAACCAAATGATGATAGACTTATTTAGTGAAAATTTGAGTCCAAGGTGTAGGGAGTGATTAATTATCGTTTTATGAGCAAAATGAAGAAAAGCAAAAAGAAAAAGGAGTTAATTTAGGACTTTGACTCTTGCAGCATCTGGTCCATAGGCTTTTTATTCGGTATCATTTCAACCTACCGACTAAATGAAAACACATCATGACAGTTGACAAAATAGAAAGATCCTTCATCCGAGAATCTCCTTACGAAATTCTAGAAGAGGCTCATTCTAGGACCACTTCCATCTTCAGTAAATATGTCCTCAGTTTCCAACTTTCACCCATTGGCATACATCCTAGGGTGAGTGAGTTAGGGAAGCCACCTCTATGTACCTTTCATTTTTTTTTTTTTCCTTTTTACAAGCGATAATAAAAGAGAAAAAACAAATACTGAAGATATAGATTGAACTACAAGCCACTTGCGCCTTTTACTCACTCGAATTTTGTTTAAATTTCACAAAGTTTATTGGTAGCGCCATAGATCAAGTATTTTCACACAAACTTGATTTGCTTTAAGGAGATTCATTAACAAGAATTAACACCCAGCAGATTAAAACTCAAATTAATGTGTTTAAGTACCAGTTGATAAGGTTGCTTTACAAGGGCATGAGGGGTGTGGGCCCTGGCTAACCCACCTCATGTAATTCTCAAATAGCTGTAATGGCTGTACCAATATACACTTCTGTGTCTGGTAGTACTAGTGCCTTAAACAACTGTGTATAAAATCCAAAACCACACCAGAGACACAGAGGTGGAATTTGGCAAAGCACAATTTGGAAAAGGAGCTTAGAGATGTGGCATTGATGCTGTGGATGATGAGGAATAAAAACACCACAACCCCCCACTCACAGCCATTGCAATAACCAGATGTGCCTCTTGCCTTCAAAAAGTGGGAAATGACACAAGAAAGCAGTATATTATAAACACACCTCCACCCAACAACCCTCTCTCTCTCTCTCTCTCTCTCTCTCTCTCTCTCTCTCTCTCTCTCTCAAACATAAACACAAGTTTTCTATTGTTGCTAATGCATACTTTTTAGTTACAAGGCTTGTTATGGCAAAGCAAGCAGAGGAAGGCCTTTTTGATAGTTCTGAATGTTCACCAAGTAGAAGCACACCAATCGGAACTCCTTTAAGAAAGGTGTTTGATAAGATTTCAGGTTTTGCTACACCTTGGAGAAAAAACGGTACAATTCCTCAGGGTAGAAGAATCTTTCATAGGGATGTTGAAAGAGACCAGTTTCAGTATGCAAATGCTCATTGCCTCTCCTCATACTACAGCGTCTTCGTGGCCCGGCTTGCTATCATGGTTAGTAGAATTTTTTTGTAGAATTTCATCACGTCGATGAAGATATAAAGGTTGAATTGGGCTGTCAGAATATGTACTTAAAATAGTAAGCTTGGTGGTGACTTTGTCTGTGCATTGTTCTTTTTATCTCTTGTCTCAGCATTGAAAAAACCCTGTTCTTCAAAGTGAATATTAACATGTGTATTTGTAAATTAAAAATATAAATAAAAAGATATCACTTTTGCTAATTCATGCATTGCCTTATATTGATGGTTTTTGTGTGCAGGTTATGCTAGCCATTTTAATTGGGCTATTGACCATACTGACTTGGCATTTCACAAGGGTCTACACAGCAAAATCACTGAGCAACTTAGCATACGGGCTACGTTATGAACTTCTGCAGCGTCCCGTTTTACGGATGTGGAACATCTTGAATTCTACAGCCGAAATAACAGCAGCACAGGTTAAGCTGTCGGAGTATGTAATCAAACGGTACAGCAAGCCTACTACTCAAGCAGAACAAGTTGAGGTTGATTGTTATGCCATTGTCCTGTTCTTGTAATGTCATATATGATTGAGTTGAGACCATTTTGCAATTTTCTTTATTTGATACTTTTCTGTTCTTAGCAGCTATACGAATCGATGAGGGCTGTGACATGGGCAATGTTTGCAAGTCGTAAAGCTCTCAATGCAATTACTATCAACTACAGAAATGGTTTTGTCCAGGCATTTCATAGAGATCACAGGAGCAACAACACATACTACATCTACTCTGATCTTGCAAACTATTCAATCAGTGCCAGTGGAGCTTACGATGCTAATATGATGTCAACACATCAGGGGTGGAGTGATCAAACCATACATGGCAACATTTCTGCAAAATGGTACCGCGAACCCCTCAATCCTGTCACGGGTGAGAAGATAGGAAAAGCAAGCCAAATCCAGCCAGATGATCTGATCAATATAGCAGGGCTTTCACAAGTACCAGATGGTGTGGCCACGTGGCACGTGGCGGTGAGCAAGTACTCAGATTCACCACTGCTCTCAGCAGCACTGGCAGTTTCTGACCCTTCAAATAAAAGCATAGTGGCTGTTGTGGGTGTTACTACAGCTCTATATAGTGTTGGGCAGCTGATGAAAGAACTGGTTGAGTTTCACAGTGGACATATTTACTTAACGTCTCAAGAAGGTTACTTGCTTGCTACTTCTACAAATGCTCCTCTTTTAAGGAATTCAACAGAAGGGCCTAAGCTTATGATGGCTGTCGATTCTGAGGATCACATCATTCGAACTGGAGCGGAGTGGTTACAGAGAGCCTATGGCAATGAGTTCCCTCCTAGTCATGAGGTTCATGTTGAGAATGCCAGGCTTGGACACCAGCAATACTACATCGACTCGTTTTTTCTAAAATTGAAGAGACTCCCTCTGGTAAGTCTTGATCTTGAACATATATTATTTGACAGAAAGAAACTAAACTAATCAAATTAGCACCTAACAAAAAACTAAATTGAGCTAAGCTTTGTGCAGGTAGGGGTTATTATCATCCCAAGAAAATATATAATGGGGAAGGTAGATGAGAGAGCCTTCAAAACATTGGTTATACTGATTTCTGCATCATTTTGTATCTTGGTCACTGGATGTATTTGCATTTTCATACTGACAAATGGAGTATCAAAGGAAATGAAACTCAGGGCAGAGCTGATAAGTCATCTTGATGCAAGAAGAAGGGCAGAGGCCTCTAGCAACTACAAAAGCCAATTTCTAGCAAATATGAGGTAGGTTTTCATAATTTGGAGCTACTAATTGTATATCAATATGACACAATCATGTTTAAATCTCTCCACAACTAACCCATGAGAGACTAAAATTAACCCTTTATTGTGTTTTACTTTGTTGCATTGCAGCCATGAACTGAGGACACCAATGGCTGCAGTGATTGGGCTGCTGGACATTCTTATCAGTGATGATTGCCTTACAAATGAACAATATTCCACAGTCACTCAGATTAGGAAATGCTCGACGGCTCTACTTCGGCTTCTTAACAACATATTGGATATCAGCAAGGTGAGATATAAAGAGGTTGATTATCTTATTTTGAGCCATTCAGCCAAAAGAAATTTATTGACTAGTGAACTTGAAAGAAAATATATTCCTGTTTAATTTTCCATTTTTGACAAAAATGTTATGAACATTTCTGACTCAGAAAATCAATTTTGAAATATGAATTACAGGTTGAATCTGGAAAACTGGTGTTGGAAGAAGCCGAGTTTGACTTGGGAAGAGAACTTGAGGGGCTCTTTGATATGTTCTCTGTGCAGTGCATTAACCACAATGTGGAGACTGTTTTAGATCTCTCTGGTATGACTTTAATTTCATTGTGGAAAGGAACTGATTAACTTGAAGCAAATATTTTCTGATCAATCTGTTTTTCAGATGACATGCCAAAATTAGTTCGAGGAGATTCTGCAAGAGTTGTTCAAATATTTGCTAATCTAATCAGCAATTCTATCAAGTTCACTACATGTAAGTACAACTTCCATACTGATGACTTGACAAGATCTGTTTAAAAAACAATTTTGTGTTATATTTGATTTGTTAAATTTGGCAAATGTTTCCAGCGGGCCATGTTATACTCAGAGGATCATGTGAGAACATTTCTGGTGATATCAGGAGAATCCCTTTCGATCAGAAAAATTTTCGGCCTTCTCATAAGGCAAAGCTGAAGCAAGGGAACCATGTAAAGAAGGCCCCAAAGAAAGACGACAAAATGATTCTTTGGTTTGAAGTTGATGACACTGGCTGTGGTACGCACCTATGAAAAGTTAGCTCATTTCAAGCACACAATCACACAAAAAACCGTTTTAATCCATGATAACTTGTACAATTTATCTTTTTCCAATATTATGCAGGAATTGATCCTGGTAAATGGGAGTCTGTCTTTGAAAGCTTTGAGCAAGCTGATCCCTCAACAACTCGAACGTAAGTAAATCAAACAATTTCCACTGACCACAATTAGGTGATGAGTTTTATTAAATTCTGAGATGACAGATGTTTCAGAAAGCAGTGCAACTCAGACTGTGAACAATTCCACCCACCAGACCATATGCATACCAATGTAGCATATGCTTGACTTTATTTGGCTCAAGAAAGAGCTTAATCATTTCGGACTAGGCCTACCTTCTGTGGTTTAGATTAGAATCATTTATTTGCAGGCATGTTTAAGTGTGTTATCTTTTTCAGGCATGGTGGCACTGGACTTGGATTGTGCATCGTACGGACGTTGGTGAGTTCAGTTTCTCAAGTATATAGAATAGTCATGCTTGTCAAAGAAAATCTCCTTCTTGTTGAATCTCCTTTTTTACACTTGAACAATTGTACTGGTGGTGACAGGTTAACAAGATGGGTGGAGAAATCAAGGTTGTAAAGAAGGATGGGCCTGGAACTTTAATGCAATTATACTTGGTTATCAATACGCCTGCAGATGGCACAGAGCAACTTTGTCAAGTAGATTTAGCAAAGCACAATGTAGTGGTAAGTTAAGTTGCTTTCATTGGGGTTTCAGGTAGAAAGTAGAAACTGTTGAGTTTCTTGTATTTGGTTTCTTATCTGCTTACGATTTTTGAATGTGAATGCAGGTGCTACTTGCACTACATGGCAGCATGGGTAGATTGATTACGTCCCAGTGGTTGCGTAAAAATGGAGTGTTCACTGTGGCAACATCCGAGTGGAATGAACTGACACAAATTCTTCGAGAACTCTTTCAAACCAGGAATTCAGGTCACAGTAACAGCTTTGAAACACAGTTTTCACTAAGCGACTCTTTGAGAGGTGAAATTCGAAGCGTATATGACATAAGGAACCCAGCTTTCGTCATGGTTGTCGATATAGGGCTGCTGGACTTGAGCACAGATATATGGAAGGAACAGCTTAACTTCCTTGACAAGTACTCCGGGAAAGCAAAGTTTGCATGGATGCTGAATCATGATACCTCCAACGCCATAAAGACGGAGCTCCGGAGAAAAGGGTACGTGTTGATGGTTAACAAACCTCTATACAAGGCAAAGATGGTTCAGATTTTGGAAGATGTCATAAAAGAGAGAAACCTTGAAACAGAGAGGAGAACTGCAAATGCTTTGAGAAGTACCACAAAAGAAGGTGAATTGCATGAATGCCTTGAGATTGATTCTACTCAGTTTGATGTTGCCAGCTCTGATGATTCTGATATATGTGAAAAGAATAACCCCAATTCCAAAAATGCACTTCATATTGAAGAAAACCAAAGAGACAGGAACACAAAACCTAGTTCCTCACAATACCAGACGGTTAACAGCTGCTTAGTTGAACTGACAAATGTATGCTCAAAAGAAAAAAATTCAAGGAAAGAAGAGTCATATCAGATAAGGTCCAACTTATGTGACATGGAAGATGAAGAACATAAATCTCAATGTGGAAATTCCAAATTTCAAGAACAGCATTTGATTGCCAACGGACGTGAAGAGCATGGTAACTCACATAGAGCTGTGAATCAACAGAAATCTCTCGAAGGCCTACGCATACTGCTCGCAGAAGACACACCAGTGCTGCAGAGAGTTGCAACTATAATGCTAGAAAAAATGGGGGCTACAGTAATTGCTGTGGCTGATGGGCTGCAGGCAGTTGATGCTCTAAACTGTTTGCTCACTGCAGAAGACAGTAGAAGGGAGCTTCGCTTGAAGGATAGAGATACAAATGCAGAAAACAAAAGTTGGGTCCCCCGTCCGTTTGACTTGGTTCTAATGGATTGTCAGGTAAGAATCATAGCTCAGAAGATAGTTCATATTTTTCTGAAGCTTTTAAATCTGTCTTTGATCATTAAATTATTCATGTTGAAGGATATAAAACTTACTTAAAACTAATGAAACCCCTATGACTGTCAATTGCAATGAACTTGTCTGGAACTCAATTTGTTTAATCCAAACTTGTGGATTGAGCTTAACTGGACTAGAGTGAAACAGAATATCTAGGATTTAGAATTCAGATTGACCTTGGATAAGTATAAATTGCGCGATACAAATCCGGCCTGTTTGAACTTGTGTGTTTGCTTGAATCAGATGCCAAAGATGGATGGTTATGAGGCAACAAAAGCAATCAGGAAATCAGAAGAAGGGACTGGTTTACACATTCCAATTGTTGCTCTAACAGCCCATGCAATGTCATCAGATGAAGCCAAATGCTTGGAGGTGGGCATGGATGCTTATCTAACAAAGCCTATTGACTACAAGTTGATGGTGTCTACCATTCTTTCACTCACTAAAGTGACAGCCTAACTTTCAAGCTCAATTTCAGGCAAATCAGATGTAAGCAAACAAATTGCTTAGAGAAATGTGAAATTAATTGTGCTTCGGAAAATACAACATAACCTGTACATTAGATATGTAGAGCCAATTTTCCTCTTAAGTTGTGCAGACCAAAAGGTCACATGCTCCAATTTTCCAATTTTCCCATTTTCTTCTTGTGTTTTGCTTTCTTGGTTCCTTGATGTGGTTCTTATGGGAAGAAATATAAAGGTTGGCTCTGATGTGAGGAAAGCAAAGGTGTTTTTTATTTTATTTTTTCCAAATCCCACAAAAAAGGAATGAAACTACAAACAAATCAACCAAGGCCTAGAAGCCCCAATCATGTCTTTCAAAGAGAACATCCTGACCTTGAGGAGGGGAGCAAAGAACATTGTGCAGCCTAATTAGTCCAAAGATAATAACCCAAGGCTGGCCAAGCAAAGTTCCTTTCTGCATAGACATGAGATAGGCTGTCAATCCTCACGAACAGATGTTAGAAAGGATAAAATTAGAAAAACAAAACTTCTAATCCTATAAAAACTTGTACAATACTATAAAAATTACCCCCAAAAAAGACAAAATAGACTTGCGTACTATTTGTGGTTATGGCGAGCACAATCATCTTCTCTATAATTTAGAATAATTTTAACAATATCTTGTATAAAAACCAAATAATAATCAATTGAAAAATGACCGAGAATGATGCAGGACGCGTAGGACCTAAATTTATTAGTTTCCTAGATTCTCTAGTTTTTCAAATTCTAGTCGGATTTCTACTTTTCCAGATTTCCAAATTTCTAGTTTTAAGCTTCCTATTTTATTTGGGTTAGGATTTCTGTTTAAGCAAGAGATTTTTATCCTATTATGTCTAGGTTTTAGTTTGCTAAAAATACCCCCACGTAATTCTTTAAAATTTAGATTTGAATGTTGAGTAAACCTTTTCCTAGAACTCTCTGATTTCGTCTCTTCGATCTATATTTTCTTCTCCTCGACCTCTGATATTCAATCACTACGAAACGAACCCTTAATTTGAAAGAGGCTTTTGCTTAGCCCCAAAAATATTTAAATATCAAGGCCAGCCCATGGCCTAAGCCCACGTGGCGAAGAGGCCTAAGCCCACGTGGGAAAGCGGTAAAGCCATACTGTTTTCTAAATGCAAAAAAAAAAAAAAACGTATGGCCGCACGACTATACTTTTTTTAAAATTCAAAAAAAAAAGGTATAGCCGTGCGGCTATACAATTATATATATATATAAATACAAAGGCCGGCCCATGGCCTAAGCCCACGTGGCGAAGAGGCCTAAGCCCACGTGGGAAAAAGGTAAAGCCATACTGTTTTTTAAATGCAAAAAAGAGGTATAGCCGAGCGGCTATACTCTTTTTTAAAATTCAAAAAAAAAAGGATAGCCGTGCGGCTATACAATTATATATATATATATATACAAATATGAAGGCCGGCCCATGGCCTAAGCCCACGTGGCGATGAGGCCCAAGTCCACGTGGGAAAGAGGTAAAGCCATACTGTTTTCTAAATGCAAAAAAGGAGTATAGCCGTACGGCTATACTGTTTTTTAAAATTCAAAAAAAAAGTATAGCCTGGCGGCTATACAATTATATATATACATTTAAATATAAAGGCAGGCCCATGGCCCAAGCCCACGTGGCGAAGAGGCCTAAGCCCACGTGGGAAGGAGGTAAAGCTATACTGTTTTCTAAATGCAAAAAAGGCGTATAGCCGCACGGCTAACGGTTTCTTAAAAGAGATATTTAGTGATATACCCATTTCTAGCACTAATATTATAAATAAACCCTACACAATTGAATTCCTATAAACAAACCCAAAAAAGACCCAAAAAATGATAGCTGGCCTTATTGAATTTAATATTGATTATTAAATTACTTTGATGCCCTATTGAGTGCTTTGGGTATTTTTATGAGATTTTGGGGTTGGGCTTGTTTTAAGAAATTGATGGCAGTTTTGTAATTTATAAGAAGTTAAAAGCTTTTTTGTTATGTGGTAAATGGGCTTTGGGTGTGTTTCTAAAGTCCATTTTATATAGGATATTTTTATAATTTGGGCCCCTATATTGGGTATAATAGTGAATCTCCCTTCTTAAAATTCAAAAAAAAAGTATAGCCGTGCGGCTATACAATTATATATATATATATATATATATTTAAATATAAAGGCCGGCCCATGTCCTAAGCCCACGTGGGAAAGAGGTAAAGCCATACCGTTTTCTAAATGCAAAAAAGGAGTATCGCCGAACGGCTATACGGTTTTTTAAAATTCAAAAAAACAATATAGCCATGCGGCTATACAATTGTATATATATATTTAAATATAAAGGCCGGCCCATGGCCTAAGCCCACGTGGCGAAGAAGCCTAAGCCCACGTGGGAAAGAGGTAAAGCCATACTGTTTTCTAAATGCAAAAAAAAGAGTATAGCCGCACGGCTATACGGTTTCTTAAAATTCAAAAAAAAAAGTATAGCCGTGCGGCGATACAATTATATATATATATATATATTTCAATATAAAGGCCGGCCCATGGCCTAAGCCCACGTGGCAAAGAAGCCTAAGCCCACGTGGGAAAGAGGTAAAGCTATACTGTTTTCTAAATGCAAAAAAAGAGTACAGCCGCTCGGCTATACTGTTTTTTAAAATTCAAAAAAAACGTATACCCTTACGGCTATACAATTATATATATATATATAAATAAATATAAAGGCCGGCCCATGGCCTAAGCCCACGTGGCAAAGAAGCCTAAGCCCACGTGGGAAAGAGGTAAAGCCATACTGTTTTCTCTGTTTTCTAAATGCAAAAAAGGCGTATAGCCGCACGGCTATACTGTTTTTTAAAATTCAAAAAGACAGTATGGCCGTGCGGCTATACAATTATATATATATATAAATATAAAATCCGGCCCATGGCCTAAGCCCACGTGGCGAAGAGGCCTAAGCCCACGTGGGAAAGAGGCCTAAGCCATACTGTTTTCTAAATGCAAAAAAGGAGTATAGCCGCACGGCTATATTGTTTTTTAACGTTCAAAAAAGGGTATAGCCGTGCGGCTATACAATTATATATATATATATATACATTTAAATATAAAGGCCGGCCCATGGCCTAAGCCCACGTGGCGAAGAGGCCTTTGCC
Source organism: Prunus persica (assembly GCF_000346465.2). NCBI lineage: Eukaryota > Viridiplantae > Streptophyta > Magnoliopsida > Rosales > Rosaceae > Prunus > Prunus persica. The sequence continues at coordinate 17,270,449 of NC_034015.1, forward strand.
CACGTGGGAAAGAGGTAAAGCCATACTGTTTTCTAAATGCAAAAAAGGAGTATAGCCTGTTTTTTAAAATTCAAAAACCAATATAGCCGTGCGGCTATACAATTATATATATATATATATATAAAGGCCGTCCCATGGCCTAAGCCCAGGTGGCAAAGAGGCCTAAGCCCACTTGGGAAAGAGGTAAAGCCATACTGTTTTCTAAATGCAAAAAAGGAGTATAGCCGCACGGCTATACTGTTTTTTAAAATTCAAAAAGAAAGTATAGCTGTCCGGCTATACAATTATATATATATATATATAAATATAAAGGCCGTCCCATGGCCTGAGCCCACGTGGCAAAGAGGCCTAAGCCCACGTGGGAAAGTGGTAAAGCCATACTGTTTTTCGAATGCAAAAAACCAGTATAGCCGCACGGCTATACGTTTTTTAAAATTCAAAAAAATAGTATATCCGGGCGGCTATACGCTTTTTAATTAAAAAAAATGCGTAGTATAGCCGCCCGGCTATGCTGTTTAAATACATTGTGTTTGAAAGGGTCTATCCCCTTTAATACAAAATTAAAAACTAAAAAGGACCCCTCCTAGTAAATACAATATAAGCCAAATAAGCAAGAGCAAAAATCTTATATGACCATTTTGCCCATATTGCGAAAAGAAAATTAACAAGTGACTTGTTGCCTAAGTTGAGAATTGCAAAATATAATTTGTCACTGCAAAGTTGTAAAAGCAAAAAGACCTGCTCGCACAAATACTACTAGATCAGAAGAATCCGAAGAGGAAAAGGAAGAAGACAGTGGAACGATGGCGAGGTACGACAGAGCCATAACGGTGTTTTCTCCTGATGGCCATCTCTTCCAAGTCGAATACGCGCTCGAAGCTGTGCGCAAGGGTAACGCCGCCGTCGGCGTACGTGGCACCGACACCATCGTTCTCGGAGTCGAAAAGAAGTCCACTGCCAAGCTCCAGGACTCCAGGTCCATCTCTCTCTCTCTCTCTCTCTCTCTCTCTCTCTCTCTCAAACAATGATTTTCTGTGCTTTGATCTAACAGATTGAAAATGAGGTTGGGTTTAGGGTTAGGGTTTTTATATGACATCGATTTCTAATTTTGCTTTCGATTTCTTCAATCGGTTGATTGATGCATCTGCATTTGTAAAGAAATTGAACTAAGGAAATGTAAGATGTTAATTGGGTCCTTGCTATTTTAAACAAACATTATGTTAATTTTACTTAGGAAATCCCAGTGTAAAAAAAAAGATAGCTTATTTATTCGTTTCTGATGTCTTGTATCGCCCTTTTATTCAGAATTTTGGTAATCAGACTTTGAAGTCCTAATCAAATGAAAACTATAATGAAAATGGGGAAGAATTTTTCAGAAGACTGTATTATTATTGTGCACTCTGCGTCCTCTAAGATATGAATTATGATAGGCCTTATATTTTTGTTACATTGGCCTTGAGACGAGCGTATAATAACACTTTTCAAGTATTCCAAGCTTTTATATTTGACAGGACTCCCAACCACATATCAGTTACTCATTTAGGAATTAGGAAGCAATTCAAGTCCTAAATCAATAGCCTTTTAACTTTATAAGTTTTTCTTCTCCTTATATTTCATAATAGAATCTAGTGCTTCTCAGGGAACAGAAAGAGAGGTCCTGCTTTTGACTGTCTTCTAACCATTTTGTTGCTTCTGCTGTGCAGATCAGTGAGGAAGATCGTGAACCTGGATAATCACATTGCTCTAGCCTGTGCTGGGCTCAAAGCAGATGCTCGTGTTTTGATAAACAAGGCTAGGATTGAATGTCAAAGCCACAGGCTTACTGTTGAGGATCCAGTAACAGTTGAGTATATAACGCGTTACATTGCTGGTCTTCAGCAAAAGTACACACAAAGTGGTGGTGTGAGACCATTTGGTCTTTCAACTTTGATTGTTGGGTTTGATCCATACACGGGTTCACCATCACTATACCAGACAGATCCTTCTGGGACTTTTTCAGCATGGAAAGCTAATGCAACTGGAAGAAACTCCAATTCGATAAGGGAATTTCTGGAGAAGAACTTCAAAGAAACTTCTGGGCAAGAAACCATAAAGCTTGCAATCCGTGCTTTGCTTGAGGTATGTTGTTTGTGCGTGTGAGTTTAGATGTTTTGCTTGAGGCCTTAGCATCTAATTTGTTCTTGTGTTATTGTATGCTGAACATTTACATATTGTTCTTTAGAAGCCAAACTTTCAAATTGTGTAAAATTTCATTTGTAGGTTGTTGAAAGTGGGGGAAAAAACATAGAAGTGGCTGTGATGACTAAGGATCATGGTCTGCGGCAACTTGAAGAAGCTGAAATTGATGCTATTGTTGCTGAGATAGAAGCAGAGAAAGCGGCTGCTGAGGCGGCAAAGAAGGGCCCTCCTAGGGAAACATGATCTTGTATCATCCTATTTTCATTTTGCAAGTTTATTTTACTAGCTCTGGTTGATGTCCTCCGCCTTGCTGTTCTTTTGGAGTTGTACTTTGCACTTGCTGTGGCTTAAACTGATCACTGTCATCAGCACTTAGTATTCTCATGAGCTTCAAAACTGCTAGTTATTACTGCTAATATTTTCAAATGGATTGGGATTTGCTTAATTAAGTTTTAATTGAGACTGGTAGCGTCATTGTCTTTTAATTTGTGATGATTAATTTGGTGATTTTATGAAGATTCAACAGTCCAGTTTATTCTACCATTTGCTACACCCAACTTAATTTGGGTGTCCTCCAAATCTGGCAGCTTTCCTCCCATTAATGGCTTAAAACTTACTTGGAGGAAATGGTTCTGTAAAGAGTGACCGGATCCAGATTTGATCTTGTTTATAGTGCCTTATTCTCCAAGTTGGTAAATCCTATTTTCACCTTTGCGTTTGATCCCTCTTTATAAGACCAAAATTTACAACTTACCCGCTATAAATGCAGAAAAACAAACTTACAAACTTAATTATAATGGGGATAGCAATGTTTTGTTCTCTCTGACTAATAACATAATGACACGTGAAAAAATTATCTTATATGTCATTGCATTATTGGTCGAAATAGTAAAAATTATTATCCCCTTGGATGAAAGTCTTTCTATTAATGGTTTCCAACCTCAGATCAGGCCGAAAACATTTACTAGGTTTAGTTTTAGTTGACCCGCGAACTTAGGGCCTACAAGTACTCAACAATATAATATAACAAAAGCCAAATAAGAAAATTTACTCAAAAACACAAATTGGCCCATGCAGGTCTCGAACCTGCGACCTTCGCGTTATTAGCACGACGCTCTAACCAGCTGAGCTAATAGGCCGATTTGCTCTTTCGTTCGTTACTTTTTTATTTCAATCGTATTTTATTTATCTAACTCTTTCAATCGTATTTTATTTATCTAACTCTGTTCATGCCTTTTGGTGGCGGTTCTTCCTACTTCTCCTCTCTTCTCTTCCCCGATATTGGAAAAAAAAAACATAGACGCAGAGTTTCCGCCATGAAAGAAGATTACGAGGTACAGTTTTCAAAACTTGAACTTCAATTCTTTTCTTTTATTCCATCATTTAGAATAAATTAAATTTCGTTTCAATTCTGATACCATCGACATCTGCACCGTCTCTAAACCAGAACCAAAACCAAAACACGACCTTCATCTGTTCTCTCTTTGGCTAACCCTCGAAACAACACCCAAATCCAACCACAACCACCTCATCAAAATTTCGATTTTTCGCAAGTTTACATGTTCTTAATCTATTTAGTTTTTGTTTTACGTTGGCTATTGGAAATTTTATGGATTGTAGGCGTGGTTGGTGTCAGATTTTGAATCATGGCGACCTTTGTGTAGTGAAAACTTGTAGCTGGATTTCAGAAATTGAAAGTTTTGGTGTGTTTGTTTAGAGGGTCAATCAATTTTATGAACTCTGTGGTAGAATTTGCGTATTGGAAGATTAAGAATTGGGGATGTCCCCAATTGGAATTTTCTGGGCACATAAATCTTAGAAATTCATGTTCCAGTGATCTGTGGATTTTGGACGATAAATCACGTTTGCATATGTTATGTTCTGTAAAAAGCAAAAAAATAAACTAATGCATGATTGAATTGTTTTGGGTGACAATTGTAGAAAGCAAACGGCAAAACGAAAATAGGAAGTGATAGTTTTTCCTTGCTTTGTCAGTCTAGTGTTACCTTGTGCCCCTTGCTCCAATGGGGAGTGATGGTACACCATTATCATTATGCACAGATAAAGTGAATGGCAGAAGAAATTTGTTGAGGTTAACATCAGATTATGCTTATGATCGTGTTTTGGAGCTCCATGAACAGGTGTTTTGTTCTATGATACGTTTCACTTCTCGTTGGTTTTGCGGATAGAGATCTAAATTAGGTGACTGAACCCTTGGTGCCTTCTCAAGTTCATATGACTTAAATCATTTGTGTTGTGTGCTTCAGGCGGATAGAGGTTTATTTAGTACTTAAATTTCTTTCGTTTATGTTTTGGATCAGCTGGTGCTTGGTGTTGCAAGTTTGATGAGATGCTTCTTAATTGCCGAAACGACTTTAATTTGTTTTTTTCTGGCTTTATTTATATATAGATTGATGAGAAAAAGCAAGCTGCTGCTGATGTATTGTTTAACTATTCAAAATTTGTGATGGCGTGCATTGGAAATCAAGTTCGACCTTGTGACTTGAGGTTGCATCTAATGAAGGTAATCAGGAATTGATTGTTTTATATTGTTCTATCTGATGAGAGAATAGATGTAGCCTGTAGGATTCTTGCCTTATGTATAGACATGTTAACTTATATTTGCCTCTGGTGATTACTCCTTTCATTCTTCAGGAGATTTCAGGTATACCAACTTCTCTGAAGAAAGATTCAGCCCAGAGAGCAGCTTCTCCTGATGCAATGGGCGAATCATCAAGCTCGGGTACAGCTAGACTTGATAAAACAGACAGTTTTCGGGATCGGGCGCTATAGTTTGAAGTAGTGGCAGTTATTTATTTGATATTCAAGGCTATCTGTCTTGTATGGCTCCCTCGCCTCACCCTGGTTTCCCATTCCCTTTATGTATGTAATGTTCTCATTTTACTTTGTGATATAGCAGAATTTTACCTATACTTGTGATCATAACTTGGGGTAGATCTTGCTTCTCTCTTTCTCTGTTCGCTAATGTTGTTGTCTCTATGATTACTTGAATTTTTGGACACAAATTTATGCGTTAGTTTGGTGAAAATTGGTCGGGCAAAGGTCTGGGGCAACTCAGACAACCCATCTATCGGACCAATATTATGGCCCATCACCTTAGTGTGATTTTTTGTGTGGGCCCATTATGCACAGTTTGTTAATCCAAATTATAGTCTCGTTCATCTAAATTACCTAAAAATGAGTCCTGTGAGGTTCCTCATAAATACCGGTCATTGGATTAATCCGATGACGCATATAATTAGTAGTTTATTCTAACCCAATAAATAAAATAAAAATCAGGATAAACGTTCAATTTGTCTTCCACCCCAGCCATCTTCTTCCCTCATCCCTTCTCTCGCTCTTCCTCTCAGCATCTTCATTCCCTTTCTATCTAACCCAGGGATACACATTCATTTGTCTTCATTCATCCCAACTATCTTCTCATTATCCCCTCTCTCTCTCTTTCTCTCTCTCTCTTCCTTGTGTCGTTCTAAGTTTAGGAAAGAAGAAGAAATTCATACAAGCGATTCCCTGGCGGCTTTTCATTCCATTGACAACGAAAATATCTTCGTGAGTCAGATTATTAAATTCAATAAATTTCTTAAATATTTTGCAAATAAATATGATGGCCTCAAGTCCAAAGATGGATCATGGATGTATGGCATTAACATGTCATAAATGCACCAAGAAGGGAGAACATGCCTGGGTTTGAACGTGTAACCCTAATTTTTATTTATTTATTGGGTTAGACTAATTAAAATAAATAATTAAAAGAGTTTGGGTAAGGTAAGGAGCACGAGTGAGCGTTTAAATTACTATATCACATGTGTCATTGGATTAATCCAATGGCATGTATTAAAGAGGCCCTCACAAGACTTCATGTTTAGGTTTTTAGGTGAGCGGGACTGTTACACTGCATAATCAAATAAGAATATACTCAATTAATGATCTACAAAAGCACTAAGTGATAATCGGTTAGCGACATAATACGACACTAATAACTCAATTGAACTTATTAAATTACTAATGAGTTAGTGCTTGAGCATTATTAATACAACTTAACATCTTTATAACATAATATATCTATTGTCGAAGCATATAACACTTCCTTGTATAAGAAATGAAATTTTAACTTAATATTTCTCCATCCATATAATTGGACGTTTATATCTCCTTGGTCATTTTGAACCTAGGGTAGAATTTAATTTGAAAATAATCACCTATGTTCTTGAATTTGAATATGTAATTAAAAGGGGATATTCGTTCAAAATTGTCAATAAATTTTTTTATGTAAATCTTGTATGTATGGCATGTAGCATCGAATATAGAAAATGGAAATTAATAATAATTAGCAAAACTTGGACAACGGCGCAGATACGCGCATACTCCATTTTCCGCCACAATATAGAAAAACACCCGCAACGGCTAGTTTGTCGAACGGTAACACCCCAACGGTCAAAAAAATTCAAATCTCTATAATTTCTCATATTACCCCCCACGAAACCACACCGTTTCTTTCATTCTCTCTGCCCCTCTCTCTCACCCTCCTTCCCCATTCTTCTTCTCTCCTCTGAGACTTCTCTTCTTCATCTAAAAAGCCTTCCGTATATCTTCTTCATCTTTAGATCTCACTTCTGCTATAAGATTATATATATCATTCAAATTCAAAGATGTTGCAAGATATGTGGAATGCTCCGCCTGGTTTCAGACCCACCAAGTCTGCCCCTTCCTCACCAGCCAAGCCTCTTGGAGTTTCGAGGACCCGGTCAGAGTCGTTTCATGTGACTCACAAAGTCCCAGTAGGCGACACTCCTTATGTTAGAGCCAAGAATGTTCAGGTAAATCTTCTGGGTTCTTTTTAAAATTTGGATCAGAAATCTGGAAATTGTTATTTTTTCTTGTTTTGGTTCATGTTCTAATTGATGGGTGCTTTTTGTTTTCCAATAGCTGGTGGATAAGGATCCAGAAAAGGCGATCCCACTATTTTGGGCTGCCATTAATTCTGGGGACAGAGTGGACAGTGCTTTGAAAGACATGGCTATTGTGATGAAGCAACAGAACCGGGCTGAAGAAGCCATTGAAGCCATCAAGTCACTGAGACACCGGTGTTCGGATCAAGCCCAAGAATCTCTTGACAACATTCTTTTAGATCTTTACAAGGTATGAAAACCCCCCAAAATATTCGTAAATTCTAATTATAATATGAGACTTACAAGCAGTTACTGAAAATTTGGACGAAATTTTTTTTTCTGTAGAGATGTGGGAGATTGGATGACCAAATAGCACTTTTGAGGCACAAGTTGTACTTGATTCAGCAAGGGATGGCCTTCAATGGAAAGCGCACCAAAACTGCCAGATCTCAGGGGAAGAAATTTCAAGTCTCTGTGGAACAAGAAGCCACCAGATTACTGGTAAGATTTCGATATGCAAACGAAAACCAAAAATTTGTTATTTCACTTCAAAATTAGTGACAACAGTGAGACTAATTCTGTGTTTGTATTTTCAGGGGAACTTGGGGTGGGCTTTAATGCAGCAGAACAACTACATTGAAGCTGAAGATGCTTATAGGCGTGCTCTAACAATTGCACCAGATAATAACAAGATGTGCAACCTTGGGATTTGTCTAATGAAGCAAGGAAGAATTTCTGAGGCTAAAGAAAATCTTCGCCGTGTTAAACCCGCAGTTGCAGATGGTCCAAGAGGAACGGATTCCCATCTCAAAGCCTACGAAAGGGCTCAGCAGATGCTCAAGGATCTTGAGTCTGAGATGATGAACAAGGGCGGGGACCGGGTTGAGCAGAGCAGGCTTTTCGACGCCTTCCTTGGGTCTTCATCGATTTGGCAGCCTCAGCCTTGCAGAGACCACCACCACAGCAGCTTGCCAGTAACAACAGATTCTGTCAAAACTCACCAAGATGAGTTTCCTGATGAGAATATCAATTCAAACATAAACGTATTCACAAACCAGATGGGGCTTCCTCAGCATAAAAGTATAAAGCAAGTTCCTCAAGCCCCTCCTCCTCCTTTTGGAAACTCACTAAATGTTGCTGCACAGCCTTACTACGCAAAGTTCATGCCAGCCCCAACTAGCAATCAAATTGCTGAGACCCTTAAGAGAACAAGGTCTGGAAATGCTGCCAACTCAATGAGAGTGACCGATGCGGCTGAGATCACAAAGCCTACTGTGGAATTGGGTGTACCAGAGAACAAGACCAGAAGAAGGCTCTCTCTTACATCTGAAGAAACAGGGGACGAGTTAACAAATTTGTTGCCCGACAACAAGGACTTTGAAGAGGCTATCATCTCTGCGGTTATTGACCCAACTAATGAAACTGGGAAGGTGACTGGTACCAGCAACAGTTCCGGGATCTTTCCGAAGAAGATTGAAAAGAGGCTGAGGGTTTTTCAAGATATTACTCTCTCTTTGAGTCCAAGGGCCTGAACTAATTTAATCTAATTAGTCTTCTATATTAATCATTTACCTTTAAACTCATTTAATTTGAAGAATTGCATAGTTTTTTTAGGCTGGAGATGAACTTGTTCTCCTTTCTTTATCTTATCTTCTGGGAGAGAATAGAGTATGTAGTTGAAGTTGTACGGGTAGAGTTATTCTATGTATGCCTTGCAAATTGTAAACAGGGCCAATCTTTAACAGAACAATAATAATAAAGGCTCTTTTTCTACAACTCTCAATACTGTGAAGTGTGAAATCATTTTTGTTCTGGCTCGTTTAAAATCAACTGTCACACCATCATATTTATTCATGACAATTTACATAAAATCTGGACAACAATAAAATTTAAAAGAAAACATAAGGGTTTAAAGGAGGGATATTTTGGAAATATTGGTGATTGAGTTGTCTCAGGTTCCCAGTTAACTGTAGTTTCCACTCTAATTGAGGGTCTTCATGTCTTGGATGAAACCTTGGCATTTGTCGTACACTAGCGCTGCAACTATTGCAGCAGCAATGCTAAGAGTAACTACTAGTTTCGGACCCAGAGAAGGTGAGGTAAAGCCAAGTTCTGATAGTTTCTTGTGTGATACTGCATAATCTCTGAAGAATGCTTCATTATCCTGCTCATATACAAAACACTCATGTTAATTGCCAGATGTGAATATGGTAAAATTATCAACTACCACAGCCTGTGATGTGATACCAATCTTTTTTCTTCTCGTAAGCATGGAACACTACAAGGAATTGCAGAAAATAGATAAGTTTCGTAACCACAACAATCAACGGTATCAACTAACTGCGTGGAAATCCTTGCGTTCTCCTAACTTCATTTTGTTTTTGGTTTAATTTTTGGCTTGGAAACTTTATTTACCTTTGCATATAGCTCAACATATCGACGGAACACAGGATCCTCCACTAAAACCTTGTCTGTGGGAAGTTTCAACAGTCCCTCTGATTCCCCTTTCAGCAGTTCCCTGATCACAGAATTTATATCTATAACCAGAGGGAACATTCATTATTGCATATAAAAGTAGACAGCTTTCATGAATGTCTTACACAAAATATGAGTTATCAAACTTTTCAGGCTCCTTTGTCCAGGGGCCATCAAAGCCAGATCTGTTCTGATGTGCCCTTCCCTACAGAACCAAAAGAAAAGAAGAGATGAACTCTACGTACAACGAAAACATTGCCCACTTTTAGTATATGGATGGAGAAAGTTACCAGTGTATGGCCTCCAGACAATACCACAATGTCCTTGTCAGACAGGCCCATACGATAGAAAACTTCCCTCAAATGGGATGCACCTATTAACGAAAGGAAACAAACAAACATATTTCTTGTGCTACAAGCTGAATTTGCAAATGAAAAACTTGATGAACATGATTGATGACATACCAAGTTTTGCATCGGGAACGCGCCCGTCGGCTGGAGATTGAGTTGAGTCCTGATTGAGAGATAAAGAAAGGTATACATTTTTTAAAGAAAGAAGAACACCTTTTAAGTAGGTGTTTCAAAACCGATATGCATACCTTTCTGCCCGGAACAAAGTTAATGGATGGACCTCCAGTGATCTCTACTGCAACAACCCCAGCAAGCTGGAAGACAAACCTTTGAAGTTAGCCAAATTGAGGGTTTCATCAATAATAGCTATTATCCATGTCAAACTATGCATTGCATAACAACCTGGTAGAGGTCAGCATATGTAATTTTGGGGTGTTTGGCCTTCACTTCTTCTGAAAATCAAAGCACAATCAGAAACACGTAGAGAAAGTGAATTGAGAATAAGTAAAAAAGCAAAAGCTTACCACATAAATTAACCGCAATATTCAGTCCAAAATTTGCACTACGGTTTAACTCTTCCTCGTTCCTGATTGAGCCATTAGGCCCTCCAGCTACTCCATTCTTTGGTTTAGCGTCGTATGTTGCTGCATCATGCCACCTATCAAAATAATGGTTATATACTTTACTTCTGATTGATTTAAGATCACCTGAACCATCATTAATTAGTTACCATTTCGATAAAAGTTAGAGACTAGATTTTTAAAATGGTATATTTAAGGCCTAAGAAGGGACCAAATTGTTAACAGCAACAATCGGGTACCCCCACGAAAACAGCTAATGATCCTGTTTGGTTGCTGAGAAAATGATGAAAATAGCGACAACAAGACATCACATTCAAAAGGGCATTTCCTTTTCACCAGTTTTCTTGAGCAACCAAATGTAAGGTCATGGGAGGACCAAGTTTAAGGGAAAAATGAAGAATGAACATTTACGCTAAACGAAGCATGAGAGGGGCGCAGTTCTTGCTGTAGATAAGAGCACGCAGGTCTCGTCGAGCCTTCTCAATTTCATTGAGGTACTCTTTGTTTACTACTGGTGCGGCCATGACTCGAGAGAGAAGGGCTTATTTTAGTCACACTTTACAAAGAAGACGATTTTGATCCAGTTTTTATGGGGAGGTTTAAAAGAAGAATCGGAATAAAGGAATGACTGGCAGGAGGGTTTTGCAAGCGAACAAGAAAAGCATTGGTTCCCTGTTTCGAAGGCCAGGGAAGCATCATCTTGCACCTTCTTTCTTGTGCTTTCAAATTTCTTGGTGAAGTTACGAAAAGCAAGCAATATATGGGCCATATCTATTGGAAACATGTCCTTTATAAGTTCAGTTCTAGAATTTCAGAACTTATTACAGAACAGTAAGACAATTAAGTACTAATAACATATGTTCCCCTGACGGAATATGCTTCACTGGCTTCTCATGATATTATTTAAAATATTTACATTTTTACTAGACTTTTTTACGAACTTCGTATAAGTAACTCAGGATCACAACAGCTGCAGCAACGGCAACTCCCACAGCACTTTGTGCCACCAAAGTACTTGTCTTTACAGCTTCCTTGACACTAGACGATGGAGCAAAGCCTAGCTCTGATAGTTTCTTGTGTGACACTGCGTAGTCTTTGAAGAATGCATCCTCATCCTGCAAGGTAATAGAGCCAAAAGGTAAAGCCTTGATTTCACCCAAGCTCTTAATTTCCTTGCAATTTATTTACTGATTTACCGAAGATAAATCAAATTAGTTACCTTTGCATAAAGCTCAACATAGCGGCGGAACTCAGGATCGTCCAATAAAGCCTTGTCTGTGCGAAGTTTCAACAGCCCCTCTGATTCCCCCTTCAGTAGCTCACTGATAAAAATTTAATTACAACATAAAACAATTGTCAATGTGTGCTGCATTTGGTCCTACCAATTGAAAGTTTTAAAAATCAATTGTGTTAAGTATAATATTGATTTCTTACACAAAGTATGAATTGTCGAACTTCAAAGGCTCATTCGTCCAAGGGCCATCAAAGCCTGACCTTTCTGGATGTGCTCTACCCTACAGAAACAAAGAAGTATTCAATATATGTATATTTTATATAACTGAAAAGTATTTTGCACATTGTTGAGTCCATTAAAAAGCTACCAATGTGTGGGCTCCTGACAATGCCACAATGTCTTTATCAGACAGACCCATGCGATAAAAGATGTCCTTCAAATGTGATGCACCTGCAGCAAAATCGAAAAAACAAACCATTACAACATTGAAGGAAATCAGAATAATGATTTGTTCATCTTCCTTTAGCACACTAATAAAAAATAACCCAAGAAGAAGAGACAGAACCTAAGTTTCTGTATTAAAGCAGCTGAAACTTTATAGGCATGCATACCTTGTTTGGCATCTGGAAGCCGTCCTTCTTCCGGAGACTCCAGTGAATCCTGGATTCAGAGATAGAAAGAAAGTTGAACAACTGCAAGGAACATACTTGATAAATATGTTATTAACAACTGCCATGAAGGAACATACCTTTCTACCAGGAACAAACTCAATAGTAGGGCCACCAGTGACCTCCACAGCAACAACCCCAGCAAGCTAAGATCATAAGACAGTAAAATTACGAGTTACTCAAATCTGGTTCTCACATGGAGCTAGGTAACTAGCTCATCCAATATTTACAGAAAAAAATAAAAGCCCCTAACTATTGAATGTGTGTGACGTTTTTTATCTGATCAAAATAAAACTTGCTCCATTCATAAAACAAAATAAATAAATAAAAACTAGACCTACATTGGTAGATGAGATAGAAAGTTTCCATAAAGATGAGATCCTCCCCAAAAAATCACACATCGGAACCATAATTCATAAAACAATGGCCCTTGAAATCTACCAGAGTCCATTGAGCTTTGCAGTGTATTATGTTACACAAACATTTTCCTTATGAAATAGCATATATCAAGGACCAAACAACAAGTACAACATAAAGCCAAAGGTTCACAACAAAACAATGAGAGATTATAAAACTACAGCCACCTGGTAGAGGTCGGCATATGTGATCTTCTGATACTTGGCTTTCACTTCCTCTGTTATCAAAACAGAACAACAAAAAGAATTAGGGGAAAATTCAACTGTTTGGCATCTACAATTAAATTTCTTGGGAGACCGAATGGTTTCCAATTTCAGTCATTTCAAAGAGTACAACAACTCAGAATTGGAATTAACTCTAGGATACTGCAAAAACAATAGAACCCAATAGATAAGCTCTGCATATGAGTTGACCTCATCAAAATCAGTACAAATTTTTTGCTTTTTTAATATGAAAATTATCAGTATAAACTATCAATGAATTGCTTAAGAACTTCAGTACAGATAAAAGTTCCCAAAAATTCTCACCACAAAAATTAACAGCAATTTTCAAACCACTATTTGCGCCATGGTTTAGCTCATGCTCATTCCTGATGGAGCCATTAGCGCCACCGGTTTTCGTTTCAGCATTGTATGTCCCAGCATCATGCCACCTGCCTCAATTGATTGAAAGTGACTTCTGATTAGTAAGAATTTAAAATTTAAAAAAGAAAGAATAAATTAAAACTTTCTTCTTCTTTTATTCATTGACTTTGTTGATCGAACAGTAACAGACTAATGAGCTGTTTGGTCAAACGGAAAATGCAAGAAAGAAAAAAAGAAACTAAAAACCTAAACAGTAAACTCATCCTTACTCAAAAATAAAACTAGACACTAGATATAAATTTCATTTCCCCTTCCTTCTCCTAGTTTTTCTCGGAAGCCAAACGGAACGTGGAAACAGTAAAGACGAAAGTGAAAAGAGAGCACTTACGCCAATCGAACCATGATAGGAGCGCAGTTCCTGACGGAGATGAGAGCGCGAAGGTCCCGACGAGCCTTCTCGACTTCCTTGAGGTACTGCGCGTCCACTACTGGTTCCGCCATGAGAGAATCGGCCGACGAAATCGCAGGCTTTGCGGAATCGAAGGAAAATCAAAAGCGAAGACGGCAACGAACCAAACGATTGAATTGAAGGCAACGATTGGTGTATGGATATACTGGATTGGATTAGCGGGAGAGAAGCTTGAGCGTTTTATTGTTATTATTATAATTTTATTTTTCGTTATTATTTTATTATTGAAGGTGATTATGGTGCAGCGTAATTAGAGCGCGTGTGGAGCACCTGGCTTGGAGAGCACGATAAGTGAACTATTGGGAGGTGTTGGTGGAGCGTGGGATTTAAAATGATTTGTGAGCGCGTGTGGAGGAGAAACTCCTTATCTTTCTTGGGCTTCGGACCTTCCAGTGCGGTCGTGGAACGGATTAACGAACTATTTTGACGAAAACCTTGGGGTATACGGAAGGACGATTATCGTTACGTTGCGCCCGCAGTTTTGGTCTGGCCCAGTAGGGCCTAAAAGGCTTTGAGAAAGATGGGAGTTTTTGGTGAACGTACTGTGATTCTTGTAGCCCAATCATTTCCAAGCCTTGCCGATTACCGCAATCCGAGAAAAACTTTCATGAGGCGGTTCTATAACAATTCTGTGTCTAGACCCTAGGTGATATGAGACATAGACCCAGAATATGAAACCGTCTCATGAAAGTTTTTCTCCTTCCAATGTTTGTGGAAGTTAGGTTCTTAACTCTTTCTTTCTATGATATTATCCTTTTGGGAACTGATTTGTATGTTGCACTCATTCTCTCTTACCTTGACTAGAAGGGGATGTTCTTGTGAGAAAAATTAGCAATTAGGTTATATTGTAAAGGGTGTTTTTGTATAATTAGCTAGTGTTTCAAGTTTTCCTATTTAAAAAGTTTGTATTTTATGTTGGTTATTAGAATTTAACACGATATAAATGTTAGGTGAACAACATAACGTACCTGACTATCTGACAGGAAAATATTTATCCTTTCGTACTTATACGTGTACTTCAAATCTGCTCACTTATGTTGCCACCATGTTGGTACCCGCATTTCTTTTTGTTGACTTATTGTTGAATTTCAAGTGCATAGTGGTTTAGGTGCATGTGGTGCAGTATTGTACGAGTACGTCTGAACACTGAACACTAATTTTAAAACAAAGGCTAGCATATGTCCGTACAATTGTTGATGCACTTGGTCTCCATCTCTAGCTTCAAGTTTGTGATAGACGTGGTGCAGGCCAAATTAAGAACCCTAGATGGTAACAAGCTCAAAAGCTCTCTGCTTTCTTCATCAGTTAATAATTTTCTGTCAAAGAAAACAGAAGACGTATAATTGCATTGCTGAGATGAGTCAGGAAGCTTCAGTTTGTGAAGTAAAACCATCACATAATATTATGATTAAACATGAGTTCCTGTCAACGACAATGGTCCACATATGCATTGGTCACTTGAAATCAACGGTTTATAGTTGCCCAAACAAATCTACATTCACTTCAATCAAGGGCCTATAACTGTTGATGCACACGTTAAAGACTGTGTCTAACATTTTATATATGTGCCCTGAAATGAAATGCTCTCTCTCTCTCTCTCTCTCTCTCTGGAATCCACCACGGTTCCCAAAAAGAACCAAAGAGATAGAAAACAAAACAAATTTTAACTTCCAATTTGATACCCATCTGATATCCGTATCAAACAAAATTTTTGTTTATATCATATGGTAATAGAATATACTTAAAAGTACAGTTTTTTATTTTGAGAAGAATAATGCTGTCTGTTTTTAGTATTAATATAAGGTTTCTTTGATCGGATTAACATTAATTTATTTGAATTGTTATTTTAAGTAATTCTCTATTTTCATGTTTCTCTCGAGATATCACAACACCGTTTGATTGTAAATTGACTCAACTGTTAATGAAAAGAACAACTTATATGTAATATGTTTCATATACATAGATGTATGAAACACGATATGTATATATATGCTTTTCTCTTTAAAATCCGTCAACATAAACGTGCAATTTGTTTACACACCACTTGTTCACTTGGGATTCAAATCATCAGCGTCCCAAAATCCAAATGTTAGAGTTAGTTAGAGTTTGAGGTTATGAGAAAAGGAAACTTAACGTTATGAGTAAAATGTTGAGGTTAGAATTTGAATTTATTTTTGCCACAAAAAGCTCTCCAGCACTTAAATCAGTTGTGGCAATCCAATAACTTAATAAATGGTGGTAAAAACAAAAAAGAAAAGAAGCTTGAAGAGTTGAAGCCATAACTCAAACTTTGGATGCTGACGGTTTTGAGTTCCAGACTGACACACCAGCTCATGGTAAATACAGACACATGGTTGGGGTAATTTGGTCAGTAAATTCAAATATATACAATGCTCTCTGGCTCGCTTCCCAAAGCCCAGTGTCTCTGCTCCAGCTCAAGCCCTGTCCCTTGTCCCTCCACCACATCCTAGATAAGTCCCAAACCTACATCTTCACTTCAGAGAGAGAGAAAGATAGATCGAAAGCTCCTGAGTTGAGATCAAATCAAACTGGGCAAATGTTGTTTTGCCAACCCAGAAAATCCTACAAGAAGAACATTGCAGCTACTAAAACTGTGTGGTTTTTGGAGGTAAGTGTGTGCTTCTCTGTCTTCTGTGTCTGTGCCCATCTGGGAAAGAGTTACAGAGCCAAAGCAGCCAACTTTGCCTTTAAAATGTGCACAAAATACAACCACTTTTAGAGTTTAGACCACCTTTAGCAGAATCCATGACCCCAATAACATGAAAGACCCTCCATTGATGGAGACACTGCAAGCTTCATCTGTTAATATATAGCTAAAAGAACCTTCCTTTTTCTTTTTCTTTTTTTCCAAAAAATCCTTCTCATTTTTCCTTCTTGTTCTTTTTCTCTCTGGTTTTTAGCAGCAAATCAAGCGGATCAAGAGGAAAATGGGGTGTTGCTATTCGAGAATAGATAGAGAAGAGATGGTTTCGAGATGCAAATCAAGGAAGAGGTACATGAAGCAGCTCGTGAAAGCAAGACAAGCTTGGTCTGCAGCTCACACCATGTATCTTCGTTCTCTTCGCAGCACTGGTGCTGCTCTGCTCCAATTTTCAAATGCCGAAACTACCGTCCATCACCACAACAACCACTACAGCCACCACAACAACCACCACTCGCCACCACAACCGCAAACCCCACAAACCCCTCTCACCCCACAACCGCCGCCGCCGCCGCCGCCGCCGCCACTCAGCTCAAGCTCTGACACATGGACAACATCAACCACAGCCTCGACAGCTCTCCCGCCTCCGCCTCCCCCGCCGCCGCCTCCGTCGTCCACATGGGATTTCTGGGACCCATTTGTGGCTTCTTCTTCGAGGCCAGTGACTGAAGAAGAGTGGGAGGACAACACGACCGCCTCCGAGGCGGTGATCACCGTCACGGCTGCGAGCACGGCGGCGCCGCTTTCTGTCGTCAGTGGGTTTTCTAAAGAGAGTGGGGCGCCTACAAGTGAGCTTGCCATGGTGGTTTCGAGAAATGCTAAAGATCTGGTTGAGATTATAAAGGAACTTGATGAGTATTTCCTCAAGGCTGCTGATGCTGGCGGACTTCTCTCCTTGCTCTTGGAAGTTCCCACCCCTGGATTTTCTTCTTGTCAAAATAAAGGGGGTAAAGTTTTTTTTTTTTTTTTTTAATGTTTGAAGTGATTTTCTTTTTGGGTTCTAGTCTGTTTGTTTGCTGAGAAAACTGGGGAAAAATGAGAGGAAAGAGAACAATTTTAATTTTTACTGTTTTATATTTTGATGTAATGAATGGTTTTGTTTTTCTTTTTTTTTGGGCAGGTAAAGTTTATAACCATGGGTGTAATTTGAGCCCCTCACTGTGGACATGGGGAGGTTCAAGTCCCAAGTTTGGTGGGTTTGGAAAGATGGGTTGTGATGAGATGGTGCTTAGCCATTTAGGTAGTGGGGTTGGAGAGGAGGGTGTTGTGAGTAGCAGCCATTGCTCTACTGTGGAGAGGCTTTATGCTTGGGAAAAGAAACTATACCAGGAAGTCAAGGTAAACTTTTGGTTCCCATATCTTTTGTGGGCTCCTGGTGGAGCTTTTGCCCTACACAATCATATTGTTTTGTTATTTTAATTTTACTTTTGGGGCCCAAGCATGACATATGAACTTTGGAGTTTTAAAGTTATTCAATGAGATCATGCACATCCATGTGTGTGTGTGTGTGTGTGTGTTTTTTTTCATTTAGTTTAGATTTATGTTTTCGTTTTGGGGATGGTTTTAGGATGCTGAGACAATAAAGATAGAGCATGAGAAGAGGGTGGCTACCTTGAAGAAGCTAGAGATGAAGAGGGCAGACTATGTGAAGACTGAGAAGACCAAGAATGATGTGGAAAAGCTGGAGTCACAAATGATGGTTGCTTCACAGGCCATTGACACAACTTCTGCTGAAATCATCAAACTCAGGGAGACAGAGCTGTACCCTCAACTCATTGAGCTTGTCAAGGGGTTAGTCTTTTTTTTGGTCAATACTCAAAGGGTTAGTCTTGAGCATACACGAGTTTTCTTTTTCTTTATCTTCTTTTTGGTAAATATATCATCTCAAATTAATAGCCATAGATATTGAATATCTGGCTTAAGAGAGTGAAAGTCAAAGCTCTGATATTTTGGGGTAGCAGTAAAAAATTTCGTTTGACTGCTTTTGACTGGTTGTTTTGTGTCCTTTGTTTGCTTTTCCTTAGAAAGATTTACTGATTCGTACAGCCATGTAAACTTTGAAAATACCTTAACACAATACCATATTTTGCTTGCTTTTACAGATTGATGTGCATGTGGAGAAGCATGTATGAGTGCCACCAGGTCCAAAAGCACATTGTTCAGCAGCTCAAATACCTGAACACAATACCATCTACTGAACCTACATCTGAGATTCACAGGCAAGCAACACTCCAGCTTGAGCTTCAAGTCCAGCAATGGCACCAGTCATTTTGCAACCTGGTCAAGGCTCAATTGGACTACATCCAGTCCCTAACAGGATGGCTCCGGCTTAGCCTCTTCCAGTTTAGGAGACATCCAATATCAAAGACAAGTCAAGAATCAAGAATTTACATGCTCTGTGAAGAATGGCACCATGCAGTTGACCGGATTCCGGACAAAGTAGCATCTGAAGGAATCAAGAGCTTTTTAACCGTAGTTCATGCTATTGTAGTTCAACAAGCAGAGGAATATAAGCAAAAAAAGAAGTCAGAATCGACATTTAAAGAGCTTGAGAAGAAGGCAACTGTGCTTAGATCGCTGGAGTCCAAGTATGGCCCATATTCAATGCCTGATTCTGCTAGCACTTCTACAAAGAACCCAGTTGTTGAGAAGCGGGCAAAGGTGGAGGTGTTGAGGGCAAAAGCAGAAGAGGAGAAGAGCAAGCATGAAAAGTCAGTGAGTGTGACAAGAGTCATGACACTAAATAACTTGCAGATGGGGTTTCCTCATGTCTTTGAGGCGATGGTGGGATTTTCAAGTGTGTGTATGCAGGCATTCGAGTCACTATATAACCAAGCCAAAAGTGCTAATCAGGAGCTTGACGTTAAGAGGTTACTACCGTAAGGAGAAGATTCGAATTTCAGGAAGATTGGCAGCACTGTAATCAGTTTTCTGTGTATATCGCGCATCCATTCAGTAAGCTTGATGTTGAGGGGGTTCCTAAAATAATTAGAAGACTTAAAAGTTCTGGAGGAATGACAGCATTGTAATCAGTTTTCGTGTATAGATAGATGCACATCCTTTCAGTTATCATTAACCATAGTGGAGGAGACTATCAGTGGCAGGATTCCCCTTTTTAAGATAACCTTGACACAATTATGCAGATTAGGGAAACACCGACCCGGAAACAGAAGTGGTTGAATGTTTGGAATGCAACAGAGTAAGGATATTCTAGTTAGTTTTCAACTTTTCAAATGTTTGTTCTGTTTTCTCACATGAAAGGCGTCCGGAATGCTATTTACTCTTCCCTTGTTTAGTTTGATAGTTTCCCTTTTCTTCTTGTGGGTTGACTGTTCAGTTTTGTTTAATTATTCTTAATGAAGGTGTTTTTTGGTTTGTTTTCTAATTCGTTTGTTTAAAGTACTATGGCAGTTGTTATGAACCACAAGCAAAATTCAAGTTCGGAGAAAGAGAAGGCTTTGTAGGTTACCTTTTCTTCTTAGTGTTCACACATTACATTAAGCCTGATTACAATATTCAGATTCATTAAAACTAGATTTTCATATCAGGAAGAGGAGGCACAACAGGTTGCTTTCCATAGCATCTTTGCCCATGTTCTCTGTGTTTTGGGCTAAAGCCAAGATATTGTTCATGTTGGCATAATATAAGTCTAGAATTGAAGGGATTATATTTGGACCTCATGTTTCTTTACAGTTCTTGTGTATTACAGAAAAAATTTTGCATACCTGAGATTCGGAATGTAAACACACTTACGAACCAGAAGTTTGACGAAATGGGTTAAAAGTAAAACCAGGCTGCTGAATATATATACAAAGCCAATATTCACACAACACAGATTAGATAAAGATCAAAACTACATGAAAGTTTTATCAATCAATCTAGTGAACGGGGTCTGATGTGCACTTCCTAAGCAACCAAATCAAGCGTTTTTCACCTTTGAGAGACAAGAACACCTCCCTTGCAATAGGTTTGTTGAACAGATCAAGCGCAGCAAAATAGACTTGCTCATCAACACCTTGCATCTTATCCAATTCTGCAATACAATTAGCTATGGTGTATCTAGCATTATGTTGCTGTGTAGCAGCTGTCCTTAGCTTTGATGCAGCTGCCATCTCCAATATAGCTCCTGCAATAGCATCATCAATACCCTTGCGCCCTCTTTTACGGATGCCAGTAGTGCTAGGTGTACTAGGTTGAATTGTTTCTTGATCATTGATGGCGTCATTTGCTTCCTCAGAATCTGATGAGGACACTTCTTGCTCCGGTGGACGAGAATTTGGATCCCCACCCTCATGTTCAGCTGGATGGTCATGTTTCCCGTTTGTTGGTGGTTCTGAAAATATAGTGCACAGCTCTTTATAAATTGGGCAGCCACTGACTTTTAAAGTCTCGGAATCAGGATGTTCCTGCTTAAAGAAGAATCCTACATATCAGGTAGGTTTAGAATTGTGCTGTACAAGCAACATATATGACGAGGAACATACCTTGACATATTCAGCCCACACTTCATCACTGGCTACAATAGCCCCTGTGGATTCATCCCAACTGAAGTCACTTCGATCAAGAAGTGAAGTAACTGTAACATAGATCCTCCTCAAAACTGCGCCTCGGTTCTTCAGTTGTTCCTTGTCCCATTTCAGACCTGTTCTCTTATGGAACTCATCACACATATACTTCCATGCTTTCTTGCCAAAATTATGATTTTTTCTGTTCCCTTTGTGTACTTGATCCACCATTAAGTTTACAAGTATTTCAGTAAGATGTGTTGTCCACCTAGCCCTTGACTGTTGCTGCTGATGTTGAAGCGTTAGTCCCCGTGTCCGAGTAGGACGGTTTGCCATCTGAAATCACAAAACATGATTCAAACTAGAAGGCAGGTATAAGCCCAAACAACTAATGCCAAAGAATGAATATTGCCCTAAATTTTATAATTGTGTCAACTTTACATAGACAAAAAAGCAACAAATGAGTTGACTAACAAGCTCAAAGAAGTCAAAATTACCATGTTCTGAAGTCTGAACTGACTTAAATGAACCACCTTTTTATGACCAGGGGATGGTTGCACGGATTCTGATGGCAACCCATTTCTTCTTATAACCCCACTTCTATTCAAGAAGTCATTTCAGAACATTCCCATTACAATTTTTACATCAAAATGCAGACCCACTTGGGATAATCATGCATCTGCTTGACTTTGAGTACGGGTGACAAACAACATGCAAAATACAATACAACCTCAATTGATAAAACTTCTACAATTAAGACAATAGTTTTCCCTGATGCAATTTTCACCAAATAAAAAACATATTAACTGAAAAATTAAGTGCAAAAATAATTTGAAATGATTCATATTTCAAAATTAAAAGATTGAAAGTGTTAAAATAAGCGGAACCAAGAATAAACCCTAAAGAAGTGGAGAGAGAGAGGTACCTTTGAAGAAGCCCCAACTCTCCGTTGAGGAATGAACTGCTGCTATATTATTAAGGAGTCTATATACCCAATGATGATGATGAGGCGGAGGAGGAGAAAGTAGAGGGAGAGTCTGAAGACAAAAAAAAGCGGAAGAATCGCCGATTTCCTCCGAGTTTAAGAACTGCGTTTTTCCGGCGAACAATTTCGTGCTCCCAAACAAGACTCTCTCTCAGTCCCAAAAAAATTAAAAAAGTTAAAAATTTCTCGCTTTGCCTTCGTATGTTCAGGAGAGAAGAGTAATTTTGCTATAAGTCGGAATTAGATGTTAAAGACTTTTTTTTGTTTGCTTTTGTCTTTTTAGCGAAGATTTTTCTGTGCTAATTTTTTCTGTGATCATATTTATTTTTTAGTCATCTTGAATAGGGGTAAATAAAAATTTATTAAATTACCATTGACGTTACATACAGTCCATAGTAATTTCAAGTTTCAGCAATAAAGAGAATTAGGAGATAAAATTTATAATTTCAAGTTTTGACATTGACTTTACAGTCCATAGTTATATTTTAATTTATATTTTCTTACACCAGATCATATTATTTTGTCGGAGATAAAATTTGCATTTTTATTATTTCTCAAGAATATTTGTAAGTTTCATTTGTTCTTCTGATCACAAGAAATTTCTCAAGAGAATCAAAAAACGAAAAAAATACAATTCTCAAGATAGTGGTTTTTATAAGCACTTAATCAGCTCCTAAGAAGACTAGAGCTAGCTCTTTATATGACAAAACTTCCACTAATGACTGTACAAACAACTCGGATTTCCAAATCTGGCATTGACCACAAAAGGTTGTACAACTTTCGTTCGGTACCAGAATTTTTTTTAACATTACCCAAAAAAAAAAAATAATGATTACTTTCTAGGAACTAGTTTACAGGAACAAGCCAATCTAAACTAAGTTTTGCTTCTCAAGTACTCCCTATGTCTTACCATTCTTCTATTTCATCATCAGAAATTTCGGTTTCTTGACCGTCAAAACTTATCGTTTCAACATTGTCTTCTTCCTTGTAGCCTTGCAGTGTCCTAAATCCAAGCCATTTCAACACAGGTGTGTACTCAGTAGCAATAACTGTCAAATCGGATGCACACATTCCACTATAAGCGCCAAATCTCCGTTTTACCATCTCCTTCTGCAATGGCACATAAAAAAGAAATGTCACAAACAGCGGGGAGTAAGTACTATGGTGGTTTAAGCCATTAAAGTGACTGACATGAATATTATACATAACCACATCAATCATCTATAAAGACCTAGTACTAGCTACCAACCATATAATTTATTTCATTAAGTTCGAAATATGACACAGAGCAGCACGCAATCGAAAGTGATGCAATTTAAATTCAAAACCAACCTTGTTACGCAATGATGATTGCTCAACCTGCCAGACCTTTGGCCGGCGAACGGCATGCCACCTGCGTACTTGCAACAATTGGTGATATTATCTGAAATTACATGAGTCGTTGCTCACACATTAGGATTAATTCAAGCATATAGAGAATACCTGGAAGGCAATGGATGAAAATTTCCAAATAGGACACCCCGAGCAGCAACTGAGGCGCCAGCTGATTGTAGAATATTCTCTGCCTCATACTGTCTACTTAGCATTCCACGGAAAGTAGCAAGAAGCAAGTCAGCATCACCTAAATATGAAGCAACTGCCCATGCATCATCTATGGCCTCCTCACTCAGAAAATCTAGAACTGCAAGAAAATTGTGTGGAAGAGTTAGAAATCAGCAGCAGTCTTATGACAGAAAACAGCAGCATCAATATGCTACCATTTTGCTCTCTGTCTCACATGTGTATGCATGTGTGCATACACTTTGCATCCATGTATGACAAAGAATAATTGTGATTACATTCAGGAAGTCACAATTTATAGGTAAAAAAGGTCACCATTTTCATGTAGAAAGTCGGCAACAGGCCTAGCTTGTCCATGTGCTTGGCATAGAATCTTTTCTGGAGCATCCATTTTTAGTGGTAGTCTAGACAATCCTTCCCGCACATGAAATGCATCTCCGTCTACAAAACAAGAACATGAGCACAGATGTGAACATCTGAAGTGAAATTAAACCCTCAGGTGGGTATCCACACTTGAACGATTGTATATATGTGTGTATGTATAATACATATATATAAGGGATTAAGTTGTTCCCAACTTTCGAGTAATATATTCTTGAGAATTTAAATGGGGAAAAACATTTAACAATATGCATGCACCAAAAAACTGACTAAAATAAAAGGTCAAAGCTGCATACTACTTTCATCAGAACATACCCGCCATGACATTTTCCGTCTCTCTTTTGTTATGCAGAAACTTCCCAAGGGCATGGAATAGAGAAAGTGTATCATCTCTGCCAAATTGGAAGGAAAACCCGTCATCCAAAGCATTTACTTCATATGGTTTCTCTTTAGCAGATGTGGTAGCAGGACTTGATGAAGACAACAAATGCCTCGGATTTGGTTTCAGAAAGAAAAATGCAGAGATGTAATTGCATGTCTAATGTCACCTCCACTTGCTTTTGCTATTAGACTGACTTGTTCAGTAGTCACATTACACTGCTCTTCTTTACATATTCTAGAAAGTACTTTCTTGATGGAATTATCTGTTATAGGATTGAAGGAGACCTGACAGTTTCCAAAATCATTATAAAAAGTAAGCATTCAATAATGACCTTAAAATTTTTTTAAAAAAAAAAGAAATTGATCAAGAAAGGTAACCTTACAAGCCCCAACATTTTCAAGAGACAACTGAAGTTCTTCTAAGTATCCAGTGGAGTGATCTGCTGAATCGGCTTTACCATAGTCGGTGATCAATATAGCAGTTGGTATCCGAGTAGATTGCACAAGAAGATGCAAACAGTTTTGAAGTCTTCCAAAAGCAACTCTACCATTTGTCACCGGAAGGTCATCAATTAAGAGTATGATTGATGATTTTGAACCCTCATTAAGGGATGATGGGATCAATCCATACTTCCTTATTCTCTCCACAAAATTTTCAAATTCATCCAACTTTGACATGTAGCGTATTCCTAGTAGCAGATTGGTATATGCCAACAACAGCATAGTCTCCATTAGATCACTTCAAATTCAAATCCTTTACGGAGATTTTATGTATTGTAATTTTGAAGCTTGGTTTTTCCTCTTGCATTACATTTCAATTTGTTTTCGTTTTATCTTTTATTTTTTGCAAAAATACTGATGGTAAAGTTAGATTTCAATTTGAGAATACTCAACTGCAAAGTCATGAAATTTATACTCCACTCTATTTAACAAACCCTTGGCTGCATGATTAAGAATTACTCAAAGTACCTGCACTGGAGTTGTATAAATGTTCTTGCCAAACTACAGGAGTTGGTGTGTTCCATTCACACAATGTGGCTCCAAGGTGAGATGCAATCGCATGAATAGTTGCCTACAAGATGAGAAGAAGCATAACTTTTAGTCAAGTGTTTGATTCTATTAGCAGAGTTCATTCAAGAAGCAAATTTTTAAAAATATAGTAAATAGCCCATCACATAAATTATCTGAAGCAGCAAGTCAATCACTTGAGAAAAATAATATTAATCATGCAGGTCATAAGCCCATTAATCAAATTCTTGGGGAAGTTTTGTTTTAAACTTAAATGTTGGAAAGGATGACACAAGAATTCTTTTGCATATTTTGAAGAATGGAAATCCATGAAACTAACAAAGCAACTGAACAAAAGATCTCAAGAATAAATACATGAATGAAACTATGACACATACGGATTTTCCAACACCAGCTTGCCCAGTGATGACAAGAACATGATTACTAGATGAACCCTGTACATTATGAGAGAAAAAAAAAAATTGAGATCCACAATAATGAATTGCAAGTAAAACAGAAAAGAACAGAAATTGTGAAAAATGAATCAAGAACAGGAAGAAAAAAATCACATAAAAAGAAATAAAACTCCATAGTTGTAATCAATATTGGAAAAGTAATCAAAGATGTCTACCAATTAAAGGAATCATTTTCCAAGTAAAATTAGACTTGCTGATAGTCTTTTGAAGGAAAGGATCAATGAAAAATATAATAACCTTTGAACTTGCTAATCTTTCTTCAAACCACAACTTAACTTCTTCCACCTGCAATTACAAAGACAAAGATGGAATAAGAAATACGATCAATCTGGTAATCAGATATTCATTATTTACAAAACAAAGCCAATAAAGTCAACCTTCTTCTTGTGAACAGCGAGCTCCTCAAAAGAACGGGGTTTGTATTTATCGACCCATAACTCCTTTACGTTGCTTCTTCCAGAACCTGATTCATACTTCCACAATTATTATAGGTATTACCCACTTCAAGAATTAGTAATATTAGCTGTGGCCAATTTTATTGTATCAGTTGTAATTGTAACCATAATAGCACACGATAAAATACCAACAGAAATCAACATTTGTCAGAGCCACAGAGATTACAGAGGCAAATGGAAGCAATGAAACCAGTGTTGAGTGTAAACAAAAAGGAAACCAGCACATGAAGAACAATAACTATAGTTACATCAATGGCATACCATCAGATACCTTGAACCCACTAAACACTTCGTCAAAATCTTCACAGAACAGCTTGACCTGCATAAAAAACCATTTCGCTTAAATTGCATAAAACTTATCTCTACTGTGGTAGGCTGCATATTCGATTAAGTATATAGATACTAAACAACCAAGAAATTTACAAATTACCTCATCCCAATTACTTGGTACTGTGCCCAAGCTAGCGCGAGAACTCGAAACACGAGCCCTTTTGGATCGTCTAGGGTTTGTGCGCGGAACCGTAGAGGTCAATTTGGTCGGTGTATATCTCCGATTGGCGCTCGATGAACGATCTCTATCTTCTTCGTCCGATGACAAGACCACCACAGTGTTCCTCTTCCCCATCACAAAGACAACAAAAAACTCAATTTCCTATGGTTTTGTGCAGACGATGATCCCTCCAGCTCGTAGCTCCATAGCTCGAGAAGATGCACAACCCTAAATCGTTGAAGAAAGAAGATTTCGAAGTACTTCGGAGCCTAAACGCTGCGTTTTGAATGTGAAATGAAACAGAGTGAACAAAAATAAAGCTTGAAATGCCAGATTTTGGGTGGAGTGGCACTGGCAGTGAAGAGAGGTTTGGTTTCGCGGGTTCGAAAATTCGCGGGGTTTTGTCACATTTTGTACTGTGAGAATGGCAAGGCGTCGAGGAGAAGCCAATGGGGTAATGCTCCGGTGCATCGACTTTTAGTAGTAAATTCGTAAGTCTACGCTCGGAGCCGTTAGATTCATCGATTGGATATTTATAATCGTAGTGGGCCTGTGAGGTTTTCGGACTCTTTGTCTCATCGTAGTGGGCCGATTGCCTCGGCAGAAGTAAAAGGTTGGTCTTTTTCTAAGCCCAACTCCAAAATACGAGCTTCAATTTAGTTATTTTCTAAAACCTCCATTTGCCACGTCGACTTTGGAGTTGTAAATGTCTTACATAAAAATGGAGTCCACTTCATCTAAAGATTGGTCTTTATTTTTGTCACGTCAACATTTAACAGAGTTACTAACACTCCCACTAACAAAGGGTTTTATTTGTATGTTTTATGTGACTTCATGTATTGTTTTGCAAGATTTTAAAGTTTGGGTATGAATTTGATATTTCTCCCAAAGTTTAGGGGGTTTTATATTGTTAACCCTAAAAATAAAATAAAAATTATCAAAAAGGTTCAGCCTAATGAAAAAGGGTCTTAACTTGCTGACTAGAGATTTCAAATTCAAATCCCCACATCATCATAGACTCATAGTTGTGTGTTTGTGAAAAATCCCCTCTCATATAATTTAGTTATAATTTAGACTATCGCTTATACTTTAAAAAAATAGAAAAATAAAAAACAAACAAACTTATGGTTTCATTTTGTATCATCCAAAATGTTATGTGATAAAAAGGGTGATGCAATGCAATGGTCCAAATTCAATTTTATTTTTTTATTTTTTTATTGATGACACATTTTTTAGTAGTGACACATGCTTCTCATTTTGTTTGTGAGTGGCACATGTTTTTCATTTTTTTTATTATATATATACAGTCTTGATCTCTTGTACCACAGGAGTTTAAGAGATTGTAGTCACTCACTATTAGATATTAATTCAATGGTTCAAAAAAGTTTCTTAAAAGAAGTGCAAGAGTGAGTGAACTATTGAATTTACATCAAACGGTGAGTGACTATAAATCTCTTGAATCCATGTAGTCCAAAAAATCATGAATGTATATATATATATATAAGAAGAGAGCAAATACACTGTATGAGCCAACTGATGTAATCTACAATTGTGCAAAAATACCATTTTTAAAATTATCAAAGTTGTTTTTATCACGAAAATTTTTAATTTCTCACGATAAGTAGTGTCCATATTGCGAACTCCTCGAATCGGACCTACTGGTCGGTCCATCTCGTGGCGCCCTCCAATCAATCTCTCCCTCCCACTCACCTACCCCGCCACAATACATCTTCTTCCTTCTTCAGCATAACACAATGCCCCACTTCTTTATCACACCAGAACCAGACGCAAAATCACCACCCTCTCCTCTATCTCCACCCAACCCAAACCCCCACCCGAGTCCATGGCTTCCACGGCCAGCCCATTCTCTATCTCCGTCTCTTCCAAGCCGACCCTGAAAGCTTCTGTCTTCACGCCCAACAACTCGGCCGAGCTATCTCTTCGGGTTCAGAGCTCTAAAGCCGCTTCTCTGCGGTCTTCGTTCGTTTCGCAGGGCTCCGTTGAGTTGACTCGGCGCGGGAACTCGGCGTTGAGAGCGAGTCGAGTGAGATCGACGTCGAGGATTATGGCGAGTTCGGCGCAGGTGGTTGATCAACCGCCAAGTAAAACGGGTCCTGTGGCTCCCACCATTGTGGACGTCGATTTGGGTAATCGGAGCTACCCAATTTACATCGGATCCGGACTTCTTGATCAACCCGAACTTCTTCAGAGGTTTCGATTCTTAGCTTGCTCTTAAAAGTTTCAAATGCTCATAATTTAACATTTTGTAGGTCGTGTGTATTAAAATTCTGTTGAAATTGATTATGTAAACTCGTAATGTTTTCAGTTTCTGAGAGAAATGTATAAGAAAATGAAAAATTAAACTTGTGAATTAAAAAAATTGTACTTGGAGTGATTGGATTTAGTAACAGGGCAAGCTAGCAGCTTTCTATGATAGTAAGTTTTCGGAGAAATGCTGGTTCTATCATCTCTTAATGCTGACGCTTTAAATTTTCTGAGCGAAATATATACGAAGTGAGAAATTAAGATTTGAATTTTTAATATTTTTACGTGGAGTGATTGGCTTTAGTAAAGGGCAAGCTTTCGTTTTTCTTTGAAAGTAAGCGTTTTTAATTCTTTTGGTTTCGTGGATACCGGGGTGCTCATAGTTGATTATTAATTTAATATAGGCATGTTCATGGAAAGAAGGTTCTTGTGGTCACTAACAACACAGTTGGGCCATTGTACTTGGATAAAGTTGTTGATGCTTTGACAAGAGATAACCCAAATGTGTCGGTTGAGAGCGTGATTTTACCAGATGGTGAGAAATATAAGAACATGGTAGGTGTCCAAATGCTTGTTTAAAGTTTAGTCTATAAGGTGGTATTTTGGAAGTTGCATTATGAGTAACTGTGTTCTTTGAACTGGTAGGATACTCTTATGAAAGTTTTTGACAAGGCTATTGAGTCAAGACTGGACCGAAGATGTACATTTGTTGCCCTTGGAGGTGGTGTGATTGGTGACATGTGTGGCTTTGCTGCTGCTGCTTTCCTTCGGGGTGTTAATTTCATTCAGATTCCAACAACTGTTATGGCACAGGTCTGTCACTAGCTACTTCTTTCCTTTTTATGAATCATGAACTTATCTATGAATTTCTCATGCATCAAATTTTTATGTTGGTCGACTTGCAGGTTGATTCTTCTGTTGGGGGGAAAACTGGTATAAACCACCCTCTTGGGAAGAACTTGATTGGTGCTTTTTACCAACCCCAATGTGTGCTTATAGACACAGACACACTAAACACGTTGCCAGAGAGGGAACTGGCATCAGGGTTTGCTGAGGTCATCAAGTACGGGCTGATTAGGGATGCAGAATTCTTTGAATGGCAGGAGAGGAATATTCAGGCTTTAATGTCCAGGTATAAAATTCACACTAAGGAACAGTGAAAAGTTTCCAGACTCAGTACCGTGTTGCATATTTCTCATCATTTGTGGTCTATTTGACATGAAAAATGTCACAGGACATGAAACCAAGAGAATATTTTGTCAGAGCTAGTGCTCGTGACTTTAAGCCTTTAACAATATGTATAGTCTAGCCATTTTTTCTTTTCTAGTCTGTTGAAGCTTCATGACTAATTGTTCTTGCAAAGGATGCATTTTAGATTAGTTATGTTGATGAGTATAGTTGGTGCATTGCAGGGATCCAGGGGCATTGGCTTATGCTATAAAGCGCTCATGTGAAAACAAGGCTGAGGTTGTGTCCTTGGATGAGAAGGAAAGTGGACTGAGGGCTACACTGAATTTGGGTCATACATTTGGCCATGTGAGTTTTGGCTTTGAACACTTGATTGTCCAGTCTAATTTCTTTTTATTTTGTGAAAGTTTTGCGAGCATTTGTATTAGTATGTGATCTTCTCCTTTTGTTATATTTTGGAATACTCTGCTAGATGGTCCATCTAATTAAATCTTTTGCATGTTCTGCCATGTCTATTCAGGCAATAGAAACTGGGGTCGGCTATGGGCAGTGGCTCCATGGGGAAGCTGTTGCAGCTGGCACGGTAATCAACCTCTACTTTTTCATTTCTTGGTTCCCTCACAAAAGCATTCCTCAATGTTCAAAGAGCTTGTGTGATATGTTTAGGTTATGGCTGTTGACATGTCATACCGCCTTGGTTGGATCGATGAATCACTTGTGAAGCGAGCTAACAACATTATCAAGCAGTTCAAGTTACCTGTTGCCCCTCCTGAATCCGTGACGGTGGAGATGTTCAGATCTGTAATGGCGGTAAGAGGATGAGGCTGTAAGATTACTGAAGGAGCTGAATAACTTCTTTGCTTATTTCTTAATGTGTCTGTCTTCTTTTGGTATGGCAGGTTGATAAGAAGGTAGCTGATGGGTTACTAAGGCTCATCCTTCTGAAAGGTCCTTTGGGCAATTGTGTTTTCACAGGTGATTACGATAGAAAGGCCCTGGACGAAACACTCAACGCATTTTGCAAGTCCTGAATCGTCGTCGTGTAGTTGATGTTGTACCAAATGCGTGCGCCTTCTGAACCTGCATTTTGTATTTTAGATGGCCCCAGGCTTCCCTTTAATTTATTGGCAAGAGCCCTTGGCGAGTTGTAATCCTATAAATTGTTGCATTTACAATATATTCAATTATGGGAAATCATGTTGTTTTAACACTTATTCTATTGTGGATATCTCGAATAAAATGTGCACATGCTTTTCTAGTTCCAACAATTTTTCATTCCTTCATGTTTTGTTTTACTTTTTAACCTCTGATCAGCCGCATGCTTGTAAGTCATAAACACACAAGGAGCTAGCATTGTCTAACACATCAAACCTGTGGGAAACTACCTTGAGAAGCAAATAAAGCATTCTTCCTCTTCCCTCCAGCAGTCACCGGTCCTGCATTGCCTCATGAATGTTCCTGAAGACATAGGTTAGAGAAAGATGGAAACCAACTGGAAAATGTTTCGGAGTATTTCATGGTACTACTAATGTGCTGAATATAAGTCAAAATGATGTGCAGGAAAGTGTCAAATTAGGTTCGAAAATCCCGGAGCTTTGGTTGCATAATTTGTGTCATCGTGGTCATGATCTATTTTGCTTCAACTGACCAGGTTGCTAACTGAAATTCGAAAATGGCGGGTGTTTCTCTTTCCACTTAACGCTGTAATTTTTCTTTTTCTATGGTTTTTTAATCTTTTCTCACCTTAGGCCATCTCTAATCATGGACCATAGGCCAAATGCAGCCCTTAAAATGTGTAAAAAGTTAAAAATCAACTCTAGTCATGGGCCCACAAAAAAAATAGGCCAAATTTTTTTTGTGAGCCCAACGCATTTGCTGCTCAGATGGAGGAACAATCATGCGTGGGCATGATCAGTGGATGACTTCGTGCAACTTTATTCAAGAGCCCAGCGCATGTATGCTGCCCAGTTAATTTCTAACTAAAAGTTCAAGTCACTTGGATGCTTAAAGCAGCTCATTGTGAATGTAGGTTTTAGCCATGGGCTTTGCATTTTTTTAATACCTCCTTCCTTCCCAGCATATATATGATTAGTTTTTGTTCTCTCTCCAGCCTTGCAATTTTATTCCACAAATAAATAATGTTCTGCAATATACTTTTCAAGGAGGGGAATGCAACTGTTCTGTTCCATAATGGGGAGGACACAGCTTGGAAAAAGATCTTCTGCCAAGCTGTCCTTAGATTTGATGTCAACTTCAGCTACCCTTATACTTACTGTGTCTGCTCTTGTTAATACATCAGTTCGCAAATGGAACTTGGGTCAAATAGCTTTAACAAAAATTAAAAAGAAAATTACCAAAAGCATAAGGGTTTTTTTTCCCTCCATAATCTTAGGTTACCTGTCTTGTACTTGAAGAAATTATCATATATAGTAATGGAATTCTCTTGTATTTGGGACTGGATGAGGTTGTTGTTGTCATGTGAAACATACTCTTCAAGTTCCAACCACCTCTGCTGTCACCATTGATTGGCAAGCAAAGGTTGTTGGTATGGTAGGAAGACTAGTTGCCCCACTTTTAAAACAATTCTCTGATCAGAAATATGAGTTAATTGTAATTGTACCCCATGTCTTATCATAAAAAGAACTAATTAATCATCAATTAGGCAGTTGATTACTGCTTAAGATATCAACTAATACAATTTCGTACATGACGAATTTGCTTTAAAAAGGAAGACTTTATCACAACTCCATCCCTAAAATGAGTTGTGTTTTCCTACAAGCAAAGGACTACTCTCTTCTTTTTTGGGTCAACAACAAAGGACTACTTGGGAAAGCACTCTTATCTCCTTAGGATTTATACTAAACTATAGTACATCATGAGACTCCAAAAACTCTTTTAAGTGCATTAGGTTTTAATGTACACACATAATTACAACCTTCTCTAGTGTTCCTCCTAAGCTAATCAATAATATAAAACAAGTAACGTTTTCTTAGTAGATATTTAACGTGTTGTATTATTGTCATAAGAATTATTAATCAATGGTTCATATTAACACGTCAAACTCTTTAATACCTTGAACATAAATAGAAATTGCCCGATAATTACGCGTGACAGAACCAACCATTCCAATATTACCTTAAATCGGGAGACGATTTCGAATTAAAAAGGATAAAAATTTAAATCACGCAGAGAAGATTTAACGTTGAAATAAAATCCATTTTTGTCATCCACTGAAAACACCACAACCAACCAAGACTGAAATAGCATATTATCCCTTCCACTCCACCCCCGAAACAACACCACCAAAATCCGGCCCGACAGAGTCAAGATCCGATATCCAGAAACAAACCGGATCGAACTTCCTCGCGATTAACGCGTTAAAAAAGAAAAGAAAAAACTCAAAATTTACTAAGAAAAAAACAGAAAAGTAGAGTGAGAGAGTAAGAGAGGGAGGCTCACACAAATTGTTGGTTTGTTGCCCAACGAACGCTTCAACGGCAAAAAAAAATTCGCGGCCAAAAATAAGGAGCCATTTTTGTTCTCTCGCCTCCTCTTTTCTCTTTCTTTGATCTCCAACTCCAACCACACCTCGCCCATTTTTCTCTTTTCATTTTCCCCTCTTTCGAAATCCCCCAATCTTTTTCTCTTTCCCTCTTTCTCTCTCAATTTTCCCTCGTCCCCCATTTGGTCAAATTAGGGTTAGGGTTTCGTTGAGATTCGTCCGGATTTCGATCCTTACAGATGTGTGATTGAAGAGGAGGAAGGAGAAGAAGAAGAAGATCGGGTCCTCAGGTTGAAGATCTGGGGCTTGGGTTTTTCTTTCTTTCTTTCTTTGCTGTTTGAGAAAGTGAGAGCGAAAATCGCAAAATGAGCGCGTCCAGGTTCATAAAGTGCGTCACGGTTGGGGACGGGGCTGTGGGCAAGACTTGTCTGCTTATCTCCTACACCAGCAACACCTTCCCCACCGTAAGTGGAGACCCCCCAATTCGTTGTTTGATTTTATTTTTTCTTCTCAGTGCTTTAATTCAATTTCCTTATCTGGCATTTGATTTTAGGGTTCTATTGTTGTGATACGTGGAATGTATTTGGTAATTCATTTATTGCTTTTAATTGGGTTTTGTTTGGTCCTGGGGAAGTTTAGGTCAAATGCAAAGAATTATTGGTGACTTTTTTCTTTCGATGCAAGAATTTTTTTCAAATTAGCTTCCTTTGAAAATTGAATGTGTTTTTTTTTTATTTTTCTTTTTGTTTCTGCTCCTAGCTAGGACCAAATGGAGGCTTGGGGACTTTATGTTATTTCCTTAGCTCAATCTTGTTGACGTGACTGGATTGGTTTAGGAAACATTGGGAAAAGATATTTGGAATTGTATTAATTTTTGTCCAAATTGCCAAATTTTTTTTTAGGGAGAAAGGCTCGAGAGTTCTATCTCCATTTTGAATCTTCAGAAAGGTTGGGAAATAGTGGTTTATTTCATTAGTTAATGGATTTTAATGTCATTTTGGATCTTTTCTGCAGTTAATTTAATTTCACACATGCCCGTAATGTATTTGGAATGAAGGTGTTTGATAGGAGTTCTTTCAGATTTTTGGCATTTTGCAACAGCAATTTCACCTCTAAGATGTTATTTGATCTTATATTTTCAATTTCTTTCTCCCTAGAGTGTCTTAACTTCCGTACTTTTTTGCAATGTTTGTTTGTAATTTCATATTGTTAAGGTTGAATGAGAGAATTATTCATAATGTTGTATGGTTAATGACTTTCCTTTGCACTGTGGTGGGAAACAGGATTACGTGCCAACTGTTTTCGACAATTTCAGTGCAAATGTGGTCGTCAATGGAAGCACTGTTAACCTGGGGTTATGGGATACAGCTGGTAAATATGCATAATCACTTTGGTTTTTGTTTAGTAGGGATGGTATGCCTATATAATTTTCTGTGGGTCTGAATTTGTTTTCTGTGCAACAGGACAGGAGGACTATAATAGATTAAGACCTTTGAGTTATCGCGGTGCTGATGTTTTCATACTGGCGTTCTCTCTCATCAGCAAGGCCAGCTATGAAAACGTGTCCAAGAAGGTGAGATTATGCTATTTCAGATTCTGGCAGCTTTTGTCTGAGCACTGATACCACTTTCATAAGAGTAACATAATAATATGCTAATAATTATTGTCTTTTGACTTTACAATTGATGATGTGCTGACGAATTGAAATATATTGATTTCACTTCCAGTGGATCCCAGAATTGAAGCATTATGCACCCGGTGTTCCGATCATTCTTGTTGGAACAAAGCTTGGTAAAAGTTTATCTTTTCTAATGTGAATTCCCTGTACTTATGGAGAAAAAGTTGCCGTTACTTTGGAAATATACTTTTTTTCCTCAACTTGAGATAAATCTTGGGATGGGCTATTGGCCACGTTGAGGGTTTTCTAATTAATGGTCGTTCTAACTGTGGATTATCTTTAATGAGGACACTTCTTACTTTTCTTTTTTCATAAAATTTAATGAGCCAGATCTTCGGGACGATAAGCAGTTCTTTATTGACCATCCGGGTGCTGTGCCAATTACCACAGCTCAAGTAATGTTCTTGTCTTGTGTGTTGCCCAGTGTTGCACCTTTTTTTTTCTTTCTCTTGCATATTTGAGATTTATATTCTCTACCCTTCTAGGGAGAGGAGCTCAGGAAGCTAATTGGAGCACCAGCATATATCGAATGCAGTTCAAAAACACAGCAGGTATTTAGATTATCTATTGCATAATGCTTGGGGGTCTTTTTCATGCCTGGACTTTCATTTATAAATATGTGCTTGCAAACTGCAGAATGTGAAAGGGGTCTTCGATGCAGCAATAAGGGTTGTCCTTCAACCTCCGAAGCAGAAGAAAAAGAAAGGCAAAGGGCAGAAGGCATGCTCCATATTGTGATTGGAAATATGTGTAAAAAGATAATGACCAGCCAATCTGCCTGTATTCCCTCCCTCCCACCCCTTTCTCCCCTAATATTTTCCCTTTTGTCCTGAAGAAGTTGGAGTCAGTAAGTTGTCCTGTTTGACAATCCTATGGTTCTCTGTGAAGCATCAGGTGGTTTTGGTGTTGCATTCATGGAATTGTTGTGATCTCTTACTGTTGAATTGTATGGTTGGCAACTTTTTCTCAACTCCGGTTTTGATTTCTTATATGTATTAATAGACTGGACTCCCAGTTAGGAAATCGACCTTGTTTTGCATGGACACAGTTATATTTATTACTATCTCTTGTGTTTGAAGGCTTGTGGGTCTTTTCAGTTTTGGTTTTTTTAACTTTTGTGGTTTGCCTCTTATACAAAACATAGTCCTGAATGAGATTATAGATTAATAAATTTATTGGTGAGTTGGGGAGGGACCAATGCTAGAGAGGGATCTGTTCATCAAATAGGATAATTGTAAACTGATTTTAACACAAGCAACATGTGCTAGATTGGCGGCTAGGATGGGAATTTAAGATATGATTTTTCTTCTTTAATGAAACCACCATGACCTAGTTTGAGCAGCTGATGACTTTAGGCATGCATCAGGGTGTCTTCACACTAGGGGACCAATTGTAAGACAATATATATTATATACAAGTGATTATATTGGAGATTAACACGTAGGGAAAAAAGGGAGGCGGTAAAGTTCATACTTCCAAATATTAAACAAAAAAAGAAGGAACAAACCACCGGAAGAGCAATTAAAAAAAAGTAAATTCGAGCTCATTACATCAAAATAAGCTTTCCATTATTTCATTGCCCAATGTCAAGGAACTCGGCCAGGGATGGGAATGGCATAACTTATAAGACCTCCCAACCCTCATGAACCAAAGCCATGGTCCAATTGGTCATGACCCTGTAACATTCCCACCATGGTTCCATGGCAACGCTGCAACCATTGATCTAAAGAGTGGAGAGATCGAGTGGGCGAGGAGGGAGGAGTTTGAAAGTCCAAAACTATAAATGAGAAAAAAGGAAGAAAAAAAGTCTATGGAGTTGTCTTCAGCACACAATCAGAAATCACCTTTGTTGTTCAATCTTTACAAGAAACAATTGCACGAATCATACTGGAAAAACAAGGCCAACGAACTTTAAATTGAAGAAGAAAAAAAAGGCCGTGAACAAGTAAACTCATTGTAAGAGAGAGACTGATGAACACATAAAAGAGAGATGTGATTGGGTCTCCTCTAATCTAAGTCGAGTAAAAATAACGTAGGGCTGGCTAATCAAATATATGTTGTACATTGCACTATTGTAGTAACGAAATCAGTATACAGAGAGACTTCCTAGACGAATGACCATTTAACCACAGTAAATATCCTATTGGCCCCAGTGGAGTGGACCCCACTGGTCTAGTAGCCACGGGAGCCAATTCAACATCAGGGATAAAGCATACAATCTGATTCTCTCGGGTCTCAACGAAACAAAACAGTCAAAAAGAAGGAAATCAGTTCGCAGCCTCCACACCAAGGGTTTACTATCTGCAACTCTCACATTAATAACAAATATTCTTCGGCATCTGGTGGTTGAGCAGGTCACACTTTGA
This sequence comes from Prunus persica, assembly GCF_000346465.2. Classification (NCBI taxonomy): domain Eukaryota; kingdom Viridiplantae; phylum Streptophyta; class Magnoliopsida; order Rosales; family Rosaceae; genus Prunus; species Prunus persica. The sequence goes on from NC_034015.1 coordinate 17,308,277, forward strand.
TGGACTCGTATCTTTCACCAACTGCGCCACCTTTCTGCTTCTGGAACTGGATGTACCGCAGTGTGCTGGCAAAGAAAGCATCTGTAGCCGGCTCTGGTGAGGTCGAGTCGCTATGCAGTTCAGTTGTGATCAATTCAATCAGGCTTTGGACTGAAGCAACAGTTATCTGTGGGTTCCCCTTCTCGAAGAAATATAGGTACCTGAAAACACAATAAAGTAAGGCCTTCTCTTTCACTAGTATAATAGAAGATACAGAAATGAGGCTTGGTACAATCCCTTCAGTAACTATTACTTGTTCAGTATTTCAACAAAGAGCGCCACTGGGCCGGTGCTACCCCGAGTTGCATTGGACATCTGTTGGGCAGCATTTGCAATTCTTAAAGCTCGCTTTAGGCAAATCAGTACCCTGGATAGAAATTTTGTACAAGAGAAGACGAATGAATTATAACCAAACAAGGCAATGGGCATTTTCATAGTATAAACCAGGAACGGCTCCAATAAGATTTTTATAATTGGAAATCATCTCTTCACTTCCCATCTTTTTCCATTTTAACTCCTAAATGTCCTTCAGACACCCAAATAAATGATAGTGATAATCTAGTACTTATTATCTTTTAAGAGTTCACGCTTAAAAAAGGAAAAGATAAAAAGCACTCCAACAGTCGAAATGAAGAGAGAGAGACAAACACCTTTCTCCATCCTTCATGGTTTCTTGATCATCAACCCAGAAGAGATGCGAGCAAGCATAAACAGCTCGGCACTGATCAGGCTTCTTTAAAAGCTTCGCCGAATACTGATCAAAGACAACGCATTAAGTAAGATTTTCAGAAGAAAAGGACAGATAGATCTAGAGCTAATGAAATTAGGATTACCCCTGTGGCTTTGTGAGTTAAAGTATCCCTGTTCTCAACACCAAATACATGCATCCTCTGGAGAGTCCCAATAATCAAATGAATTGCAGTCACCTGTGCTTTTGAATCCTATTAAAGCAAAATTGCAAACAAGACAGATTAGATATAATTCAGTGTTCAAAAAGGAAAGAGAAGATACAATCTAGTGTTCCATTGAAAAACAAATGGAACAAGGTATAACACTGCCAAATAGGATTAGCTCCCAAGCAAAAGGGGGACACTTACTGAAATTTCTTCTTCGTAAAGAATATATGCTTGGGTGAAGAATTCATATGCAACAGGTTCCAAATCACAGTCATTTGCAGCCTAATTGATGAAAAATAAGAGGCATTCAATTAGGGATAACATTTGTTAGGTCATCTACTTTATTTATAAACCAAACATTTCAACGTACCTCCGCACATTGCAAGTATAACCGTAATGCCAGTTCAGGTGCTGGAACATTCAGCAGAGCCTCAATAGTCTGAAGTAATAAACCAGAAGTGTTATCCCATAGCTAGAAATATCAGAGGTCTAAGCTCAAACTGTTTGTGGATATACAAAAATGCGAGCCTTTTGAAAGCTTTCACTAACAATTTACCTGAGTCAAGAGCTGAAAAAGTTTCTTTGGTGTGGTTGATGCTTCATCTCCAAAAGGATTCTCATCCTGGGCTTGCAATTTCCTAACCAACTGCAGATTACAGATAAATCATATACAATGCAGATGGAGAGTGGTAAAAAGAAACAGATCATTAATTCCACGAAGAACAGGTTACTCAAAACTCTACTCTCGAGTAGAAAGGAGGAGCAAAAAGGGCAGCCACCTCTCATTTGTCACAAGTTCCCATTCTTGTCAAAGAATTATACAATTGATCAACAAAATAATGACAGAAACCAGAATTTGAGACCAAGCTATGATGCCACAACAATAATTGCACCATACCTATTCTTGAAATTTCAACAAATAGACTCAAAAAGCAAAAAGCTTACTAGCATAAAAATATAGCACATCCAACTGTTACATGATAAGGTAGACAGAAGGATACCTTTAGAGAAGAGAAAACTAGGGGAGGGACAGTAAAAGGTAGACGCTTTGGTCCTCCAGTAAGGATGTGCTTCTTCACAGTACATATGATCTGCAATTCAGTACAACGAGTATGACAAACATCAGGGATGAATGGTGCTCAAATTCATGTAAGATCCCTTGAAAGAAGAATCAATACACAGAGTAATCTGCATCTACTACAATTTCTATAATCTATATACCAACTAAATTGCCCATAAGTGATAATGTGATGTCTTCCATCAATATAAGACAAATATCCCACAAGCAGGAGTGGGGTAGCATGAAATCAAGGCACGACAACATAACTGTCACGTCAGTTCAAAATGCAAAAATGGTAGCTCTTGTAACATTTTCCGTATACTAGCACAGAAAGATGAGAAAACAATGAAAACATAAGGAGAAGGATATAACTCAGGAAGACTCCAAGAATTAATCAGAATCCCTTTCATTGGGATAACCTCAACAGATGATCATGTAACATAAGAGTAAAAAACAGAAGCTATGCAGACATATGAAAGAGGCACAAGAATATTATGCTCAACAAATCAAATACCTTGAACATCTCTTCAGAATCATCATTAGAGAACATTTGAATAAGTCGTGCAACTGAATTTTGCTCCTCCTTGAAATCCTCTTCATCAACCTAGAGTTGAGAGAAAAGATATGTTCACATCCAAAGCGTGTGGATTGACATAAGAAATAATTGGATATATCGGTTTAAAATCAGAGGAGAATATTGTAGAAGCCTAAAGAAGAGCTTTTGTATCATCAACAAATGTATGACCAATAACATATATAGAAATCACCTCATCATCAGGAGTTCCATCCAAATCCTCAATAAGTCCTTTTATCAATTCAAACAATGCCTCAACCTGTAAAACATAGCTTTCAATGTCATTAAGAAGTAAACTCAGAGAGAAGGGCAAACAATGTAAAGGCATACCTTCTCAGCAGTTAAAACATGAGTCGTATTTTTCATAATGCTTTGAATTATAACAGTAGCCATGACTTTATTTGTTCCGCTATCAAGGAATTCTAGGACACGTGGATAATTTGAAAGCTTCAAAGCAGTGACAATATCATTGTATTTCTCAAGTGGAGCGCTTAAAAGAGCAACCACTTGCTTTGTAGCCCTGCTGTCTTCAATTTTCCCTTTTCCAGAAAGTTTCTTAACAAATGATCCCTGAAAAGAGAACAAAAATGGAACAAATTACATATGTGCTGACCTTTTTATACAACAATATCTAAACAAGTACTCATAATAAATAACCCATTGATCAATTTACAAAACAGCAGGATATACACAGAAGATAGATCTAAGGATGCATATGTTAAAACAGTTCGTAAAGGGAACATACCAACACTTGATCAGCATAATCGAGTCGATCAGGGTGCACATGGAGGGTGAATTTAAGAAGAGATGAATATAAAGTTACAACACCTATGATAGGCATGTCAACTTGTGCTTCAATCACCTGCATTGGCATATTATTTAGGTATCAATATGACTGCAAATAAATACACAGAGATGCTCGTAAACACAAATATCAAGACAGTTTATATGTAAAACGAACGCCTTATCCTGCAGAAGAACAAGAAGTTCACAAAAGCTTGTGGAGTCCATGTGCAACCACTTGGTGACAGTAGATAAGAAAAAAAGATAATTAAAGAATAACACAAGCCCTGTATTTAATTGCCAACTTACTACACACAAGCTTTACCTTTCCAATAGCGTTGCTCAGTTTGGAAAAAGCTTCTACTTGTAAAAACTCAGGCAACACTTCTGTACTTGAAGCAGCATAATTTGAGAGCCTTTCCATTAATTGGGATAGAACTGTCTTGATATCAACAGATGGCTATAAAAAGGAAAGTCCGACAATCAGAGGAGAAATAAGTTAAAAAGACGATGATGAATGTAAATCCACAAAATATACATAATATGACAACATTCTCAAGAAAATTTCAAACACAGACAAAAAAAAATTCTAAATTAAGAGTATACCCAAATAAAGTCCATAAACTATTAGCCCAATCATTAACTAATTTATTAAATGAAAGCAGAACGTGAATGTAACATTCCATTCATCCATTCTTGGAGAGTTGACGCTCCACTTCTCTTCCTATGAAAAATTATATGCATCTATCCACGCAGCTAAAAATTAGTGCAACATGTCATAACAAAATGTCAAGACCTCTTACAATAAAGAAGGTGCATAAAATCCAAGACGACAGCAAATCACAAAAGAACCTTCAGTTTCAAAAGATCAGTGCATAAAACCCATGAAGGCAAGATATGAAATAGTACAGTATAAACAAAATACTGACTATGTTGGTAATGTGTCATGAATCAGAAACAATTCGGATCGCACACAATTTGTGCACATGATGTTAGCTACCTGAAGTTGAGGGCAAGCACCCAATAATATATCAAGAGTTTGCAAGTGGTACTCATCCGGGAAGACTTGAATTATGCAATCCATTAAATAAAACTGTGCAAGCTCATCTTTACAATTGACAACCTGTTAAAAAAAAGTTTTCAAGTGATGAAGCCACCTTTTATGGTTAACAGGTGAGAGTCACGCATGATAAGCTTTAAAAAATTGACCAATAAGATAAATCGAAATCAACCAGACCTGCTCCAAGACTCTCGGAAGTACTGTATCCTTGTATAACTCCAGATCGACACCTTCTATCTGGCTGAGGACATGCAGGTTTTTACCAACCTAAAGGAACAACAGAGAAGCCTTCTGTAAGCGTTCACTGCATACGTGCACAACATTATAGGAGAGAAATCAACCATCTATCAGTTACTGAGATTACAAGATCACGTAGCTCGCTCCTTTCTTTCTCCCGTTTCTCCTTTTCCCGGGCAGGTCCCTGCAGACCAGAAAGCCCGATAGCAAGCCTCAACTCAGGATCAGCTAAGAGTATGAATGATTCACAAGCACTACAACACCTGCATGACCAGAAAGCATGCCCTCATGACATATTTTTACCTTCATGACATGCAAGCATTGTGGTACCCATGCATGTCTAAACATGACAGCGCTCTATAAAAGTATCAACCAACCTGATGCTGCATCCGCACCCAAAGTTTGTTCATCTCAGTGAAATTTTGGAGCACAAACTCAACAGCATCCTTGACAGTGTCAGCATCTCTGCATAAGTTAAGAATACCGACAAATCAAATTGAATCAAATGCAAGCACGTTTACCTAACACAGAAAAATGATATAGGAATGAATGATATCTGGTTTCCTTACCCTTCATATTCAGAACCAATATCAGGCAATTTATCCCTACTCACTTGAGAAAGGTAACTCCTTAAGAAAAGCCCACGTACAGGATTCTGAATGCCCCTGGACATTTCCACGAGATCTTTCAGAACATCCTTGGCAGGAGCCTCCTTAGATTTGATGTACACAGATCCTACTGTACAGAGAAGATACCTGATAGAGATCATGAAACTCACATATTAGCCATGGAAACGCTATAGCTATGATTTATTCTTCACGTTAGATGAATTCAACACACTCAAAGGAACAAACTGAAAGGACAAATCAACCAACTCACATTTGTATAAAACTACATTACAAAGACACCGATACTAGATCAAATCATCAATTGCAGTTTCGGCTAATTGAGGGTCTTTGGATAAGGTTTAGTATTGTATTAGTGAATTTGTTAAATTGTAGCATGTTAACTGATTTTAAACTAACAGAATTACAGTACAGGAAGAAATAAGACCACAATGCTAATTAGGTGAATAAGATGGTATGTGCAGCATAGTTCACAAACAGGGTCATATCCTGGGCACTCTTAATGAACTACCGAAGCCAAAAACTAAGTAAGTGATACATGTGCAACTGAAGATTAACAATTAGGTAGAGTTTTTAACACAATTAAGACTTACAATCTGGGCAATATGTTGCCAGCATGCTGCACAAGCTCATAGAGATCGATAATGGAGCAACCGCGCCGAGCCTCCTCCTTGAAGAACATCTCCAATTTCCTCAATTCGTCAAACGCTCGCATATCTAAGGGCATCCAAACCACAAAATCACCAAGCCAAAAACTAAGCACACGTTCAGAATTTCCCAAACTGCAAAAAGAAGCCAAGACAATATCTCAACCTCACTGGATCACCGAGAAGAAGTACTTACAGAGTTCGTAGTATTTGTGAGGGGAAAGCTTCGAGGTTCGAAGTTCCGAAAGCATCTGAGCTGAATACTTGAGGGCATCTCTGAGATTGTTCGAGTCCTGACGGAAAAAAAGGGCTTCACTCAATTTTCAGGGAGAACAAACAAGGTCTAAAATCAGAGAGCAAAGAATTAAGGATTTGATTGATTGGAGTTACCAGAGCGCGATGCATATAGAAGGCGTTTTGTTGAAGGCCGGAGATTCCCGCTGCCAGCCATTTCTCTTCATCTTCCACTCCGTCCGAGATCATCTTCTCTCTCTCAGTCTCGCTCGCTCGCTCTCTCTCTCTCTCTCTCTCTCTCTCTCTCTCTCTTTCTCTCTCTCTCTCTGTGAAGTTGCGTTTTGACCAGTCTGGTTTGGCCTCAACTGCCCGTCCAATTCTATTTGGTCGAGCCTGTCTGTGAAACTGGATCCGGACCCGGTTTGATGGGTTATTTCTTTCTTTATCAATCCCTTATTTGGGCCCTTTGGTTTTGGAAAGGAAAAAGGCTCAGTATTCACTAACCAAAAATCTTATTTCTCCGAGTTTTTCTAAAATTACAACAATAAACTTGGTAAAGTTAATAGTTCCTTAATCATTTCGAGATTGTTGAAAATTATAAAGGAAATCCTTCCATACTACCTACGACAAGTGTTCATAGTGTTTTTAGTTGTATGAGATATTCAGAGAAATGTTAATAGTGTTTGTAGTCGTATGAGATATTCAGAAAATAGTGGAATGTGTTCGTAATTATATGTGATGTTTAGATATTTAGAGAGTATGAGATATTCAGGAAATGGTGGAATGTGTTCATAATCATATGTGATGTTTAGATGTTTAGAGAGTGATCGTAAGAGACCGATCAAAGAATTCCTTTATAATTTTTTATAAGGAGGATGCGAATTACAATTAATTATTCTGCTTAAACGAGTAATAAACCTTAAGCCAATCAGACCGTTGTAGCATACAATTACTAGTTAGAGACCGGCAGCTAATGAACGTCATTAGACGAAGTACACAAGGCTGATGACAACTGAGTGAGCAGAAGAACCAACTACCAAAAACAAAGGGAGAATGCCAAAATTATGAGAAACGGAATATGATATTATAATTTATCAAAGAATTGCAAAGTTGTGATACATCAAGATGCCATCTACCTACAAAAAGAAGAAACCTTTAATTCCTCAATCTCTACCACCCAATGCTATTTTTTTTCTTTTTTTCTTTTTTCCAACCCAACCAGGCACAAGAGGCAAACAACAGCACAAAAGCCGGAAACAAACTCTTCACACTTTCTGCACCTAGAACACGTATGAAGAACAAAGTTCACTGGAGCTCCTCACTTGTCTTTCTTCCACTTTCCAATGCAGTTTTCCAAGGGCAGTTCAGAACGGTACTGTAAAGGGCAAAGTGTATATATCGGCCTCGGGCAACTCGCGAGCACATGGCCAAGACGCTGAGTCTCCATAGCTCAAGCTGCCACTCACAAATATTCGTTCATCAGCCATGCAGCTCCGGTTCTGCTTTGTCTCAAACAACCATCCCTGATCATCAACATCCATGGGAAAGCTTTGCAACAAAGGATGTTGATCCCAGTTTTCAATTAGCTCTGTGTATTTCGATGTTATAGAAAGTGAAGCACTACCAGTTGCTCGGAGCTTTTCTTTACCAAGTCTGACAGGGACTTCTTTGCCAGAATTTCCAAAAGTAGAGCAGCGATGTTGTCCCTCATCTCTGCCTTGTCTAGGAGCAGCTTCATGCATTCCTTGTACAAAGGCATTATCAGTCCTTCCCGAGGCAGAGCAAGGCTGTTCTTGGCTGGGTAGCACTTGCGGATCTTTGTGCCTTTGGAGAGACAACCGGGAAGGCTGTTGTTGGCTGGGTAGCATTTGTGGACCTGTGTGCCTTTGGAGAGACAGTCGGTAAGGCTGTTCTTGGCTTGGAAGCACTTGTGGATCTTTATGCCTTTGGAGAGACAACTGAGAAGGCTGTTCTTGGCTTGGAAGCACTTGTGGATCTTTGTGCCTTTGGAGAGACAGACGGGAAGGCTGTTCTTGGCTGGGAAGCACTTGTGGATCTTTGTGCCTTTGAAGAGACAACCGGGAAGGTTGTTCTTGGCTGGGTAGCATTTGTGGATCTTTGTGCTTCTGAATAGGCAACTGGCAAGGTTGTTCCTCTCTGAGTAGCACTTCAGGATCTTTGTGCCTTTGGAGAGGCAACCGGATCCGGAAAATGCTTGCTTCACATCATAATAACATTTGGAATAAAGAATATCAGTGCCCATGAGAAGCTAACAAACCCAACAGGCAAGCAACCTTCTTCCAGGTAAGGAAGAAACATAAACACACTCACCAGAATTATGCATGCCATCAGGGTACGATTTCTGCTTCGGCCTTTTGTTGCTGTCAACAGTGCTATCAGAAGAATTCTGGGAACCAACTGGATGTTCGTGCTCTTCAGTAAGGGTACTCTTGTCAAGGTTTTCTATTTCATGCTTTCTTTTCTTTCCATGGTCTCTACCTTTCTCGTCTTCTTGATGCCTTTCATCTTTGTGCCTTTTTTTATGACCGTGCTTCTTATTTTCAAGCTCCCCATTTTCTCTAGCCTTCTTTTCTTTCTTCTCTCGTTTTTTCTCTCTCTTCTTTTCTTTCTCGGCCTTTCCATCTTCTCTTTGGAGCTTCAAATAACAAGAGTAACCATCAATTTTTGAACTCATTAAGGAACATTTCAACAGAAAGTCACAAAAACAAGCAAGCAAAAGCAAACAGCAATTTCTTGTATATGACATCCTTTTAAGATCAATTTTCAGTTAAGAAGTATGAGGACGCTTGAGGTCAGGAGGAGATGTAAGAGAACAATAGCCCTCATGCAATCAACATTGAAGCCAGAACCAGCTTCACATGATCTATGATGAGAATTTCTGTATCAAATTTTGGTATGTGACATCAATAACAATGTCATTGTTCCAACAAGCACCTAAACCAATCAGTGTGCAGAATTTAGAATAGAAACTACACCAACTTCTTTAGACGCACCATCGATACTTACTTTGTTGCATAGAGATAGCACTAACCATAGCACATCCTCCACTCAAATGGAATAAGTATTAACGTTCAGCTAGCAGGAGGGTATTTAAAGGTGAAACTCTATAAATAAAATATGATCAATGCAACTCCAACGAAAAACGACATGAATGTTCATTTTCTGCCTTGAAGAGGACTCGAACCTCCACGCTCTTAAGCACAAGACAATTTTATGTCTCGCGTGTCTACCATTTCCACCACCAAGGCATCTTTAAACATAACTTAAACCATACACGTCCCCCAGAAAAACAAACAACAAAAAAAGAACTCAAGTCCTACAACATACGCCACATCCCCAACCCACCAGTTGACATATCTAAGCGTACTTCTTTACATGTACACCAAGCAAAATTTTATAACATTATTTGATGCATGAACTTACCCAGTCTAATAAACTTAACTTAAATTAACACCCAAACAATAAGATACTTAACAACCTCTAAACTGATTATGAGTCTCTAAGGACACAATTAACCTCAATCACTTCATAATCCACTGTACTGCAAACTCATTCTTGGTTATCTCAAACTTTCAAACTATTTTCAACATAGTGAGAACTATAATGAGTTTCAAACAAGCCAGGACATGCTTACATATATACACATATACTTCTCAAAACATCTCATCTCATAAATAACGCAAGAATGTCATGCATTTCCATCTCATACATCTCAAATCATCTCCGCTTATTTTCCACATAATACAATCCCAAGCTTAACAACTTGGCACTGTGAAATGCCTAGAAGATATCATAAACACAGGCAAACGCATGCATTAGCAAAAACCTATTCAGCTATGGTTGAAGGCCAAACGACACAATTAGAAACCAGAGCATAGCATCAAGGAATACAAAGAGGTATCAAGCCTGGTTGTTTGATTCCAAATACCATGAACACTTCACGTGCAAACAGATGACTACCATTGACACACATCAACCGAAATGTTACCAAGTTACTACCAAAGTTTCAGAATACCATTTTCAATTCGTACAAGGAAGACAGCAGACAATAATGTGCCACAAGCATGAACACAAGATGTAAATACCGCAGTACAAGTACAACTTGGACAAAGATTGGTCTTCCTACTTTAATCAAACACCGGGATGATGTTTTTGATATATTAACATTAAGAGTCCAATGGCAAAGACAACAATTTGGGAAAGGGGCAATTGCTAGAGATATATATATACAAACGAGCAGTCATCCATTCAACGATGCTTGGGAGGTTTGATAATGATTACTGGCTTATGTTAGGTTCCCAGGGGATTTAAAAGAGCTATCGATTGTAAAACCCACCATACAGTTCTGGTAAAACGGTCTTTTCATTTTTATTCCTTCTTTTTTTCATTTTTTTTGTTTGCTCTTTGTTGGGTTCTCATAAGTACAAAAGCATTATCATAGGAGAGCTGAATATACACATATCGAAAAGAACCCAATCGAACACACTACGTCGAGCACAAAGTCAAAGACCCACAAAGCAACGATGCTCAACAAACCTTAATCGATTCGATTAGGGCCTCATCGTTGATCCCCTTCTTCACGTATCGAGGAGAGGGATACGGAAAGCACCGAGACATTACACCAGCAACCGAATCATAAGCGATACAAGTTTAAACAAACTGATTCTTGATGTTTGAGAACAAAGATTTTCTCAAACCCTAGCTTGAAAAAGATCGCAATAGAATGCGACTAGGGTTTTGATCCTTGTCTCAACGGTTAATTTGATTTATATATGTCCCGCGCAGACAGTTTTGAGTAGAAAGAGAGGGAACAAATTCTAGGGTTAAGGTTTGGAGGGAGAAATCAATAGAGACCGAAAGGATTTTGGGACGAGAGAGGCCCCAGATCCAGAATGTGTAGCTCACCCCAAAGAGCAGTATTTATAGTAGGTATTGCGTCTGCCTGCCAACGCTCTTTGGACACCACACACCCCAAAACGACGTCGTCTGTGCACTTAGCAACGCAAGGCCAGAAATATGTGTTAGGGTTGGACTAATATTTGTCAAGCCTAACATAATATTAATTGTATCATGTAAATTAGCCCAGTCCAACATTATGGGTTGTGCTGCTAACCTAGGCCCAATTTTCCTTTATATATATATATATATATATATATATATATATACAGTCCCCTTCTATTGAAGGATCCCTCAAATAATTTATTTGAGGGACGCCCTTTAGAGTACCCTACAATTCTTTTCCCAATAATCCAAACCATCTATTTTTTAGGTATTCATTCATAGATCATCCTTACAAAAAATTAGACAAATCGGAAACCGTTTCGACATCCAATTGTGTCTTACAAAATCAATGAACACGGTGCTTTAAGAAAAGTACTAAAATTTCAATAACTCAATTGAGTGGTCACATGATATCGGATTCAAGTGATTTTTTGTAGAGATGATCTTTGAATGAGTATCTACAAAATAGACGGTTTGGATTAGTGAAATACAATCCGGAATGGGGCCTACAAGAGGTGTCCCTCAAATAAGCTTATTTGAGGGATCCCTCAATGGAAGCTCTCTGTATATATATATATATATATATATATATATAGTTAGCTTTAGTTGAGGGGTCCTTAAAATAAGTTATTTGAGTGACATCTTTATAGGGCCCACTTTATATTGTATTTTACTAATCCAAACCATCGATTTTGTAGAAATTCATTCAAAGATCATCTATACAAAAAAACCACTTGAATCCTATATAATTTGACCACTTAATTAAATTATTTAAATTTTAATACTTTCTTAAAGCACCGAGTATTGTATTGAAAAATACGTACATATGTGTACAATATGAGTATTGTACTTTTGTTTAAAAAAAAACATGTATTTTACCGAGTTTTTAAGACATGTACAGAAAATATGTGTATTATTGAAAAATAGGTACGTACGGAAATAATACGAGTATTAAACGTGAAAATACTAAATTATTTACACAGGTAATAACTCTGGAAAAGTAAAAATATCAAAAGGGGACAATAGAGACTCGAGTAATTGCCTAATAGTGATGGATAATGATCTAAACTACTCTTATCGATAAATGAAAATCAGGAAAAAAAATTTAAAAAAGGATCCCAATATATATATATAAAGAGTATAGTCGGGTGGCTAGACTATTTTGAAAATAAAATAAAAAATAATACCCAAGTATAGATAAAATAAAACATGCGTATAGCCGCGTGGCTATACTATATTACTATTTATAAGGGAAAAAAAAAAGGACAGGCCTCGCGCCTATTCTATTTTTAAATAAAAAAACGTATAGCCGCCCGGCTATACATTTTTTAAAAAATAACCATAGGAAAGCCGCGCGGCTATATTATTTATATAAAAAAGGACCCGCCTGGTGGCTAGGTCCCCACGTGTGAAAACCAGTATAGCCGTACGGCTATACTATTTTTAAAAAAACCCATAGTAAAGCCGTCCGGCTATACTATTTTTTAAAAAATAATTATCATAGTATAGCCGCGCGGCTATACCTTTTTAGAAAAAAAGTGCCCACCTCGTTGCATTAGTTTATAATTTGCCATCCAAAAGACATTCAACAAAAGTTTGTTGGACCAAATAGTGTCGATCAGTATACCAAATGATCATACACTTATTTGATCGGTGGATGGTTCTTCTCTATCGCGTATATAAAAAAAAATACAGAATTACTTGAAAATCTATAACAATAAAAAGATTTGGTTCTTTGTAATCTTGGTAAAAAAAATAAAAAATTTGGTACTTCAACTCCATTGACATAAACGAATTTTTACAGCTAGTATTACTGCTACTTACTACTGAAGCGTTACAAAATTTACAAGTGCAATTAGAACATATTTAGATAATAATTACATGACCACACATGCATTTGGGTTGTCGTCGCTAAACGCCGTCGTATACTTCACTTCAGTGGAGCTGGCACGTGCGATAGCCGAGGCCACCGGATCCTCCAGGACGTTCCGCACGTACCCAGGTGGGGCCTTCCTGTCATAAGCCTCCGGAGCATACGGATGCGGAACAACATCGTACGGTACATAGGGCCATAAATCAGCCTTCTTCCCCGTCCGATGCCTGACACGATGCAATACCTTGTTGGGGTCCACATAGCCAATCACGGTGAGCTTGCTCAGCTTGCGGTCCACCTCAACCTGTGTGACTCCCTTCATGCCTTGCACTGATTTCTTCACTATTCTCTCACACCCTTCACAGTCCATCCTCACTTTGATCTCCACCGTCTAATGTTATAACCCAATAAACAAAAATAATTAAAATAAAATTCCACACCTATATTATTATATATTATATAGAGTAATTCTTTTCTTTTTTCTTTTAAGAAATAGTGTAATTCTTACAAACCAATAGATAGTTAAAAAAAAATATACTAAATGAAGAAGCGGGATGTGAATAAAGAAAATAAAAATTTCTGAATATTTAAATAGTCATACTGTGAATCTAAATTGCACATTCATAAAAATTAAATTGATCAATAATTCAGATTCGGAGATTCGGAATCGAGAACATTCCTCATAGGGTAGGGTAGGGTATCTAGTAGCATATACATACACACATACCTGTAATTGCTTGTTTTTCTTTAGCCTCTCATGACTGTGAGAGCAGTCACAAAGCTCATAGACTTTACTCAGAAGACCCATTCTGCATGCAAAGTTGAAGGTAGAAAAAATTGTTCAAGGGCGATGCTTGATCATGTACAAAACATCAGCATGAGCCGCCAAACTGTTTGTGCGTGTGGGTGTAGGATGTTGACATGTGTATTTTTCTGTAAATGTGGAGGAGTCTAGAAACTACACGTTGTTGTTGATGGATGTTTGGGCTTATCACATTTGGTTCACGTTTGATGTCCATCTACAATACAAGAGTATAAAACTACAAGTTATTGCTACATGTCAGCATACTGATAGTAGCTAATGTAGGTATTGCTCTGTCTGGCTGCCACAGAGTCCTAAAACGACCACGTTTCTGCCCTTTGCATACTGGTCGAACCCAGCACGATATTAACTGGGTCATGTAAATTGACCCAGTCCATCTTTATGGGCTCAGGGCTGTCCTAACCCAGGCCCAACAACAATTAGACCCAGATTGAACAAGCCCCATTCATTCTGGTCTTTATTATTATTATTATTATTTTAAATTTAAAAGCCATTTTTGTTTTCTTTCAAATAAAATTGATTAGATATTATTTCATTTTCAGGACCTTTTCGAAGATGGATCTCTGCATTGTGGGTGCCCTTGTTCCTCTTGTATTAGTTTTTATATTTGTTTTGAGTACAAGTTATAGTTTAAACTATAAAAGAGAGGAGTTTCTCGCATACACGTATATAACTAAGATGTCATGGACCGTGATAGTTCGAACATGAAACTTCTTGTTTGTAAGTTAATGATATTTTTCACTAGACTAGACTCGTTGATATTAGCTCTCAATACATTAGAAATCTAAGAAAGCAAAGAAACGGGTCTGCCTGTTGATGTGATATATTCTCAATCCCTTTAATAACTATGTTCCATATATATATCCTTAAAAGTTAAAAATAAACAATTTAAAAAAAAGGTGCCTAAGATTCTAAAAACCTTTTATTTTTTATGTCCTCTATGCATTTTTTTGTGTCCTTTTCCTTTATGTATATTTTTTATCTCATCGGCTTCAACATCAACTCTTGGTGGTTGGCTACTTTGGTCATCGGCTTCAACACGAATTCTTGGTGCTTGGCTACTTTGGTCATCGGCTTCAACGCGAATGCTTGGTGCACGGCTACTTTGGTCATCAGCTTCAACGCGAATGCTTGGTGCTCGGCTACTTTGGTCATCGGCTTCAACATGAATGCTTGCTAGGTGGCTACTTTGGTCATCTATCTTCATTCCATTCTCGTTGAATCTTATAAGGCCATCATACATTTCCACAACACTCTTTGAAAACTCGGTTAAGGATTTAAACACGGACGAAAACCCCGTCTGGAATCCATTCACAGTAATATTTTGTGTCTCCTCCACGCTTGTATGAAGTTTCTCCTTCTTTGAGTTTAGCCTTGTCTTAAACTCAATCACCTTGTTCTCCATCTTTTTCAACCGCTCATGCCATTCCTTTTCCTCATAACGCTTAAGTCCCATAATCCTTCTCTCCCAATAAAATACACTAGCCTGCCAATGAAGTTCTTTAGCAAGCCCATCTATCTTCCTCTTTTGTTGATGATCCTTGGCTTGTCGAACCATCAATGCTTGGACGTCCTTGCCAAAGTTTTCCATGGCACTAGCCACTGCTTTATGCGGCAGCTTATTTATGGAAGCTAACCAATTCTCACAAATTTGAGTTGATGGCAGCATGCCAACTCTACACGACCGTAGCGAGGACCACATATCGGAGTCGGCTTCACTTTCAGGAGCAACAAGCTTATGTAGCCAACCATCAAGTGCTTCAATGTATTCTTTTTGTGAAGAAACATAAGAAGCAAAGCGAGCACGCCAATTTTGAAGTTCTGCTTCAAACTCATGAGTAGCAGCAAGTTGGTGTGAGTTGTCATTACACAACTTTTCATAGGATGAACCGCTTACATACTTCACTTCGGACATGATTCTGTGTTGGGTTTCATGAGTTTCTGACATGATCTTCCAATTTTTCATCAGCCTGCAGAAAGTGGGAAACAGAGGTTATAACAAAATAATTCTAAAAAATTCAGACTCGTCATGTGTTACAAATAAATTTCTGACATCTATCTTACCCTTGTAACAACTCAATAAGTTGTGGTTGCAGCTCCTCATCTCTCAGTTTTCGAATTTTTTCAAATGTTGATTCCGCACTTCCTTTGGCAACCGAAATTCTGGAATGCAATTCAACTCGAATTTTGTCTTCAGTCTTTAGGCCATGTCCTTGGTTTCTCGAATACTGGGAGCATTTTCGATCAAATAATCTTCTGGTTTCCTCTCCAGCCTGCACATAAAAATTTAAAGATGATTCAAGTTATTCTCAAATTATCTAGGTTGTCCATATGGAGGAGGGAACACATAAGCTAAAACAATCGTATTAATTAATGATCAAGTTATGAGAAATCCATAAAACTGAATAAAGCAAATAATTCTTAGATTCATATTTTACCTTCACCTCCTCATAGAGTTTTTGCTCCAAAACATATAGCATCCCTAGTGTTAACGAATGGCACTTGGATCCCATTGCTCCATTGTCATCAAAGAGACCACCATTCAAATGGGTGATTGTTGAAGAACTTCTGGTGCTAGATCTAAGGAGGCTTTTTCGGGAGGAAGACGAAGATAATATAGATGAGACGGAGCGGCTTTTTTTGAGTTTACTTGAGTTCTCTGCACCCAAAATCATATAAACATGAATTATACACCATGACCAAGCAAATCAAAATAACAAAAAGGGCTTTAAAAGAGAAAAACCCACCTTCAGTTTCCTCCAAGGCAGATTGCATTTGATCCGTGTTGGTGCCTAGCATCCTGGTAACATCCAAACTGGAATGATAGGCCCTAAGGAATTGGACCTCAACCTCTTTCAATGCTTCCAACAATTCCCTCCCTTCTCTCACAGCCTCATCATTCAGCAAAACCAACCCAAATTCTTCCCCATCAGTCCCAGCATTATGATCCCTATTCTCTTCAACTTCTTCTCTATCATCTGAGTTTTCTTGCAGCTTTTTTTCTCTGTCTATCTCTGAAGAAGAGCTTCTAGAAATTCCAGAATCAGAAGAAGGGTAAGCATTGGTGTTTTTGGTTGGTTCAGAATCAGAATCAGATGGAGAGGAATTGCTTTCTACAAACGACCTTATAGCAGCTGCCACTGCTGACAGCGACTTGTTATACTCGCACTGTGCATCTGCAAACGCATACCTTCTCTTCACAGCCAAATTCAGCTGCCGCTTTCTCTCCCGACAAAGCAAAACCACATCGTCTTTTTTACTTTGCTTAGAGACCTTGCCACCCATGTCTCTTTTTCCTCTGAATTTCGCTTAATTCTTTAGAACGGGCTTTGGCGGGAAAGTAAGAAAGAAAAAGTTGGGTTTGCAGAACTCAACTGAAGTTACAGGCTTAGAGAGCTTCAAAGTATTGTGTCTCTTTGTTTGTTCATGGAGGGGGTATATTTATACAAGTACGAAAGAAGTCCTTGTTTCAATGGGTGATTGTAACTTTAATTTTGGGCAACTCTTGTTCTTAGCCGTTATGGCAGTGTCTGGACATCCCTTTCCTTGCAAGCATGGGAGAGTGTTGAAAACAAAAGGGTAAGTTTCTGGGGTTCGAAACCAGAAACCTCTTTCCATGCAGAAAGTGAAAATTTACTTTCCTTTTTTATTTCGGAAGTTTTTGGGCTTTGTTATTCTTTTTTCTTGGGGCCAAAGTTACATTCTCTCATGGACGTGATGGGATAAATATAATGTCATGAATTCAAATTTTTATATTGACTGGGTCTGGGTAAAGCATTGCTCAATGTTAGAATATAAGCTTATTTTCTCAATCGAGAACATTCCTCATGAGAACAGTCGCGAACCTCATAGACTTTGCTGAGAAGACCAGTTGCATGCAATTACTATATCCTCTATTCAAAGGGGCGAAATGAGTGGATATTCTGATGATTCAAAAAGATTTAACTCTTACAGAACTGATTAAAAGGGGAATTTTGATTATTAAACCAATTTGTCTACCTATAAAAAGTGACGGAAAATTTATTATGTATCAAACCATCGGTATTTCATTAGTTTATAAAAGTAAACACCAAATTAATCAAAGATACCGAGAAGAAAAACATGTTGATAAGAATTCTGAAGTTGAAAGTGTAAACATAACATTTTAAGGGTTATTTGGTGAAGAAAAAGGAAGTATCAATCTGCAATGGAAGCCAAGATTTTCATGTATTGTAAATTATCACGTCAATGGTAACTCAAATATACAAAATTTCCTGTGAACATCGAGATCATAAAATTGACACAACTGAAATGAATTTTTTTCTCTATATTTCTTTCAAAATGAATGTGAAACAAAAGGGAGTTGTGAAAGTAGGGAATCATATATCTAATCTGCCAGCCTAAAACAATTATCTCAATCTTGACAACCTTTTTCGCTTCCGGTTCTTTTTCCTTGCTGCTGCAGCTCTGTTTGTATCAATGGAACCAGAAGGAAGAGCCAGAGAAGTTGATGGCTTTCCAACACCTGTTCTGCCTTTCTTAGAAACCCACTGCAATGGCAGATTGTTTACCACGGTGCCAATGTCATTAGAACTCGTCACTTCTACAAGCTTTCGTATTTGATCGAACATCTGCATAGTCCAGGCCATCGACTGATCAAGTGCAACTGAATCATCCATTGGTTTTTTCAATAGGCTCATCAGCAACTCTTTGAATGACTGAAAAGACATGGAAGGTTGATAACCCTGACGACTTTCACAGATCATATTGACTTTGATGATATGCTTGCAAAGGTTTCCTTGCATTGACCATGCACAATCGCAGAAAGAGAATTCTGATCCAGGATTCCACACAAGATGCACAGTGCTGCTGTCCTTCTGGCTTAAGACCTTGGCATAGAGATGGTCTTTGTCATCCAAGCTAATAGCAGAATCAGGAATTTGCAGTGCCCTGTGCCATGATGTAGAAGCAATGTATTCTTCCTTAACATTTTGAAAAGAATCACATTCATCTGCATAACGGTCAAGCCAGTAGCTTGAATGCAGCTCAGTTGTCAGCTTGTGCACCAACCAATCAACTCTTTGGAGTGCTCCAAGATGTGAATCATCAAATAATTTCACTTTCATCTTCACATGATACGCTTCAATAGCACCAGATGCCTCCTGGCTTGCAAGCGGAAGACTTCTCATAGTCGAAAGCCACATTTCTGTTAACAAGAAATAATATACGATAGTTTCATGCAAAACTTATAATACAATTCAACATCTTTGACCCAAAAAAAATAAAAAGACTATTCAACATGATGCGTGCATGAGAGAGAGAGAGAGAGAGAGAGAGAGAGAGAGATCTAACCAATCTTAGGTACCCAAGAGCTCTTAAAATATTCCATAAAAGCCGTCTGATCAACAAATTCTTGGGTTAGTTCTTCTAAGGCACCCAGGGTACCATTTCCACCCCAAATGCCATACACAATGTTACCCAGACGTTTAAAAATTTCCCGCTGAACTTCAATGTTATTGCATTTCTTTACAATATTCCTCAGCCATGATCTACGAACGCGCCAGAGGGAAAATAGTATGGGACAACAAAAGATATCTCTGAAAGAACAGAAATGTGTTATTAGAATGCACTATATTCTATGACCAGATAAATTTAATGCATGAAGAATTACAGAGCAAGAACATCCTGCCTGATGGGATCAGTCTCAGCTGCTGCATCATCAATTAAAAACCCATTGATCTTCCATCCAGGCTCAACACTACGAGCTCGATCAAGTAGAGCTTTCATCCATTTAGACACATCTGGCTTTGCAAAGCTACGTGTGATGACCCATGCGACAGGGAGTGCGTGTTGTCTTGAGTCAAAGACAAGAAGTGTGCACAAAGGATACTGCCATTTCAAAACACACATTTATAAACATCTACATCACCATGCACATTGTCTAATCTATAAAAAATTAAAAAATTAAAAAATTAAAATCCCTTATACATTCATGAACCATTTCATGCCTTAGTAACCAGTCCATTCCAAATGAAATGTGATGACAAGATAACCACCCACAAACGTTTTGATTTATTTATTACCACCTATGTACTTCCTGGAAACAGGTCCTACTAAACCTAGAAATCAGGAAAGCAATCTCTTAGCGCGTGTGAGAGGGTTAGTCAGTTCGGAAGCTTCTACAAACAGCATCAATGATTTGTTACCTTAAGTCTCTTTATGCCGAATGTTGAATCAGCTGCAATGAGACTGCAATGGCCAAAACGAATCATTTGTTGCAGCTGCCACTCTGTTTGAATCCCCAGAATGAAAGAATCTTTTTCTGAAGTATCCTGATATATGAATATGGATTTTTTATTGCGTTCAACCCACATGCGGATGCTAGCTTGATCATCAAGATCCAATTCATGGGTAGAGCGTTTAATAATCATCCCAAGTTTGTGGACGTACTGGGAAGCAAGGCTATTGACTTTTGCATTTGAACCACAATATCGCTGAATCCCCTCAATGTGTTTCTCTAGTATATTTTCTTCTGGAATGCCCAGGTAGATCATTGACATTGTTTGTTGTTGGATCTCATTACAGATATATGGAACTGTCTTTGCTCCGGGGCCAATCGCATCTCTGTCAAGTGGGCCATGGCAAACAAAGCCAGATTTGTTCACATGGCGCCTCTCATGATATATAATTAGTGCAAGTGATGGACGGGCATACAAACGTTTCACTACAAAATTGCATGTACAGCCCCGCATGGATTGAGGTCTAGCAGCGCGATTGCGGGTGTTGAGGCGATATCTTCTGCTAGGCAATATACTTCCTCCTTCCCCATAATTTTCAGGACCAAAAGAACACCAATACCTTCAAGGAGAAAGAATGATCAACTTAATAACTGTAGCGCCTAAGTTAAGGAAAAAGAAGGGGGGTCTATCTAAACACCCATTGCTCATATGGCTTATTTGTTAGTCGAACCACAATATTAATAATTGTGATCCAATTTTTTTATATCCAAAACAAGGTTTAAGCTTTCAGTTATAACCATCACAAATACAATGGTGTAATTGGAGCAGAAAAAAATGCCAACGTTGTCCTTACACCTGATTTATATTAGTCAAATCAAGATAGGTCTAAATTAAATTAAAGAAAAGAACACACACACACACACACACACACACACACACAAATTAGTTCTTCAGAACTTCATTAATAGTGAATCCTGAACCAGAGATTAGATAAGCTGGGAAACTCAAAGGTTTGAGATCATCGAAGGGTCACCTTATCAGAACATCATTATACTATTTCAATGATATATATGGAAAATTATGGGTTTTTTTTTTTCATCAGCAGAAGGAAATATAAGAGCAATAAGTTAAGTTTAAGAAGTTTTTTACTCACATCCTATATTCCAAATACTCATCGTCCTTGTATTCCTTTAAACTGCCCATCTTTCTTTTTCTTCCTCTCTCAATATGAAACCTTGTTGGGCACTCTAAATTTGAGCCTTCGCCAATTATAAATTCATCCACTCGATCATATGGAATGAGGGCTGCATCATCATGGTGCTCAGCAGTGCCAAATTTGGTCCAAGTCAAATCAGCAGCAGAGAACTCCTCTTCTGGTGGATCTTGAACTGGAAGATCCCCTATACATTCAACAATAGCCATAGGGCTGTAGATCCTTACCGTAATATATACTACCAAACCAGCTTAACAATTAGCAGCACATCTGCGAAATACAGCAAACACAATCTCATTAACAAAGGAATATCATAAACCAGTCAAATCAAGAAGTTGCAAATATACTTCCATGGTTGTTAAACTTGGAATTTTACTTTGGATATACTTCCATGAAATTAAATCATCACATCGTAAAATTCTTAGAATTTATGTAGAAGAAAGTACACAATATAGTACACAATAGACAGTCCAACATATTTGTTTGCAGTCTAATGTATAATTTAATACTCACACAACCCAGATATTTAACAAACTAAAATAGAAAACAAGAGAACTAGGCATTATCGACCAACAGAGAAATTTTATTAGCATATGAAACAGAGAGAAACTTATAAGCTTATTCTGTTTTTTCGTGAACTGAAGGAAAGTTTGCAGTGGAAGGAAAGACCAAAAGAGAGAGATCCGAGAGAGTGTGGAAATCAGTTAGACAAAGAAGGCTGGACATGGATGCCGCAGCAGTGTAACTTTCTGAATCCCTAGAGGTTCCACTTATTTTGTGAAATCAGAAACAGTATTCAGGATCCAGAGAAGTGAAAACGAAAACTGTTCTCATTTCACTACTTCCCAAATATCTGAACCCCTTTTGCTCTGTAATAGATCAAGATAGTTTTTTTAATACATAAAATTGTGAAAACATGATTGTCAATGGACTTAGCTATAAACCCACCAACACCATTACTCAAAAAATACCTACCACAACTGCTCAAACACGAACTCTGTTTCTCTTTCCTATTTGATAAGTTTGTCTAACAAGATAAAATTCAAAATTTCAGGCTGAGCTTAGCTAGAGTTTCCGACTACTAACTACTAACACCACCCCCCATCTTCCTCTGTTAACAACCAACAAAATTCAAGGTTTCTCTCAGACAGTCAGACTGTTAGTCACTACAAGCAACCAATATCACCAATATTTATTAGGTATACAATCCAACTCAAACCCCAGAAAACAGCCACCTTTTTAATCACCACCAAAAACCCAATATCCATTCACAATACTAAACCACGTTCAAGCAACCTAAACACTACAGTAATATTAGAGAGGAAGAGATAGAACAAAACCACAATTTTAATCCAAAATAAGTAAAAACAAAAGAAGAAATTGAAATTGGAACACATTTCAGCGGGTTCAGTTGGTGCTTAACTTGACACAATATCACGCAACTGACATGAATAAATTTCATACAAAAACACAACAATCTTTGATTGAGAACAAGGGAGAAGAAAGAAGAAGACAGACTAAAAGCACTTACCTTGCACTTGCAGCTGCTGCAGCAGAGGAGCTGGAGATACGCCTATTTCATCTCTTGATCTTCTCCGTCGATTTTTTTTTGTTTTCAATAAATTGCCCAAAGGGATTGCCTTTGTTGTAGTTGAGGAAGTTGAAAGAGAAGAAAGAGAGGCGACAGCGTAGGTTTAGATAAAAAGAAGTTACATTTTCATGTAATTGCTCTCAGGGAGGCTTCAATTTTGCAGCAGTCAGTAGTTCATGTCCAGGAAGAGACTATTTTGATAGGAGGGAGCTCAGAAGTTCTAGTCCTGAGGGCTAATGGCTAATTTCTTTTTTGTTCGTTTTTTGGTTCTGATTATAAAAAATAAAAAAATTTGTTGCCATTCAGTCCTCTGACCTGAGGTCGTTTTCATTTAGAAACCCTAAATAGAGGTCCGACTCCAAAGTCATACCATAGTAATTTGGCATGTCACGCTATTAGTAAATGAAAATATTTCTTATAATGATACAAATATAATAAGAGTAGTATTATTCATATATAAAGTCAACTTATATTATGTCCGATAAGAAGTTTTTCGTCCAATTGACGTCCAATACTCTATAACAGGTCTCCTAAGAGTTTTTCGTCAAAAAAAAAAAAAAAAAAAAAGGGTCTCCTAAGTGTGTTGAAATGGGTTGAGTTATTGTAGGTTGTCCTCCAATATAATAAACAGCTTTATCAGTTAAATAGTTGTTTCACCTAGAAATGCTTAAAGTATGCCAAAAAATCATATATACCTTATAACCATCAAGTTTTGTTCCACCTTAGATAGAATAAAGTGTTTGTCCTTTATACAAACAATATTGAAGAAAGGGAAATTGAATTTGAGAACACAAATAGAGAAAATCGAATTTGAGAATATTTTTAACCACTTAAATTACAATCCTGGATGAATAAGTGTCTTAGAATAATACTAAACAATAATGCATGTTTTGGCTTTGGGCTGACATATCATGGATGGATACAAAACAGTGCAATACCATGTGCTGATGGTGAAAATGCAGTTGGATATTACTTGTCAGAAAGCCATTAAGCAGTAGGATATTTAGCAAAAAAGTTTGGAAATTCAAGTTTGGAAATTCAATGGTATCCTGGCAAAAGTGCAGATCGCATGGACGGCCTCAGAATAGACTTATAACAGCCGCAAGGGACTAATTAATGGTTCTGGGTTGTGAAGATGGATGTAAAAAGTAAAAACCACCCAAAAAGGCAAATGATTTCTGAGTTAAATTTGGTTTTCTTTGACTGCAAACCAATAAATTGGGTGACCTTTTGTTAGTTGCCCTTAGTCATTTGTGTACACATCTAGAACAAGAAAAGGAAGGAAAACAGAAAACAAACAGGACCATGTGTTCTCCTGATTTAGTGAGGACAGGATTTATGCAGCTACAGGAAGCTGGACTCTCTTTTCTTTCTGTGGCCCTCAATAAGCTTGACTCTACAATGTGAGCTTTACGGAACACGCATTTTGTGATACCAAAAAGTTTTGAATCGGCAAGCTAATATCAACTAGCTATTGATCTAATCGTACATATTTCTCTTCCTAATGTTAGAAGATGTCCTAATTTCAAATCCTCTCCCCCGTTAATTAAAAAACATTAATACTCTTATGCTCATATAAGACTTCTTCATTGAAATACACGGCAGCAAAGAACACAGAGGCAAAACCAGTCAGATGATGGACAATTTTTTTATTTCTTCTTTGGTGGCCAACAAGCCAATTCAAAAGGGGGAGTTTTGCATCTGTAAGAGTATTAGAGAATGAAATTGATATGTAACTGACCATATTAACATGCCTTGAATATAACATAACATGCCAGTTAGGCAAAAATCAAACTACATTAAATTAAACCAAACTACAAGCCCCATGCGAATAAGTGCCTTATTATAATACTAAACAATAATGCATGTTTTGACTTTGGGCTGATATCATGGATGGATGCAAAACAGTGCAACACTATGTGCTGATGGAGAAAATGCAGTTGGGATATTTAATTTTTGCAGTTGGGTATTCCTGGAAAATATAATATGCAGAGATCACAGGGCAGCCTCATACAAGACTTTTTAAGAGCCTCAAGGGACTCATTAATGATTCTAGGTTGTGGAGATGACTTTAAAAAGTTGAAAACCAGCCAAAACATATAGAACCAAGGTAAATGATTTCAGAGTTTAATTTGGTTTCAAAGTCTTAAGTTTTTGACTGCAAAGCAAACCAGTAATTGGTGTGCTTCTGTTAGTCATTTTGTACACACCTAGAACAAGAAATGCCTTGACTCTGCAATGTGAACTTTTACAGCACACGCGTTTTGTGATACCAAAAAAGTTTTTGAATCAAGTAGCAGCTCTTGATCTAGTGGAACATTTTCCCCCTTGTCAAAAAAATACGACTGTTACCTTTCAAATGAGGGACTAAATTTTTTTTCTTTTTCTTTTGTGACCAAAAACTAAATTCAAGAAAAGGTGTTTTGCAGCTGTAAGATGCATCCAGATGAGAATACTAATGACTGAACCAACTCTATCTAACAACTACTAAAAACTACACCTTTTGAGACAATAAATAAGCTGACTCTACTTATATGGAGATGCTTAAAAAGACCTATGATAACTTGGAAAAGCAGTGTATTTTCTCCACTGAATGCAATGAATTTTCTCTTCCAAAAACTTCTTCCTTCATCTAATTCATCTGTCAAAGTTTTCTTAATCATCATAGTTTTATTCTTGTACCATAATGCTGCTGCTGTGACACTACCCGAAAACGAAACAATTCCAGCAGTGATTGTTTTTGGAGATTCAATTGTGGATCCTGGCAACAACAACAATATCAGAACTATAGTCAAATGCAATTTCCCACCATATGGCAGGGACTTCATAGGGAGAAAGCCTACTGGAAGGTTTAGCAATGGAAGAGTCCCCTCAGACTTGATAGGTAACCTCAACACTCTTTGAGGGTTATAAGATTTTTCTGCATTCACACTACTACTGTTGCTACTATTATCATTGTTGTCTTTAGTTACCAACAAGAACAAAAGGTCTGACCTGAAATTTTCATCTCAATCAACAACTGTAAAAAGGTTAACTCTTTGCAAATTTTCAGCTGAATCGGTTGGAGTGAAGAACATTTTGCCAGCTTATCTGGATCCAAGTCTGAAGGTTCAAGACCTACTTACTGGTGTAAGTTTTGCCTCAGGGGGTACAGGATATGATCCTCTGACTCCCCAAGTAGTGGTATATATCTCTATCTTCCCCTCTTTTCTATTTAGCAGTCTTATATATCCTTGATTTATTTTAATTCTATTTCTATCAGTCCGTCTTATCATTATCAGATCAACTAGACCTGTTCAAAAAATACCTAAGCAAGGTAAATGCAGCAGTCGGGGAGGCGAGAACCGCGACTATACTATCAAAAAGCATATACATTGTGTGCTTAGGAAGCGATGACATTGCAAACACTTATTATTCTACATCACTGAGGAGACCTCAATATGACATTCCAGCATATACAGATCTGATGATTAAATCAGCTTCAAGTTTCTTTCAGGTAAAAGTCGAACGACTGCAAATGCCAGCACTAGAAAAGAAATAGTTTTGGTGCTCATGCATTGCCACTATGTAGGCAGAGACTAAATTTGCAATGGCCTGCATCCTGAGATACACATAAAATTAAGCCTGCAGGATTCAGAACTAACCAGCCACTATAGAAGAGGAATAATTTCCAATCTGCCTCATATGTTATTGTCCCATGTAAAAAACAAGCAATCTGGTTCCCCAAGTAACCTAAAATCAAGCACAAATCCATTTAAAAAAAGTGTGACATTAACTAGTACTTTGTTATTTATGTTAATGCGGGCAGATAAAATGGGACTGCAGGAACTATATGACCTGGGAGCTCGAAGGATTGGCATAGTAAGCTTGCCAGCAATTGGGTGTGTGCCATCACAAAGAACACTGAATGGAGGCATAGACAAGGGGTGCTCAGACAATGCTAACCAAGCAGCAAGCCTCTTCAACTCCAAGCTCACTGCCCAAATAGATGCCTTCAACAAGAGGCTTCCAGAAGCAAGGCTTGTCTACATTGATATCTACCACACATTGCTTTCTCTCATCCAAAACCCTTCTCAATATGGTAAATCATCATCTTGCTGCTAAATTTTTGGCTCATTCCAACTTCACAACCTGATCGCAAATGCGGGTGAGGTCAGTTGGTCAAGGCAGTGTGTCTGCCCCATTGCATCCGAGTTTGAACTCCCTTCCTGCAATAATTAAGAATATCTCCCTTGTAAAAAAAACATAAAAACTTCACAACCTGATCAAATTCTTTTAAGTAATACAACATGACCCACCATTACAATCAGACTTCACTTCTGTTTTTTATTTTTATATCCTTTCTATCTTTCTGATAAATGATTCTGTACAAAAGAGTGGTAAATTATGTTCAAAACCCAGATGCCACAATTGCATATTTCAACATTATGCGTTGATCTGATTTTTTTTTTTATGGGTTCAGGATTGGAAGTGGTGAACAAAGGCTGCTGTGGAACAGGTAATATTGAGGTCAGTGTTTTGTGTACTCGTTACTCTCCAGGTACCTGCAAGGATCCATCAAAATATCTATTCTGGGACAGTTACCATCCCACAGAGAAGGCATATAAGGTTCTTGTCCCTCTGGTTTTTGATAAGCAAGTTCATAAATTCTTCTGAGGCTTCTCTCTCTCTCTCTCTCTCTCTCTCTCTCTCTCTCTCTCTCAAGCCTCAACAATCAATAAATTGTGAAGCCAGATTAATTTGTTGTAGTTCCCTTCTTTCTTTCTTTCTTTTTATTGTCCCAGATGTTTTGCTTTTCATGTAAGCTGGACCCAATTTGGTAGAAACTTATGTAGTTTTGTATTGTGTGTTCCATTCCATGCAATGCAGGAACTGTTATATAATTGTATGCATTCTGTTCTGCTCTACTGGCATTTTGTTATTATACATGGCTAGGACTGGAAGAAGCTAACAGAAACAAGCAGATCTTGTGAAGTCTAACTCCAAACAAATTTATTTATTCTTATACTTCACAACGTTTTCAATGTGGTCTAAATTTAATTAAATTATCAATCTCTAACATTGGTTGAGGATGAACAATAATTTTTAGCCTAATTTCACCCACCAATGTGACATAAATGTAAATATAACTAAATTAGTACAATTGAGAATAAATTGTTAATTTTTGTAAAATTCACAAGGGGTTTGTAACTCGAACATTCATTCATGTACCGAAACAATGTGCTCCAATTTGAATTTTTCGAGAAAGCTAAGTGTCGTATCATAATAACGACTAGACCAACAACCTATAACCAAGTACATATTTAGTTATTTACCTTGGTTTATAAAAGAAAACCATAATAATGCAATCCTAATTTCGTGTGGCATAGTGTCCTAAGTTTTGTTAAGACATGCCGCCAAAGTTGGTTGTTCTTAAACCCGTTTCCTGTTTAAGTTTGGATGACTGGTCCTGTCTTCGAATATTAGTTGGAGATGAATGCCATGTCATGTCATTGAGAAGCATTCAAAACCCTTAAATACTGAGTCTGCTGTCGTCAGTTTCTTGTTTTCTGGCAACCTTAAATAATTATGCTGCACTCTTTAGTTTTCAAAAACAATGCATCATGATGAAGAGTGCAGGGCAGAATTGTCTTTGGATTTTATGAATACTTGGAAAGTTCTTTGGACATGTGACCAGGAAAAAACAAAGCAAAGGTTATTGACTGGATCCACTGAGTTGTAAATTTGTAAAAAGATCTAAAAACGACACACAGTTTGAATCCTTATAGATCTCAGGGTTGCCTCCTTCCATTCCATTCATTTCTACAAGTTCTGCATATGATCTGTGGGGTCACCGACATAGCTCAGATAATTGAGCTTTGGCCGTTTGAGGTTGAAGAAAGTGACAGACCAGAAAGGTTATGTCAACCATAGTGCGTTTGACATATGGTAAACTGTGTAGTTGGATATTTAATTAACCATTTATGCAAGTATGGCCCAGAAATCTTACCTCATAGGGTCATAGTGTAACAGTTTGAAGAACTTTTTCGATCAAAATAACATTAGAAATGAAACATTCATTCATAATTCACATTTTTTTAAAAAAAAAACATTACAAGCTATAATTATCCACGACGAGGTTTCATATTTTGAAAACGTAGCATTCATTTTTAATACAAGCAAAAACATCATTCTCAACGTAAACAAGCAAATTATCACTCAAATATTGATCTTCCATTTTGTTTCAAAGTAATAACTCACATTAATTAAAGAAAACACCAAATTTATACCAATTAACTACAAAAAAATTCATAAATGAAACATCCAATAAATCAAAACAAAATAATAAAATAATAATTTCAATTCTATTAATTTAGGCTTAGAGTTAGAATTTATTTGAATTATGAGGTGGTGGACGAGGCGGCAACAATGGAGGAGGAGGAGGAGGAGGAGGAGAGAGGGTGGGGGGGGGGGGGGGGGGAAAAAAAAAGAAAAGAAGGGAGGGGGACAAATTGGGGATTTAGGGTTCAGGACAAAAGAATTGGGGTTTTGGGAGTTGCTGGGATAGGTGGAGGGGTTTTAGAATAGTTGGGGCAGTTTTAATTTTTGTTTTAAAGACCTGGACCAAAACAACGTCGTTTTGGCCAGTTCATTTATAAAAAAATTCGTTGGGCCAAAACGACGTCATTTTGCCAGCATTTTTTCTAAAAAAAGAAGAAGCGCAGCGCTTCTTCTTCTTCCTCTTGCAGCAGCCATTTCATTCAGGCCAAACAACAAGCAAGTGGAGGGCATCTATGGGGTCGCATAGTCAGCTTAAGGGAACCTTCAAGCTTATTTTTATGGAGTCCATAGGATCGTTTGACCCCACTGTGAGTCCGTCCCTGCATTTATAGGCAAGCTTGCAATTTAACGTATGTTTGACTATAATGTATGCCTAGTTGGTTACCTTGTACATCTTCTCTTGTATCTTCAAGATATTGCATGCATTATTAACATGTTTTCACATCTCATGATTCATTTGCTTGCCCTAACCTTTCATATATTAATTGTCAAAAGGGATCAATTGAAGTTGTATATTTAATATGCAAAATGTATGGATAGAAACATAATTTCAATGTGGAAAAGGGCCTTGAATTGATATTAGTAGTCTTGGGTTCAAATCCCATGATACATTGTCAGTGTGTGTGAGGAACCCTCCAATTAAAGTTGTATATTTAATATGCAAAATGCATGGATAGAACCATAATTTCAATGTAGAAAAAGGCCTTGAATTGATATCAGTGGTCTCGGTTTCGAATCCCATGATACATTGGCAGTGTGTGTGAGGAAACACACCCTCCACCACCCCCCTAACTTTGGCACAAAAAAAACCCATAATTTTTGAGTTCGAACCCGATGATACATTGACAGTGTGTGTAAGGAAACACCCCTCCCCTCCCTCCTAATTTGGCACAACAAAAAGCATTCAAAATTAAAAATAAATAAAAAAACAACCATAGTTTCAAAGTGGGTTATAGGCTTTTAAGCTAGAAGTATACTTAGAGATTTATGGTATGTTTGGGAATGCTTCTGGGAGAGCTAAAAGCACTTCTAACTGCGTTTGGCATAAAATGTTAGAAGTATTTCTAGATTGTGGAAGCACTTTCTAGATAAGCATATGCTGAAGCACTTGAATTTCTTATGAAAAGTTCAACTTCTTTATAATCAAAGCACTTTTAAAGCGATTATGAGCAGAGATGCTTCTAGAGAAGCAATCCTAAAAGAACCGTTAATTTTTATTTTTATTTTTTAGCCTCATTGCCTTATACAGTCAAATTCATTTACGTCTCACCACATAACTTAAATTTTTCATTGCACATAACAAAGGTAAATGAGATAATCAAGAACACACATATGTTAGCTCTTTTTTAAAAAAAAAAAAAATTTCTTCTTTTTGTTTTTGTTTTCTAATTTTCTTTTAATTAAGAAAAGTAGTTCATTTTTAGTTTTACATGGGCCATAGATATCAGACGAAGACCAAAGTCAAAAATCCAATCCAAAACCAACTATAGCCCAAGCCATTCATACGATTCAATCCAAGTTTGGTTCTTCGCCATGGCCGCAGACCTCTCTGCTCAATCTCAGACCCTCCTCCTATCCACAACCACCACCACCCCCCAACGTTCACATCCCAGAACCACCTCCTTCTTGCCCTTCTTCTCACTCTCTCACTCTAAACCTCTCCTTCATCTCTCCAGAACCTCCTCCAGGCCTCGGCAAAGACTCCAAGTGCTCTGTCAAGCCACTGGAACCCAACCCATTTCCCAGCTCGGCCATGACCGTCTTTCCAAGGTACCCATTTCCCGTATCAGGAACTTCTGCATAATTGCACATATTGACCATGGCAAGTCGACTTTGGCTGACAAGTTGCTGGAGACGACTGGGACTGTTCAGAAGCGTGAAATGAAGGAGCAGTTTCTTGACAACATGGACTTGGAGAGAGAAAGAGGCATCACCATCAAGCTACAGATTGCTCGGATGCGTTATAGTTTCAAAAATGGTGAGCCATATTGTTTAAATCTCATTGACACTCCTGGGCATGTCGATTTTTCTTATGAGGTGTCTAGGTCTCTTGCTGCTTGTGAAGGTGCTCTTCTTGTTGTTGATGCTTCACAGGGAGTTGAAGCTCAAACATTGGCCAATGTTTACTTGGCCTTGGAAAACAACTTGGAGATCATCCCTGTTTTGAACAAAATAGACCTTCCAGGAGCTGACCCAGATAGTGTAATAAAGGAGATTGAAGAGGTTATTGGGCTGGATTGTAGCAATGCAATACTCTGTTCTGCCAAGGAGGGAATTGGGATATCTGAGATTCTTGATGCAATTGTTGAGAGGGTTCCTCCACCAGCTGATACCGCTGATAAACCATTGAGAGCTTTGATTTTTGATAGTTACTATGACCCATATAGGGGTGTAATTGTGTATTTTAGGGTAATTGATGGGAAGATAAAGAAGGGTGATAGGGTTTATTTTATGGCTAGTGGGAAGGACTATTTTGCTGATGAGATTGGGGTTTTGTCTCCCACTCAGTTTCAGGTTGGAGAACTTTATGCTGGTGAGGTGGGTTATCTTTCAGCTTCTATAAGATCAGTGGCTGATGCTAGAGTTGGGGACACAATCACAAACTATAGTAGAAAGGCAGAAAGTTCATTGCCTGGTTATGAGGAAGCCACTCCAATGGTGTTCTGTGGCATGTTTCCTGTGGATGCTGATCAGTTTCCTGAGTTGAGGGATGCACTTGAGAAACTGCAGCTTAATGATGCTGCTCTGAAGTTCGAGCCCGAGACTTCAAGCGCTATGGGTTTTGGATTTAGATGTGGATTCTTGGGGCTTCTCCACATGGAAATTGTTCAGGAAAGGCTGGAGAGAGAGTACAATCTGAGCCTGATAACTACTGCCCCAAGTGTCGTATATAAAGTGAACTGTGTAAATGGTGACATTGTTGAATGTTCAAACCCATCTGTACTTCCTGAACCTGGAAAAAGGAAGTCAATTGAGGAGCCTGTTGTCAAGATTGAGATGCTTACACCAAAAGACTATATTGGTCCCCTTATGGAGCTGGCACAGGACAGAAGAGCAGTGTTTAAAGAAATGAAGTTTATTGCTGAGAATAGAGCGTCACTCACATATGAATTGCCCTTGGCTGAGATGGTAGGTGATTTTTTTGACCAGCTCAAGTCCAGAAGTAAAGGCTATGCTAGCATGGAATATACTTTTCTTGGGTACAAAGAAAGTGACCTAATAAGACTTGATATTCAAATTAATGGTGAACATGTAGAACCATTGGCAACCATTGTGCATAAGGACAAGGCATATGCTGTAGGGAGGGCTTTAACACAGAAGCTGAAGGAGCTCATACCAAGACAGATGTTTAAAGTGCCTATTCAAGCATGCATAGGTTCGAAAGTGATCGCTAGTGAAGCTTTATCAGCAATCAGAAAGGATGTTTTAGCCAAATGCTATGGTGGGGACATTTCAAGGAAAAAGAAGTTGCTTAAGAAACAGGCTGAGGGAAAGAAAAGAATGAAGGCGATCGGGAAAGTCGACGTGCCTCAAGAAGCCTTCATGGCTGTGTTGAAACTTGAGAAGGAGGTATTATGATACTGCAATTCTTTGTGGCTTCTAACATTGTTGTGTAAATGATAAGTATTTTGGTTGAATGAGGAGCTTGTGTAGTCATCTTTGTCGTTAAACGTCAACGTATACGGTATAAATCCTATGTTGGTGTATTTGTCTGCTATGCTACCAAACGGCAAAGAACACAGCAGGACCAGACATGACCAATTTTTGCAATTAGTGCCTTTTTTCTTCCTTTTTTTTTCATTGTTTCCAAACGATGGGTTTGGTTTGTGAAATACTCATAAGTTGTAAGGAAAGAAGGCGTATTGGTTTACACGGATGCTGTGATTCAGGATTTGAAAGGGCGGACGGAGAGGATCCAAAGAAAATCATACAGAAATTCATAAAACAAAATAGTATTTATCAAAGCATTTTGCATAGTCAAATAGTAGAAAATAGAAATGATATTGCTGAAAAAACAACTAGCCATTGTTTCGAAACACATATAGGAAATATACAAGTAACCAGTTTTAAAAATTAAAAACTATCCCACAACCGTGATCTGAATTCTTTTACCTCCTAATTCAAAATATGAGGTTCCATTTCATATCTCCTAAACTGCCCCAAGCAACTCTACAAAACTGCTACTTCCTACCTGACCACGAAATCTATAGATACGGGAGAGGAACTATATACATGTAGAAAACACAAGGCAACCAGCTTAAAGAAGTTTATTCTGAGCAACAGCCTGACATAATTCGTCCTCATAGAACAAAACTCTATTTGAAGCCAATGATTTGCAGAGGGGCTTTGGTAAGACAGAAGGGACCATGCATCTTGTAGGGAAGTTTGACTCCTGGAAGAGAACTGCTGCAACCTGCCGCATTTCCGAGACTTTGAGGCGAGATGGTGGTCGGGGACCATGCCTTGGTGCTTTTGGAGTATGGGGGCTTCGAATGAATATGCCTTTCCCATCTCCCTTGCTGCAAAAGTCATGCAAAACTCGGTAAAATAAGAAACCTATCTGACAGGGTAAACAGTGATAAAAACACAGTTTAGAATCCCAACCTTAAAAAAGGCCAGTGCTCTGTCGGATGGGGTGTCATTGTATTTAACATCTCCTGTCTAGAGCGATCTGGAGTTGTATAATTAAAATAGAACTGCCTTGCAAGTAAAACCTGTTTCCAGT
This sequence comes from Prunus persica, assembly GCF_000346465.2. Classification (NCBI taxonomy): domain Eukaryota; kingdom Viridiplantae; phylum Streptophyta; class Magnoliopsida; order Rosales; family Rosaceae; genus Prunus; species Prunus persica. Next base: position 17,342,439 of record NC_034015.1, read on the forward strand.
AGTATAAACATGGAAGGTCATTTCTATTCAGATTAAACTAAAACAAAAGGCAAACACATGAGAGAGAGAGAGAGAGAGAGAGAGAGAGAGAGAGCTTACAGCTTTTCTAACTCGTTGAGAGACATGAAAAACTGCCTTCAGTTGGTCATGGTGCAAGTGACACAATACTTTAACCTTCAATTACAAAAATAGAGGAATCAATACCAGCAGAGAGGCATGTGATAACAACATGAAGTAAAATACATACACATGTACATCTAAATTAATAGTGATAACAGCACTTTTATACCCCCAAAACAGTAATATCTTTAATTCTTACACACATGATTAGTTGGCTATATCTCATCAGTAATTGGTTTGATATATGATATGGCAGATTCTAATAAGAGTGTTAAAATGTTAAGTTCCCAGTGAAATTGGAAAGATTCAAATCCACGTTTGTGGGAGGGAATCAAAAATCAACCCCAACATCCAGTTTTATGTTGACACGGAAAAAACTGCAAAAATTTGGTTCCAAAACATACATCAAACGAAGGAAAAAAAAATAAAATCTATTACTTAAAAAGCAACAAAAGACAAAGGCAATTTGTTCTTTACAGCATAGTCATAGATCAAAGGACCTAACATCTCTATTAGACTTCTTACAACGCTCGTCAAATACCTTGAATTGGGTCTTCAGACATTTCAAGGCAACCTGGCATAACTAACCAGTATCCAAAGCAAACCAATTATGTGTGCAAAAAGAATCAATACCAACATAAAAGGCAAAAAATACCACAAACACTCTAAATCTCAGCTCATCTAAAAAACAATCACACCATACTATAAAGAACTATTGAGAAACCACGTACTAAAAGAAAAAGCTCCAACCTACTATCCTATATCGTCTCCACTTATTGATTGTTTTGCCTCAATCAGATATACAAATTGAACAGTGGCACAACAAGAAATTGGTAAATCCAAGTAAACACAAATAAATCACAAAACAACCATCCTCTCTGACAGCCAAATTTTCAGAAAATATCAGATTTACAAAGAGAAATCCCAGTAATAGATTTACATCGGCATACATAACATTTCTTACATACACAAGTGATGCTAAATCAGCATATAGCAAAACGAAAACTGTGAAGACAGGGTTAATAATATAAACAATACCAGCAAATCCATGGGGAGAGATTCAAGCCGGGACTCCGACACGCAATCTTCAGTTCGAGGGGTCTTTGGAGTTTTCAACAAACTATTCTGTCTAACCAAATTCACAGGCGACAACATCAAAGGGCTTTTATCAATAGCCCTGTCTTCAAGCACCATATCGCCCTTAACCTTCTTGGTCTCCAAGACAGCCACCCGCTTCCTGCCAAGATCGGTGCACGACTTAGCTGAAGAGGTCTTGCTATGCTTAAGCTGAGCAAGAGCACCCGGCTTCAGATACTTGTTACCTGAGCCTCGTCGCTTTTTCTGTTTGGCCTTCTTCGAATTCCTTTCTTTTGGAGACACTTTTCCCATTTTCCCCTCTTTTTATTCAGCCCCAAATTATTTCGAACAATTCCTCAATTTTCCCAAATAAAATAAATCTTCAATTACTTTGTTCAATCAGAAAACCTAAGCAACCGCAGCTTTTAAACCTGAAACAGACAATTTCAATCTTAGCTATAGCCCTAATATAAATATAATCTAAAAAAATCAAAAACAAAATCAGCGAAGAAATTGGTTACTAAACATTATTATGTGGCGAGCTTTACCTTTTTAGGGTTAGAGATCGTCTCGATTCTTCGTTCAATTTTCCCCTCTGTAACAAAAATCACAACCGAAAACTCATCAGAAACCCTAGATTACCAGGCTTGGAACTAACAGATAGCTACTAGCTCCCCGAAACAAGAACGAAAGCACAGAAAATTATACAAAAATTCAAACCTTCAATCAAAACGAAAGCGAAAGGCAGAGAAGCACGAGCATCGTAGTGACAGAAATTCCAGAGAAAATCCAAAAATAAAAATAAATAAAAATAGGTAGCAGTGCAAACAGAAGGACAGAGAAGGAGAGATAGAGAGAGAAAGAGAGAGAGATGGGGCCGCTAGGGTTTACTCCTGATTTGAAATTGATACAAATGCCCGCCAAAGTTTTTCCAGCAAACAGTTGCTGAGGCTATACAAAACAAAAACCATAGAAAGTGATTTGTATAAATAATCTAGCTGGCCACCACGTGGCGGCCTCTGAATGGCGAGGTGATTAACTGCGGAGAGGAGTGGGCCAGTGGGTGTCTTTAGTGCTTAGGTCACTGGGCCACATCGGACGGCGTAGATTGCGTGATGGGTACAGATATTGGACTTGTTTCCTAATCGGGTGGAGTTTTTGTTTAATTTGAAAATAATGTTTGGAGGGAAATAAAAAAATGTGATTAGGTTTGAGAGGGAAAGCGAAAAATAATTTCTACGATGACTAATCTACCCTCGTTGTTTGGTTTAACTTCTAGCTTAATGAAGGGTATTTTGGGGGATATTGGTTTGTGTGAAAGGCGGTGCTTTAGGAACCTCGATTCTTGTGAGAGCTGGGGACGTGGGCCCATATCAGGCCCATCTTATGATGGATTCAATTCGGTGAATGTACATAATCGACCCTTTATGGCAGCATTAACCACGCGTGACTGCCGCTTCTCTGTGTTTTGACTTGGAGGGCATAGCAGTCAATGCAAGTTCAAATTTTCCGTAGCCTAACCATGGTAAAATGGTAACCTGGTGAACAGTCAATTTTATTTTCCAGGGTCAAAGTTCTCTTATTTGGGCTGGACCCAGCTATGTTTAGCACGTTTGAATTCTTCATAATACTCCTGGGCCCAGCTAACTTTCTTTTTCGGGTACAACCTTGTTAAAAATGCCCCAGTGCATGATGATTCGAAAACTTCAAAAACGGGCTTCATAACTTATTCGGCCTTTCGAAAAAACTCTTACTGAGTAGTCAGACGGGAAGGTTCTATGACGAGGGTCTATGTTGACGGGTTACAAAGAGGAAAGAGGACATTCAATCCAATAATCCAATAATAATTCTACATTGGATTGGATGGCTATTAAGGACCTCATCATTATAACCCTCCTTATAACCCCTCATTCTAGCATCTTTGAGTCAGACGTATACTTCTTCCTCTTATGACAATCTCATCACGTCACTCATTTGGCTGCGAAACCTGCAAATGTGGGTTAGGTTAGGTGGTCAGGGCAATGAGCACACCACCTTTCTTTCACCCAATTTAAATCCTTATTTAGTTTAAACTATCGTTTATATGACGAACCTCTTGCAGCAAGAATAAATACACTTTTTCATTAGGTTTGGTTTGGATTGGAGTTTGGAGTAGGTATGTAGCACTTATTTGTACACATAGAAAAACCAACCATGTTAGTCATTCAACTTTTGGCCACCATGATTGATTATCAATGATGATTTTCACATAAAATGATCTCATGATGGTCTCCGATTCAAATTTTCCTTGCATGCGTTTTATCCTCAATTCCTACCACGGCATCAATCTGAGCAGGCCAATAAAGCACATATGGTCTACCAATCACAAGATTCTAGGAAGCAAAGCTTTGAATGATGGGATGAATTGTACGACAAGATTACAAATATATAATAAAAAAACTTATGTTGAAGATCGTTCTAAATTGATTACATAAAAATAATAGAAAAATGTTCGATTAAGGATTATATATATACAGTCTTCTTATATTGAGAGTACTCAATGGAAGTTATTTCTTTTTTTCTATATATATACAAGGGATAGTAAGTGAGGAGGAAATCGAACTTAAGAGTTCAGGGAGATTCACTATTATACCAAATTATAGAAGCCCAATTTATTTATTTATTTAAAAATCTATATGAAATGGACTTTAAAAATACACCCAAAACTCATTTACAACATAACAAAAAGGCTTTTAACTTTTTTAAAATTATAAAATTGTCATTGATTTCTTAAAACAAACTCAACCTCAAAACGTCATAAAAAAGCTCAAAACACTCAATAGGGTATCAAAGTAAATTAATAATCAAAATTAAATTCAATAGGGCCAGATTTTATTTTTTGAATTTTTTTTGGGTTTGTTTATAGATTTTAAATAGTGTAGAGTTTATTTATAATTTTAGTGCTAAAAATAAGTATATAACTAAATATATCTTATAATATCAAGCATTGAATTGCACCAACAGTAAAAAAAATCTGGATTTCTCTGTAACATAAACCCAAAAAACTATAGAATGTACTTTACTGCCACCACCAAACCAAATCATAGACAGAAAAAAATCTTCTTAATTTTCTTGAAAAATCACAATTAAAACCCCAGTTCCCCTGCATGTTGGAGTCAGAAAATATAAAATTATGAACAAAGCTGACGATTTAACCCCGCCTTGCGAACCTCCACAGGTGGGGTGCTTGAAGTATACATATTTCTTGTCCACTAGAGTTTTTGTATTTTCACTAGAGTTGTTGCTTCATGTATGGATCCAAAACCAAGAGCATATGATTTTTCTGTACTTATATTGTCTTTCTAAATAGAATTTTTCATTCCCAAAAATTTTGTTCTAGAATTACATATATATATATATATAAATAGAGAGAGAGAGAGAGAGAGAGAGCTAAAATTTTCATTTATGATCAAGATAACTAGTCTAGAACTTGCAGCTATATTCTTTAAATATATACGAATTATTTAAGAATTATTTCCATATTCCAATTACGTGTTTCTTCCGTTTTTATTTTTTTCCCAAATATTTAAAGAATATATCTGCACGGCTATACTTCTAAAATATTCTATTTATATATTTAACCTCCTAACAAATCCAATTGATGATTGAGAGTATAAGTCTTTAACCAATATTTAACTTTCAATTCTTAAAATTCTTAATTTTAAATCTGACTAGAGGTATAACTTAGTTAAAAATGACTTTGACTTGCAGACTAGGGGTCTCATATTCGAATCCCCATACACTGTAGTTGTGTTAAAAAAATCCTCCTCTCCTATAAAATAAAGAGTGTTACATTTTATTACGTGCTAACCCATTTGGTATAAATTAGTTCACTACAGCTCAATAAAAATTGGCCCACGTCACCTCACCAACTCAACTATGAAGAGAAAACTAGTTAATCATTCACATGTAATAGATCGAAACAAAATATAGACCGCCCCTTAAATTTGTTGATTCCCTCTTTCAATACAATGAAGTTTAAACATGTTTTTGTAGTAGTGATCTTGAACTTTTAATGTCTCTTTCGTTGCGGTTCATCGTTTTAAATTTGTCACTTTCTATGATTTAAGGATGGATATTAGCTTCGATGCGCTTTTTGTTAAAGGAAAAAACAAATTACAAAAATTGAAAGAGATTCCTTAAAAGCTATTACAAATTAATTGGGATAACATTGCTTGTAGGACAATGCACCAACAAAAATGAAAGGCATGTTCTAGCCTAAGAGAAAGGACCACTTATGAGATGGTGGGTTTATAGCTTGAATGAATACAAACAAATTGGGTAGGGGCATTGACACTATCGTTTTTAGGTACGCACCAACAAGGGCTCTATCAAATGATGTCAATTTGCCATTGGGCTTCCTTGCCTTTTGGGCACGTAATTGTCAATGTTTCTGACCAGCCAGCCAGAAAATATAAGACACCAAAATTATAAATGGAAAGGTTGTTGGTCACCTTTTCTTATTTTATTTTCCAATTGAGCACTTAGGTTTCTTAAACAGAAATTGATTAGGCCATAATATTTTGGCCATGTTACTCCAATCATTCATTTTCCAATGGGTCACATCCTTGGGTAAATGGGGTAAAATGCAAAAGTTGACAACCAAGTACCAACAATCACCTCTTTTCATATTCCTTTGTTTATATTATTTTTATTTTTGACTTCTACCCCTTTGTCCCCAGTATTCAATTATACAGACAGACAGTACAGAGATTCGTCCATCTATATTGTATTATATATGTAAAGCTGGAGTTTTAAACACCCAAAAAGAAGAGATTACGAAGCTTTTTTTCTTGTGAATCTCTTTGAATATGGAAGCCAAATTGATTTTCTTTTTGTTCAATTGTAGTGTGAACTGATTGGAAAGCAATACAATAACAAAAAAGTGTCACATGACAAGTTAACGTGTTGTTATTAACCGTATCACGATTCATATATAGTTAGAATAATTTATAATTAATTAATTACAACTTATCTTATTTTTCGCCCACCGAAATTTAGAGAAAACACAATTAACAGTATTCAGATTTTTGTTTTGGTAATGTGTTACATGCATATATATGATCAAACACTTGACATTGACAGGGACAATGAGTAGTAGGTCAATGGAAGCTAGGTATGTGCCAATTGCAACCTCCTCCCTCCACAAAATTAAAAGATAGAATAAAGAAAGTAAATTGGGTCACATTCACAGCACTTAAAAAGGGTACAAACTTTCTGTACCATTGCACAGAAGTTTATACTCCAAAAGGCAAAAGGTATAGAATTTTTAAAAAAATAAAAATAATTCTGATATTGTTGTTGTCACACACAGCCTGTACATTTGTGCCAGCCAAACTTTTGTACCTTATTTTAAACCTAGACATTTAATTTTTGGTTCACCTATATATTAAAAAATACAATGCTAATGTTATAGTACAAATTTTCAGGTATTTTTTAAAATATAGTGGGCAGCACCCAACTTGTATTTTAATGGAAATTTTGTCCCAAACCATTGAGAATGAATTGCTTAGCTACTGTTTTAAGTGACCTACTTCTCACTCTAGGCCTTTGTGGTGGGCATGTCTTTATCCTTTTTAATATTGCCTAATTTTAGCCCACCATGTCACATGCTTACCATTGCGCTATCAATAAAATATACTATACACATGTGTAAGGCAAGCCTGTGGTTTTGTCATTGCCTTCCCAAGGTTAACAATGGAACTCAACATCCAAGGTTTAAAATATTCAATTAAGCTAGTTTAATTATATTTGATAGACGGATTTGTTTATTTTAAAGTCCCGTTTGGTTTGTGAAAAATGAGGTTTGAAGATGAGAAATTAATTAATGTCCTTAGTTTGATAAGTTTAGGCATGAAAAATTGTTGCATGATCAGTGTGCTTTCCTCCTTATGAGAAAATTTGGAAAAATGAGCAACATTAAAAGTGCCGGGCATCCAATTTATGCTCATACGCATCATTTTTTGTTGTTAGAGAGTAGTTTTAGCCCTTTTATACGCGGTCTCAAAACATATCCATAAAATTTGACATGTTTCTAAGCAAAACACATGTCATTAGAGAAAGTCCCAAACCAATTCTAAAGTTGCCGGCGTACGCTTCTAGGATACACATGTTGTGCATAAGCATCGATAACAACCCGTGAACCAAAGAATCGAAGGTGCCTGCTAAATATTATATATATGCGTTCGGATGAAGAACAGATAAGACACAATTAGCACAAAATAATATGTTTTATCGGACAAAATTCTGATGATTTGTAACTTCATAATGCAGCGAGGAAGCAAAGTCCAAGAACAGTCAGCCCATGATCAAAGGTTTTTCCTATTTGTCGTCCCCACCACATTCCCCTTCATTATGTCCCCACGATTTTGTCTAATTGGATTGCCAGGCAATCAGTACCCACCGAATGAAACTTTCTCCATATAATTATATATTGACGATGAAAACTTTTAAATGTAGGAGCTGTAGTTTCTGTTTTTGCTTTTGGCTAACTGATAATCGCTTCCTACCAATCTTTCTTTTGACTAGACGCTTGGGCAAATAAAACACTCATTCAAATACTTTTACGTTGAACCCATTGGGTATATAATTCTCCCTTGACTATGTCGACGTGTCAAGTTTATTGTAGGAAAGTACCATCCTACCATACCCTCACATCATTTTTTGATACAAATAATATTGGGAGAGGTTTCGAACACACCGTACATCTTAACCACTTAAGTTAGAAACCCCTTAATTACCACCCTCACATCACTAAAAATCAACATTGGTTAGGAAAAATGTAAACATTACACATCTTGTAAGACCATTTGAGTCCCGTTTTAGGATCAAGTTCATTATCAAATCTTAGACTTTAAGTATGAAATTCCCGGTGGTCATAGTTCAATATTCAAGGATGAATTTAATGCTCATAGCTCTTATGTATTGGGCTTGGAGCTAGGTCGTAGTACAATTTTCGAGTCATGTTTTGGTTGGTTTCGAGTCCCAAATTACCGGTCTTAGGTTATTGGTTATAAATTGGATCAAAGTTATAGATTTAAAGTTGAAATTCAAGTTCAATTATTGCGTACATAAAGTAGAGCACAAATCTTTAAATTATAAGAAAATTGCAAGAATGAAATTGATATTCCTTATCTCTAAGTTGAGAATGCTCATTCCATGTTTGGAGATATTAGAGTGAGCATTTCAAACCACATTTGGTGAACCAAACAATAAAATTAACATTCTATTAAATAGTTTTTTATTTGAGATATGTGAGTTAAGTCAGTTGATGCTATATGTGTTTTTTTTTTTTAATTACTCATATTCGATCTCTCCTCCAATAAATAGATTAGAGTAATATCAAATAAGTTGCAATATCGCATTGATAGGGAAAAAAAAAATCCTAAATTATGAGTGGTGGTGGAGTTAACGTGGATTAGTTTAAGGGTACAAATACCATTTCCCATATTTTTCTTTTTGCTTTTGAAAACATTATTGTGTTGAGGTGATGAAGTTAACGTGGATTTGAGGGACACAGAGAGAGCTATCAGCGGGGGTGTTGTGCTGGAAAAGCTAAAGTTTACACGTGGCATTAAGGTCATGTGGAGTTCGTCACCGTCGTACAACATTGGGTCCACATGGCAGTTGCCAGAGAGTGGATGTTGAGCTAGAATATGCGGTCTTCCTGTTTATCGTTGAGCCTTTAAATGACGCTTTTAGCCTTTTCTCCTTCTCAATGACCTTGTCGGTTGATCTTCATTATTATGCCCTGCCCTCCCCAGCTGTCACCTTGTTTTCATCGATATATTTTTTTCCCAACAATTATTTACCCATTTTAGGATAATATATTATACAAAAGCTTATATACAGAATTAATTTAGAGAAAAAAAATTCAAAACTAATAATTTGTTATTTTTAAATTGTATTTTAACATTTTAAGATTTTATAAAAACTAATTAGAAAATAACAAATAACTAATTTTGAATTTTTCACTCCTTATGAGCTTTACTTAATGCATTTAGATGTTTTTGTTTTCGGTCTGATTTAACTACAATTTACCGTTATATATAGAGATATAGATATAGGTTACCGAAAACAATCTATTCCAAAAAAAAATATAATAATAAATTTGGCGCAAGTTTTACTCTAAAAGTACCCGCCACCTGGCGAACAGCGGCGTACCCTCCGGACAGCGTGGTAAAATCGAAAGCGAAGTAGGGGTAAATGTGTCTTTGTATCAACACCACTAAATCCCAGCTCGTCTGGCGTGGCGTGTGCGCTCAAGGGCAAAGAGAGAGAGAGAGACTTTGGCTTTGGTGCAAACAATGCACGGACAAACAACACCGAAGCAGTGAGAGGTTTTTTAGGATAAAAAATTGGGATGAAGAGAGAGAGGAGAGAGAGAAAGAGATAGACTGATATAGTGTGAGTGAGTGGGAGTTTTCATCAGAGACCTCTCTCTTTGTCTCTGCTCAGATCTTCCAAAATCCACACACAGGTTGAGGAGAAAGAGGAAGAGGAGGAAGAAGAAGAAACTCGTTCCGCAAAGCAATGCCTGCAATGCCCAAAATCCGATGCTTCAATTTTGACGTTTCTTTCAGTTTCATGCAATAAATACAGCAAAAAAGGAAAAGAAAGAAAAAGAAAAAGAAAAAGCCGAGCCAAGCCCAAAAGTTGCTCAAAATTACAGCACCTGTTGCAGAGAAGGTGAAGCGCTCTCATAGCCTCATACTCTCTTGCATTTTTTATTCTCTCTCATATTTGCATTCTCAGATTCTGTACCTTTTAGTTTGCAGGAGCCTTTTCTTTTTCTTTTTCTATTTTCGGCAAAAAAACACAGCGGCTTCTTCTTCAAGACGACGGCGAAGAACTGTGAGCTGACGGCGATATATTTGTTTTTTTTTTCTCAGTATTTTTGAGTTTGTTTCTTCGGGTCAAAGAGATAAAGCAAACAATCTATTTTTTGTTTTGATTTTATACCTATTTTTTCGCTTTTGTTTATTTTGTTGGCGTTGAAAAGCAAGTCAAGAAGCGTAAAGGTTAAAATTGGAGATTTCGTTATCTGATATTTTGCGTCTTTTGGATGCAGTTGAAATGCACTCTCAATTGTTCTAAAGCTCCGAAACCTGAAGATCTCCAATGGAAATGCGTTTTCGTTTCTGAAAACCCAGTAATTTTCACTGAGATTTCAATTTTCAGAGTAATTGCTTGCTTTAGAATCTCAAATTTGGTTCATATCTCGTTGATTAAAGTCAAACCGAAGTGATTATGGTGAAATGCAATCTGTAGCTGTGAGCCTGTGAGGTGTTAGTTTACACAAGTCGAGTTTGGTCCATTTTGAGAGGAAAAAATGGCGTCGTCGTGGGACCACTTCGGAGAGATTGCAAATGTGGCTCAGTTGACCGGCCTCGACGCCGTGAGGCTGATCGGAATGATTGTGAAGGCGGCGAGCACGGCGCGAATGCACAAGAAAAATTGCAGGCAATTTGCGCTGCATCTGAAGCTGATCGGGAACTTATTGGAGCAGCTCAAGATCTCGGAGCTTAAGCGGTACCCGGAGACGCGCGAGCCTCTTGAGCAGCTCGAGGAAGCTCTAAGAAGGTCATACATTTTGGTCAATAGCTGCCAAGACCGGAGCTATCTGTATTTGCTTGCAATGGGATGGAACATTGTGTATCAGTTCAGGAAGGCTCAGAATGAAATTGATAGATACTTGAAGCTTGTGCCTCTGATTACTCTGGTGGACAATGCTCGAGTCAGGGTACTGAATTTTTCTTTTTATTCTTTGTTCTTTGGTTTTGTTTTTCATGTTATTGTTGTTTTTGTTTTACTCATTTGCTTTGCGGACAAATTTATGAGTTTGGGTTGCAAGGAATTTGTGATCTTCATTGAAATTGGACCTTTTAGTTAGATTTTCCTTCTTTCGGTGATTATGCGCTATCCACCTGTTCATCAAAAGTGCTTTCGGGTGCTAGTTGAAGATTGAACTCCTGAATTTTGCTTTACTCCGTTGTTGGATGTCTAATTTACTCAATAGGTATGCTATCTAATGTTGAAGTGATAAAGATCGCTTACTTTGAGTAGCTGGGATGTCTAGTCTAGTCGGTGCTTTAGTCAGAGCGTTAGATGTTTAAGTGGCATAGATGGCTTATTTTACTCGCTATGACTTTTGTTTTCCAAGGATGTATAAACTGACATGGATTGGGCACTGAACCTCGACTGGCAGTTTCTGACATATTGGATCACCAAATCATGCTTTAAATAAATTCTAAGAATTTGTCATTTTTGTTTGTAATTACGAATTACAGTTAGCACTATATCTCTTCATCAACAAGCATATGCTTCTCCATTTACCTTTTCTTTGTCTCCAGATCACAATCTATTATCTACATTATGCCCCACATGTAGAATTAGACTAAATTATTTACTTAAGATTGCTAAATTTGAGCTGTTCCTGCTATTCTATAACCGTTTAACCTGATTTAAGTTCATTCGTTCTTCTCGCAACTACAGGAGAGACTGGAAGACATTGAAAAGGATCAACGTGAGTACACATTGGATGAAGAGGACAGAAAGGTACAGGATGTGATCCTTAAACCGGACCCCTCGAAAAATGACACTGTAGTGCTGAAGAAAACACTTTCTTGCTCTTATCCAAACTTGGGTTTTAATGAGGCGCTGCAAAAGGAAAATGAAAAGCTTCAACTTGAACTACAACGGTCCCAATCCATTTATGATGTGAGTCAATGTGAAGTAATTCAGCGTTTGCTAGAAGTGACAGAAACTGTCGCTTCAAAGTCTTCCCCCGAAAAAAATAATAAGAAAATAGAGCGGAATTATTCAGATGCCAATAGTGAGAAAGAACCTTCATCTAATGAAAGCTATCAGAAAAGTGAATCTCGCAAAATGTCAAGGTTAGTTTTCTGTTTATTTTAGTACATTTGTCATTTATGTTTAGTCTAAATAGTGCAGTTAAAATATTACTGTTGCATTTGGTGAATGTAATAATTGGTGATGTACATTTGCTAATTTCAGTCTTGGCACTTCTCAACATTGAATGATCTCCCCCAATCAGAATTTTCTGATGAGAGGAGCTATATATGTTATGCAAGGGATTCAGATTTCCCTATCTATTTATGCACTCACATCACTGAACTTTTGGGGTCTTTGAAAATATGATTTTGCATTTATCTGTGTAGAAACACATCTTCAGTTTCTTCTGGACATGATTTGCTGTCAACTAGAGGTTCACATCGCCATGAAGAATGGAATACTGATCTACTTGGATGTTGCTCAGAACCATCTCTGTGTAAGTTTCTTTATTCTTTTTGTGTAATGGTGACTTAATGCATAATCAACAAGTTTTATTGCATTAGCATTACTTTAATTTTTCCCTTATGTTCCCTGTGCATCTCAAATTAAGTTCTGGGGATATGTATAGTATTAATTTCATATAAATGCTTTAGAATATTATCAGGGTTGGGTGGTCAATCAAGAGCATCATTAGACACTAAGCACTAAAATTGACAAAATTGTCCTAGATCAAATGTTTAAAGGGAAAACTGTTCTGTATATGCTAAAGTTTTGCACACTTTTTCCTTTGCAGGTATAAAGACATTCTTCTATCCTTGTGGGACGTTTTCTAAAATTGCTTCTGTGGCAACTAATAGGCATATGTGTAAGTTTTATCTGGATTATCTGCACTACATGTTAAACTGTTAATGTACTGCAAAATCTTAGGAATGGGTAAACAATGTATATCCAGCTAACACCCTTGCTCACATGCAGCCCCAATTTGCATGTGGTCTGGTAGAGAGAAAACATAGGTGTCCAGCCCCATTCTGCATTGCAGTGAGTTAGAAAGTATCCGGGGAATGGGGAATGAGATGCTTTGAACCCAAAACCTCTTAGAACCAAAGCTCTAATATCGTTTAGAGTACCAACTTGGCCAACACATTAAGGAGAAAATGTGCCTACAATCTATATCAAGGTAACCATGACGGGGTTGCGTACTGGAAAGATTTGGAGCCTATTTAAATAAGCTATATCTGAATGCTTCTTTTGCATTTTGTTCAAGTCTTGTACTTTCACATTATAGAGTTTAAGATAAATTAAGTAACTGGTGGCCTTAGCCTTTGGTACCACCAGTACATTTTTCATAGAATCTCTGACATTACTTTGTTGAAAATGGGGTGATCAAATTGTGATCTGGTCTTTACTATGCCATTGCGATCTTTGGTATCATAAATCCCTGCTAAAATGACGTCTAGACCCTGAATAAATGCTGAATGTGCGTTGATGTTGAATTTGTAGTATAGTCTGGATTGTAGTGATGCCTGATTTGTGTGCTATTAGTTTGCATAGGATGCAGAAAACCAGATGATTTTTGAAAATCCCTATTCAAAATATTGCATAGTAGTTTTAACGGAATCTCATTTTTCTTTTGATACTGAGTACTGTCATTAATGCGAGTGAATGTCTAAACCCATCCTTTGGATCCAAGGTTTACGTGATTCTCTTGTGCTACTGAGTTGTGATGGCGTTATAGTTGTGACGGGGCCATAATTTTGAATTTGCCATGATTTGATTTAGAGAAAATATTTTATGGCTTGTCGAGTACATATGTAGAAACCAACTATTTTTCCTGTAATTTAGCTGTGCTCTATGTTTCACATTATTTCCACACTTACTGTTAAACAAAGTTGCAACACTGCAATATTGATTTTCTTTTTGGCCGTTGGGATATTGACATTCTGCACATGGCTTTCGTATACTGTTGGAAACTCATACAGAAATTCTTTTCTATGATTATCAGCTTCAGCAGAAGCATGTAATGAATTGATGGCTTATTCGTTAGTATTGTCTTGCTGTTGCTATACATGCTGCATTCGAAGGAAACTTCGCAAGACGTTGAATATCTCGGTAATTCCTTTCCCAGTTTCCACACTGAAATTACAAAACCACTGTAATTCATCTTCGCCGCTGCATATCATGACATGTATTTTGTGACATGACAAGAACCCACTCTAATCATTCTCCTCTGTTCTGCTCTGCTTTTTCTTATTTCTCTTTTTGGCAGGGAGGCTTCATTGATGACTTCCTTTCACATTTTATGTGTTGCTGCTGCGCCCTTGTTCAAGAATGGCGAGAAGTTGAACTACGCGGGATTCCTTATGGTAAGTGCTTCCATGCTTGAGGCTTTGTATCTTTGCTCAAACGTAATCGGTATCTTGTATATAAAACACAATATTATGATCTCTAATCTCATCCCGTTCACTGCTTCTAAACCAAATATGCAAAGTGTTTGATATAAAACCAACTTGCAGGTGCTGAAAAGACAAAAATAAGCCCGCCACCCTCACAGTACATGGAAACCTAACTGATAATGGAATTTTGAGATTCATCCACTTTGAACGCCATATGTAGAGGTAATGGCTAGTTGCCATTGTTACAGGAAAACTTATTTTGGGGGAGTTTATGTCTCACTAATTTTCCCATATGTAAATTAGCGCTTTTTATATTTTTTTATTTTATTCAGCACATTGTGTATCATAGACTTGCTTTTCTTTTTCGAAAAATAGTATAGAAGTGCTTGATTTTACCAATTTGTTTTATATGATTGTTTTTCCTTCTTTTCTTTTGCTTTTGTGACTTTGCTTTTTCTACATTTAACCAATAGGATTGATAGATCCACATTTGTGGGTTGCTTAAAGGAGGTTTGGTGTTGGTCATAAAATTATCACAAAATCTCCTCTTTTAAGTATTACCTGAATATTATGCATGCATTTGCAACCAGATACATATAAAACGATCACAGCGTCTTTATTTTGCAGTCAGTAGGGCCCGGCCATGTGTTAGAGAGAGCAATTCCCCCAATCTCATTTTCATTGGTAAATAAGTTGGGAATTCTGTTTAATCAATTATCCTTATCAATTCTAGCAATCAAATATAAACTTAATAGTGGTTGTTGCTAATTACCAACAAAATAAAATAAATACCGACGAGTTTAG
This sequence comes from Prunus persica, assembly GCF_000346465.2. Lineage (NCBI taxonomy): Eukaryota > Viridiplantae > Streptophyta > Magnoliopsida > Rosales > Rosaceae > Prunus > Prunus persica. The sequence goes on from NC_034015.1 coordinate 17,357,666, forward strand.
CAGAATGGAAAAAGCATTGACTAGAAGATTAGTGGTCTCATGTTCGAATTTCTATGATATTACAGTAGTGTGTGTGAGAAACCCCTCTTCTCATCAGTTTAGACTATTGTTTGTATTAAAAAAATAAAAATAAATAGGATTCACATAATTTCTTTTAGTATAAAAATTGTATTGTATCACATTTTCTTTATATTATCATTAGCCAAAGAGATTCGAACGTAGAATTTTAGAATTTCTTCCCCAATTGAAGGGAAAATTTACGATTTCTCTCACCGTTGAGAAGAGAAATACAACTTAAACTAAATCAATTGACTCGTTCTTACCAACAGAACTTTAGTTCAAGGTTTTTTTTTTTTTTTTTTTTGATAGGAACTTTAGTTCAAGGTTAACCCGTAAAGTTACCCATAACTTCTTACTTGGCCCAATCCACATTTCTGAAGTTTCTTTTTGGTACGCACTTTTTTGAAGTTGTGGATTTCTGTCTCACTACTTTTGTTTTGAAGGTTCTAAAGGAAGGGATTAAGAATAATAACCTATTGCGTTATAGGTGTCGATGGCCTAATTACTTTTCCGCCAGAAAGCTACCAAGGTCAATCATTGCGCAAAAAGTAATTTTATAGCACAAATCAAAATAATTGAGTTGAATTTTACACCGCAAGAATACCTTTTCCCCATTTTATGCATGCCATACTTGCATTAGGCGTGCCAAATCTTTTTGGTTTAATATATCGCTACATTTTATATTAAAAAACAGTATACCTTTACCAATTTTGACAATTATAACTATAAATCTTAAAATTAAGATAATAATTCTGGTTCATGGTGGTGAATACTTAGATATGAATGTGTGACAAACAGATTAGTTAAAGTTTACTTTGAGTTTATGTTATTTTGTATTCCATGTTTGTACTTATATTGCAAAGTTTTTAACCAAGATTATGCTTTTGTTAATGATATTCACGTTTCGATTGTGAATACATGTTTTTTACTATTCATTGTATATTTTGTTAAATTTCAATATTAATATTGTCTCCAACTTAACCATCTACATAGTCCGGCGAAGTTTTATCACAAAAGACCTTGGTAATATTAGTAATGGAACAATTCATTATATGTTATATTTTATTTAGTCAAGTTTCCGATGCTCGACTTATATTCTTCCACATGCCTCCTCATGTAGGACCATCATACGTGGAGCCAAATCCACATCTGAGTCAAACATTGAAGCCCAATACGTGAACACTGCATATTGATAAGGGTAAACATTCAAGTCTAACATGTGAACATTGCATATTAGATAACAGGCAAGGGTAAAGACATAGTTAATCAACTCACTCTGATACAAAATGTGTTAACCTTAATTAAATTAGGAAATAAATCTAAATTACAATAAGAAATAAATATCAATTACAATAGGACTAAAAAAACAAGTAATGAAACAAAATCATAACTAAATAAGGAATCACCAACACATTTATTTAATAAAGTATCTTAATAAATAAAAAAAGTTACGGTCAATTTATTTTATTCTATTCGTTTTTTTGTAATAATAATATTGACTTGCAAAAATAAATCAATATGTGCGACCGACCGCGGGAGATTGGAAATTACCTTTCCGATTTGGATACGCACGCCTCTCCGATTCATATTGGAATGGGTTTCCCAACCAAAAAAAAAAAGTGAAAAAGGGACAGGCTTCAACGAATAATCAGTAGAGCTCAGTCCACGTGTCCAAACCCTCCTCTATAAATGAAGGAGCCTCATATCTCTTGCCCATCTAACTCTTCGTCTATTTGTTATTTTCTTGCGAAAGCAAAATCACTCACTAACCAGAAACACAAAGCGGTCTCTCTCTCGCCTTCGAGTTTTCTAGGGATATCCAAGACCGGTGCTGTTTCGAAACCCATCAATCGTCATAACCATCATGTCGTCGTCGTCGAAGAAGATCACCCTGAAGAGCTCTGATGGCGAATCGTTCGAGGTTGAAGAAGCGGTGGCTCTTGAGTCGCAGACCATCAAGCATATGATCGAGGACGATTGCGCCGACAACGGCATTCCTCTGCCCAACGTGACGAGCAAGATCTTGGCCAAGGTCATCGAGTACTGCAAGAAGCACGTCGACGCTGCCAAGCCTGATGAGAAGATCTCCGAGGATGATCTCAAGGCTTGGGATCAGGACTTTGTCAAAGTTGACCAGGCAACCCTATTTGATCTCATTCTGGTACGTTAAAACCCTATCTTAACCCTAATAATGATTTGCTTATTTGTCGCGATTGTTTTGTTCGAGTATAGGGTTTCGGAAATTGGGGCGTGGATTAGGTTAGGGTTTCCGAATTAGGGATTGGGTTCAATCTTGTTTGAATTTTGGATATGTTTCTATCTTTAGAGATTAGGTTTTTACTCAATTAGATGTTTTCCATGATGATTGGGTTGGTGATGCTGCGATTAAATTGATTTGGCTTTCTGTTCGGGATTTGATTTGGGAGTGTTTGTTAATTTGAATTCTTTACTGATGCGATATCTTGATGAAGAAAATTTGTGCATGTACAGCAACTTCTTCATGTATGTACTGTGCATATGTTGAAGTTGAGATAAAGATGCGATAGCTTCATAAATTTTGTTGCCTTCTCTACTTATATTTATTTTGTGTTTCTATAGAAGTTGAGATAAAGTTCACTAATATGAGAATCTGTCTCTTGAGGTGCTAGTATGTAGATTGTGGTAACAATTAACTAGTTTTCTTTGTAATGGTATTGTTCTAGTTCAGCTAATTTGATTATGAATGTTATGTATATGTATGTTCTGAAACTACAGTAATTTGGTAATTTTTTTATATTGTTAATAGGGGTGGCTAGAAAGTCTGACATAGCTGATTGCTGAAGCTTACCTTGAATATTTTTCTAATATGTTGTGATATCTGTTCACAGGCTGCAAACTACTTGAACATCAAGCTCCTGCTGGACCTGACATGCCAGACTGTTGCGGACATGATCAAGGGGAAGACCCCGGAGGAGATCCGAAAGACCTTCAATATCAAGAACGACTTCACCCCGGAGGAGGAGGAGGAAGTTCGTCGCGAGAACCAGTGGGCATTTGAATGAAGTTATTGTGATGGTGTTTATTTAGTTGGAACTTAAAACAGTGGCATACCCTATCATGTATTCTAGTTAATCAACTGACTTCTTATCATTCTCTGGTATTTAAGTACTTTTTATGGAAGTTGTGAGTCCTTTTAAATTGTAGATAAAACTTGGATTCTGGTATTGATAGTGGTTCGTTTCGTTCTGCTGTCAATCCTACTGTCAGTACTATTATGAATCAAATCTTTTGCTGCCATTAAGTTGATCTGTGGTTTCTCTAGCTGAAAAGGGGGATTTTCATTAGAGCGCAACTGTCCATGCATTTTTGGGAACTTATCAAAACCAGTGACTTGATGAAAGACACAGAATGCCAAAAAAGGTTTGAAAAATATTCTGTAGCTTTTTAAAGATAATGTCAACCCCGTAGAAATAAGGAACAAAGAATCTAACCTAAAAGAAAAAGAGGACCACACTACACTTTTAACCAAAATAATATTTGACTAGAGACCCGAAAAAGAAGAAAATGATTGAAAGCAACGCTTTCATTACAAATACAAAATCACTTAATATCCCTGTACCCAAAAGAAGAATCCATTGATTAACGTTTGTTTTTTCTTGTCTGGGGCATTCATTGATACCTCTCTTACAGAAACACAATTTTCATCTGAGCATTCCCCATCTCGTTAGAAGGAAGGATCACACGGCTGCTTTGGCTCAGGCCGTGCCGAGCATTCACCATCTTATTCGCTTGTCTCTGTAGTCATTGCTGTTAAAACTCAATATTAAACAAGCTCAACTTCTTAGCCACTTCATTCATCATAATGCACAATTCTCTTGCCAATGTCGACCAACCCTGAAATTATGGACAATTTCATTCAACTCCACAAGATTGCATCCAGGCATTCTTCCAACCTTTTTTTCTTTCATCATCTCTTTCACCCGAGCAACATCCTCCCATCGACATGCCACAGCATAGACATTCAGCAGCAAGCGATAGTAAGCAATGTTTTCAGGTTCCTTGTCAATGAGGGACCTTGCAATTTTTTCTCCCATTGTGATACCCCCTTGAAAACGACATGAACCAAGCAAATTAGCCCATGCCAAGGATTCCGATGACAAGTCCTCAGCAATTTCTGGCATGTTCTTAATTATTTCCTCTGCCTCCTGGATAAGCCCCGCACCAGCAAAAGCATTAGCCATGCACCAATAGTGTGCAAACTTGGGCTTTACGCAGAATACATTAATCATTTGGCTGAAGTAATCTGCAGCTTCTCTTACAAGTCCAGCACGGGCACACGCACAAAGAACACCTATGAATGTAATTTCATCTGGGATAATTCCTCCTCCATCATCATCTGGCCTCGAACTCCCCTTCGCAGGGATGGTTTCACCATCTTTTGATTTCATTCTCCCCACCATTTCTCTATATAGGTTAAGTCCATCCTTAGCATTTCCATGGATGCAATGCCCCAAAATAATTGCATTCCAGCAAACCAGGTTCCTATTCGCCATGCTCTCAAATACTCTGCACGCCACTTCCACCCTTTTGCATTTACAATACATATCAATCAAAGCTGTGCTGATAACTATGTTAAACTCAAATAATTTCCTAATTAAATATCCATGAACTGATCTTCCTTCATTCAGTCTAGCCGACCGACCACAAGCCGCTAGCATATTCGCTATGGTAGTGCTGTTCCCCTTCAATTCCATGCCCATCATTTTCCTAAACAGCTTCAATGCACACCCCGGCTTCCCACCCTTCCAATACCCACCAAGCATAACATTCCAAGAGACCACATTTCTCTCCGGCATTTCATCAAACAAATTATGAGCAACGTCCAAATCACCGAATCTAGCATAGCCGTCGAGAATTGTATTCCAGGATACCAGGTCCCTTTCGGACATTTCATCGAACATCATTCTAGCAAGCTCAACTTTCTCACTACTACAATACATGTGAATCAAAGAGTTCTGCACTTGCAGCAGAGAGTCAAGCCCATGCTTAACCACCTGCCCATGGCATTTTCTCCCAGATTCAACAGAACCCATTTTAGCACAAGACCCAATAAGGGGCACAAAAGTATAGCTAGTGGGAGCAAACCCATTTCTCAGCCATTCGAAATAGACCACCAAAGCTTGGTCGGGCATTGAACTAACTGAGTAAGCTTTAATTACCGTATTGACGCAAAAAGTACCAGGCAAATCAATGCACCTGAAGATCAATATTACATAATCGAAATCTCTGAAATCAGAATAGCTCTTAAGCAACTTTCTGGCCCAAAACGAATCGAAAAGACCCCGCGTGATCAAATGGGCATGGATTTGGGTGATCTGGATCAAATTCTTACACGCATCGAGAAGCGAAAAAATATGGCGGTTAAGAGATGGTTGGAACGAAGAAGAAGAAGAGCAAAATGGGGAGGATGATACAGAAAGATTGGGTTTTGATGGGTTAGAAGTGAGATGTCCGAAAATGGAGCTCCTGAAGGGACGAAATTCTCGTCTTGAAATCCTTGCCATTCAATAGGGATATGGTGTTGAACGAATCGTACGAATCGTTTCGAACTCCACTGGGTTTTCGCCATTAACGCACACTGGCAATCTTCTCTTTGCTTTAGCTTGGATTTCAGGCTGCTGCTTCTTTTGGAGGCGGGCAGTGAGATTCATTGGACCAAAACGCGGCGTTTTAAACCATGACGTCAGGTTCGCGGGTTTTGTTTGTGCTTTCACCAAAACGGTGCGTAGCAAGGAGGGGTATTGTGTCTCTCGGGGGTTGGAATATTGAAGGGGGAGGGAAGGCCGGGGTGGGTGGTTGAGTGGGGGAAGGGAAGAGGGTTGTGTGGCGTCTATAGCAGGGGCATAGCACAGGGAAGCCGGAGGGGGAGGGGTGAGGGTCGTTAAAGTTGAAGGGTAAAGTTGTAAGCCAAAGTCCAGTTGTAAAATATATTTTAATTTTGTTTTAAAAAATGCATGTGGCAGATTTTGAGTGGGAGTATCACCTCACTCTATAATTTCTCTTTGGGGAGAGCCTCTCCAGACTCGGGAGGGAGGTTGGCTCAGAAAAGAAAAACGGAGTTGAGAGAAATGAAATGGTGAGAGGAAGCATTAAACTTCTCAAGGATGCTGGGTCTGGACTCAGCAAGACCCTCTCTGAGATCCTCGTCTGCCCGCTTTCCAAACAACCTCTAAGGTCAAATGCTCATCTCTCTATTTTCTGTTCTTCTCATTTTTTATATTTTGTTTTTTGTGTGGTAATTTTAGTTGGTTAAATTGGCTTGTTGTGTGTGTTATTTGGTAGGTTTTGTGAGGAAACGAATTCCCTAGTCAGTGATTCAATTGGTGTCTCCTTTCCTGTGAGTTCCAATTCTAATTTTGAAGCAGCAATTGAGTTTTTTTTTTTTTTTTTTTGGGTTTCACTTCAGTACCATTATGCTGAAAATTTTGGTAAATCCAGTTTTCTCTGAAGTAACAATCACAGTGCTGCATAAATTCTGTCTATTTGGTTTCTGTTCAGTTCATGCAACATGGGAATAATTTACAATAAAAGACCCTATTGTCTCTGTGAGAATTGATAATGCCCTTTTACTTTGCTAGAGGTTATCTTCAGAGTTGAGCATGAATGATTATGATCGTCAAACATTTCATATTTTCTATATGTTTTTGCCTTTATAGCTGCTGTCCTGTATGATTCTTTCTTGTACTGATCATTTGATAGATAAAGGATGGGATTCCTTGCTTAGTACCAACAGACGGCAAGGCCCTTGACCTTGAGGCCGATAATACAATAAAACCCGAAGATGCTGTGACATCATCAGTCGAACACGAGGCAGATCGAGGAGGCAGTCACTAGGTTGAATTTTGAGACTTGTGGTATTGTCACAAAGTGAGTTACAATTGCAAATTCTCATATGTGTCTCCTTTTTTAAGCTTTTTTTGTTGAACTGAGTTCTTCATTAATAGTAAGCAGATGGAAAGGTCACATGATTAAATTTTCTTAAAGTGAATTCTTATTGTCACAAAGTGAGTTACAATTGCAAATTCTCTTATGTGTCTCCTTTTTTAAGCTTTTTTTGTTGAACTGAGTTCTTCATTAATAGTAAGCAGATGGAAAGGTCGCATGATTAAATTTTCTTAAAGTGAATTCTTATTCCATTTGTGAGGAAATTGCCTGAGGAATTTTGTATGGCTTGTGACCCGATAACTTACGAATGATTTCTGTGCTTTATTATCTGAGAGGAATTCTGTTAGGGATGCTCTTGGAGATTTCTTCCCAGATGAAAAATTATACTAAGAGTTGCCTTTCATGAATATTATTGTTTGCTGAATAATTCATTTATCATTTCCATGGCTGCCATGTGTTAATCTCTGTTATTAGCTGTTATTAAAAGGATGAAAGGTTTCTCTGTTGTCTAAAATGCTTTCCAATGGATTTTGCTTGTGGTTGATCTTTCACAGGCTCGCATTCTATGTGCTATGTTTTGGTGTCTAGGTTTTACCAGCTCCGTGTGGGAATTAAGACTAATAAGACTTGTATTCGTTTCTGAGAGACATATAAGATTGCTATGGTAGCTGGTTATCTTCTGTTCTGTCACCCCACCCACACCTCTCTTGCTTCAGCTTCACTCTCGAGTCCCGGCCCTAGCGGTTATGAAAATGTCTATTTTACTTCATCAGAGTCTCTCCTGGCTCTATTATGCTTGTGTCAAACAAAACATCATGTTTTAAGCTGTTGGATGAAAATCCAATGATTTAGCATGATAGACTTCAAACCTAAATCTGCCCTGTATGCGTGAAATATATTCTATATAGTACAGACATGATACATTACATACGTAGCTCTCCTTGGCCTACATGACAGTGTAGCTCTCCTCCTCCCTTACCCTTTAAACTATCTGTACTGTTGCCCAGTTAGAAATCCAAGCCTTCAAACACCTTACATTCATTTTCCAACAATACCTAAGCAACGTGTCCAAATGTTAAGTAGCATTTGTTTGACACTTACTAGTGTGTAAATTTTTGAAATGTAATGAATGATTTTTCATTCCTCCAACTTCAATTTCCTCATCTAGGTTGCCCTTATCCAATTTTGCTCTCAAGTTGATCTGTACGCAATTTATGAGTTGTCCAACTGCTGAAACGCCAAGAAACTCTTGGTACGCACGCAGAGCAAGCTTTTGCGCCCTTTGGATAAAAGCCAACTATAAAATAAAGTGATTCTTGGAGAGAGAGAGAGAGAGAGAGAGAGAGAGAGAGAGTATTCTTCTTCACCAAAAAAGAAAAAACTAACAAAGCATAGCTAGATAGTCACCAGCCTTGTTTTGCTCTTTATACTATGCAATCTTCAATGAAGGAGGTGTGTACCTTTGTAGAAGAACTTATATGTAACATAATGCCATCGTGGCAATATTCCAAACTTATCACACATTTATCATATTGAAAAATTATATTATCATGTCAAAAAGTTAAAACACATGACAATGACCATTAGTTCAGGATCGCATGTATCCTAGTGTACGTAAAATTTTCTTGTACCTTTTGGATTTGGGCACACACCTTCCAATTCATAATTATAATAGGTTTCAACCAAGCTGTCACGAACCGAGCTCACGGCCCAAGATCTCGGATCGTTGGGCCGAGTCCATTGTACCACGACGGTGGGCTTCAAAGCTCAACCATCCTAGTCTTGGTCTTGGGCTCGGAGTTCACCATTTGGGCCACAAATGTGGTCAGATACACTAATGCCACATTATTTCTTGTGAGGCCCAAGTGGAAAATTTCAGGTATAAACCCTTAACAAGAATAAGGTAGAAGAAACAGACGCTGAGCAGCAAAACTATCTTGAAGATCACATCGTCATTGAACGAAAGATGCAGAGTCAGCGGCCCAAACTTGAAGGCAGACCCCAAGAACTTCCACCTCCAAACTCCACGACTCTTTATTCATCCTCTCAAAGAACAACCACCTCTTCTTGCCCACCGTATGGAAGAAGAGAAATTCAGTCATGCCTGCCTAAAAGTTCAATATACCCTTAACGACAACCTCACGTGCTATTTACATGGTCAAACTCTACGGATTCAAGACCTAATTGCAACTACTTGTCAATTAACGGATCTAATTGCCTAAAAAAAATATTGCGAGACTCAACTCAATTGAAATTCAAGTTAAAGTTTAAGGACGTCTACAGTTAGATGGTTATTATTATAGTTTTTATTAAAATATCGTGTTCGTCTATTTTGTTAATTTTCATTAAATATTTTAATAATTTTTAATTTACATTTTGTTTAGAATGGTTATTTATGAAGGAAGATATGTCGCTGAAAAAAAATGAAAATCTGAAAAATGGACGGTTTGGATGTTAAAAAATATTTCGTATGAGACCCTAATGTCTCTCAAAAGATCCTCAACAATAGGATTGATGGCGCGCGAAAGCAAATTCATTCACTCACCAACCAGAAACAAAGCGCTATCTCTTTCGCCTTCGAGTTTTCTAGAGATATCGAAAAGCGGTGTCGTTTGGGAACCCATCAGCCGTCATCATCATAATGTCGTCGCCGTCGAAGAGGATCACCCTGAAGAGCTCTGATCCCGCACTTTTCGAGGTTGACGAGGCGGTGGCTCTCGAGTCGCAGATCATCAAGTATATGATCGAGGACGATTGCGCCGACAAATGCATTCCTGTACCCAACGTGAAGGGCAATATCTTGGCCAAGGTCATCGTGTACTGCAAGAAGCACGCCGACGCTGCTAAGCCTGATTCGAAGATCACCGAGTACGATCTCAAGGCTTGGGATCAGGACTTTCTCGACGATGTTAACCCGGCAACCATATTTGATCTCATTCTTGTACGTTAAAACCCTATCTTAACCCTAATAGCGATTCTCTTCTTGGTGGCGGGCGATTGTTTTGTTTAAACTTTAAGTATAGTATAGGGTTTTGGAAATTGAGGCTGGCTGTTTCCGAATTAGGGATTTGGTTCAATTTTGTTTAAATTTTGGATATGTTTCTTTTGTTAAAGGTAGGTTTTTACTCTATCAGATGTTTTCTATGATGGTTGATTGGTGATGCTACGATTAAATTGATTTAGCTTTTTGTTAGGTGTTTGATTTGGGGGTTTTTACGAATTTGAGTTGGTTTATGCTGTGTTTTCTTTACTGATGCGATGTCTTGATGATGAAATTTTGTGCCTGCATAGCTTCTACTTCTAGTTTGTGTGTGCGTCTGTTGAAGTTGAGATAAAGATACAATAGCTTCATATTGAAATTTTGTTGCCTTCTAAAGTTCGGTAGTAAGAAAATGTGTCTCTTTCTGTAACATCTGTGATGTGTTAGTATTGATAATACTTAACTAGATTATTATGTAACGTTATTGTCTAGTTTGTGGTGATAATATGGTCAGAATAAATGGATTATGGATATTGGATGTCATGTCTATTCTTGCTCAGAAATTACAGTAATTTGATATGTTGTTTTTCTAACATGTTGCATTTTCGGTTCACAGGCTGCAAACTTCTTGAACATCAAGAGCCTGCTGGACCTGACATGCCAGTGTATTGCAGACATGATCAAGGGGAAGACTCCGGCAGAGATCCGAAAGACCTTCAATATAAAGGACAATTTCACCCCGGAGGAGGAGGAGGAAGTTCGTCGTCAGAACCAGTGGGCATTTGAATGAAGTTCTTGGCGGTGTTGTTTCTTTAGTTGGAACGTGGAACTCAAACAGTTCCATGCCCCATCATGTATTATAGTTAATCAACTGACTTCTTATCATTCTCTTGAGAGGTTTACATTCTTAGATTTCGACCCCTTCTCGATTTTAGTTTCTCTTTTGCAAACCCTCTCTTGTAAACATAATTCCCCGTAAGTCGTGTGCATAACTGGTATCAGAGCTGGTACCTTTGGTCTTGAAGACTGTAACATATGTCTGGTATGTAATAAAATTCCATGTTACTTCTTACTACATGTTTAATTATTCGGGTTTTCTGGTATCTGTTTGATATTGATCAATCTAAAACCAAAAAGGAAAAAACAAGATCAATTTATGTTCTCAACAAATTACACATGAAAATTAGCTTGAAAAAAGGTGGGATCATATCGATATTCCTCTCTTTGCTCTAGCATGGATTTCAGGCAACAGTCACAGAGAGCTGCTGCTTCTGTTGGAAGCAGGCAGTGAGATTAATTGGGACCAAAACACGGCGTTTTAAACCACGACGTCAGGTTCGTGGGTTTTGTTTGTGCTTTCAGGAAAACGGTTCGTGGTGAGAAGGGAGTTCAGCTCAGAAAAGAAAACCCAACAGAAACCGGAGTTAGAGAAATGAAATGGTGAGAGGAAGCATTAAACTTCTCAAGGATGCTGCTGGGTCTGGACTCAGCAAGACCCTCTCTGAGATACTCTCTGCCCGCTGTCCAAACAACCTCTAAGGTCAAATGCCCATCTCTCTATTTTCTATTATTCTCATTTTTATTTATAAAATTTTCAACTTTCGTTTTTTTTTTTTTTGGGTAATTGTTGGTTAAATTGGCTTGTTTGTGGGTTATTTGGTAGGTTTTGTGAGGACACGAATTCCCTAATCAGTGATGCAATTGGTGTCTCCTTTCCTTTGAGTTCCAAGTCTAATTTTGAAGCAGCAATTGAGTTTTTTTCTTTTCTTTTTCCTCCAAGTTTGCTCTGAAGTATCAATCACTGAACATGAATGGTTGATAGAGGTTATCTGTTGATCTGAACATGAATGATTGTAAAAAAATTCATCTTTTCTGTATGTTTTTGTGTTGTATAGCTGATATCTTGTATGATTCTTTCCTGTACTGATTACTTGATAGATAAAGGATGGGATTCCATGCTTAGTACCAAAAGATGGGAAGACCCTCGAGGCCGATGATACATTAAAACCTGAAGATGCTGTGAAATCGTCAGTCGAACACGAGGCAGATCAAGGAGGCATTCATTAGGTTGAATTTTGAGACTCATTGTATTGTCACAAAGTGAGTTACAATTGTGGGGTATACTGCAAATTCTAATGTGTCTCCTTTTTCAAGCTTTTTGTTGAACTGGCTTCTTCATGTGTTAGGAGATGGATGGAAGGTCACATCACTAACTTTTCTTAAAGTGAATTCTTATTCGATTTGTGAGGAAGTGCCTGAGGAATTCATGAATGGCTTGTTACGCGATACCTTTCAAATGATTCTGTGCTTTATGATCTGAGAGGAATTCTGCTAGGGATGTTCTTTGAGATTTTTTCCAAGATGAAAAATTATACTAAGAGCTTTCTTTAATTTTATTGTTTGGTTGAATAAATTCATTTTTCATTTCCATGGCTGCTGCTGTCTTTTTTTTCCTGTTATTAGCTTGTGTTGAAAGGTTAGGGTTGTCTGTTGTCTAAAATGCTTTTTTAATGGCTTTTGCTTTTGGTTGAGCATTCACAGGCTCGCATTTGCCTGTGCTATGTTTGGGTGCCTAGGTTCTACCAACTCGATGTGGGAATTAGAACAAAGACTTATATTTGTTTCTTAAGAGACATTTAAGATTGTTAGCTGGTTATCTTCTATGTCACCCCACCCACATCTCTTGCTTCAGCTTCACTCTCCCTGCCCTCGCGGTTATGTTATTCTTCCTCGGAGTCTCTCCTGGTTCTAACATGTTTGTGTCAAAACACAGCTTGTTTTAAGCTGTTGGATGAAAATCCATTAATTAGAATGATAAAGACTTGAGACCTATTTATGTGCATGCATATATAAATCTTATAAGTAGCTCTCCTTGACCTACATGACAGAGTAGCTCTACCTTACCCTTTAAACCATCCGTACCATCGCGCGGTTAGAAATCCCACCCTTGAGACACCTTACATTTTGCAAGGATACCTAAGCAACTAGTCCAAATTCTAATTAGCCCTGGAATTACTGTTAGTTTCTGTTGGAAGAGATACTGTGATTTTCTGGAATTATTGTTTGAAGTTGGAGGCATCTCGTCTGTATTTAAGCATGTCATCCAATTCATTGTGGTCTTCAAAGGTTACCACTTGACCAAGTAGTCTGGTATGAGACATCAATTTACCTCCTGACTTGACAAGCAAGCAGTTTGCTTGACCCAGACATTTTTTCGGTTGCAAGTTTACATCGCAATGTTACCCTCTGCCATAAATCCTTTGGCTCACCAGAAAAAAGGAAAAAAAAAAGAAAAAAAAGAAAAGAAAAAGAAGAGAAATTTGAATGATAGATCCAATTATGCCAAGATAAAAATGCTAATTATTTGCCATCAACACTGATTACCTTAATTTTTTAAGGTGTCATTTGTTATAAGAAGAAAATGAAGCAACATAGGGAAGCAAGAAAACCAAAGTATTTAGGTTTTAGAATAATCTACCTATGTGATTAATTAAATTAAGAAAGGTCAAGAGTAACACTCTCTTTAGGTGTAACTGCCTTGCGTTGTTCCTTTGAGAAATTGTTCCTTAACATATCAACCCTTCCAACCCACGCAAAACTGCTGACCACATTCTGTTTTCTCCAACTATAAACTCACCTTGTTCAAATGCTAATCTAATCCTTCATTGACAAACCCAAATGGTTCTCAATAGGGCAGCCTCCTTCATCTACAATTTCTTCAGTCCGCTTTTAGGGCAGACAAGTTTTAAGGCAGCCCCATGTTGCTATGAGGTGATTGAATCAGAGGGTGGGAAGATAGTTGAGGAGGATGTTTGTTGTGTGTGTTTGTCAAGATTGGTGGAGGGTGAGGACGTGAGAAGTCTCCCTTGCCTGCATGAGTTTCACAAGGTGTGCGTTGATAAGTGGTTCGACGCATGCCGGACCACCTGCCCGCTGTGCCGTTTTCCGGTGGGAGGGAACAAGTCTCAGGTGGTGGAGTTGCTGACTGAGGAGATGATGTTGTATTTTTCTTCTTTTCATATATCTGGGTTCTAAGTTGAGAATTCCACTTGATGTTTGCTGGTGGTGTTAAATTTGCATGGCAATGGCAAACCACAGGAACATTGAGTGGATGTGTAAATGTTTTAAAAACAATCAAGGAGACTCTATCGACAGCTCCAACTCAAGCCTGCGTCTTTTGAATCAAACACACAACATTTCTTGCTTTAATTTAATTTAATTTAATTTACTTGCATTTGGAAAGAAAATTTCAAAAATAAAACAGTGAACATTTGAATGAGGGCAAGCCAAGCCCATTACATTGGGTTGGTCGAAATTTCCATCAATTCCATAAACAAACTGATGGGTGCGGCCCAATAAGAGGCCCAGATGAACTGGGTGCTTAAAAAGCAAAAAGTTCCGTTGCCGGGAATCGAACCCGGGTCTCCTGGGTGAAAGCCAGATATCCTAACCGCTGGACGACAACGGATTGATGTTAAATTGTAGCACAAACATCCTAATATTGGAAATCTATGTGCACTGCTCAAGCTTTTTGTATAAAGAGTGTTTTCAGACCCTATTTCTTCTTTGAGTTTTCTCTGTTGTTTGCAGACTAATACTCACAAACTAGTTTCATTGACTATGGACGAGAGACCAAACTTGCCTCTTTATTTAGACTACCCCAAATACCATGAATATAACTTTAGACAAAGACACAAACAGACAAGTAGGTTCAATCACACTTTACATCTTGCAAACCAACAAAGAAAGAAGTGGGGAGACAAACATATAGGTGGAACCTCACTTCACACCTTGCAAACAAACAAACAAGTGCTTAACGAGAATCTACCAAACTGAGAATCAAAACCAAACTGAGAATCAAACTCTTTCGTCCAAAAAAAAAAAAAAAAGAGAATCAAACTCGGCACCACTGATGCCTTGATAGATAAACACCAGTCCTATAAATTTAAGAGTTAACTGTTGATTTGCCCTATAAACTTGTACACTACTTTCAATTTGTACCCTCAACTTTTTTTTTTTTTGAAAAATTAAGTGCACGACCTAATTTTTATCGCCAATTTCCCCATGCCATTTAAATATCGACATTTAATTCAATTTACCGTTAAAATATAAGGATAAATTAGTCATTTTATATTTTAAAATAATTAAATACAATAAAAATAAAAGAATATGATTTTTAAAATGAAAAAAAAATCAATTTAAATAAACATCAATCTTGCTAACACAATTAAAAGACAACTTTATGATGGGCATAATACTTGCCCTACATGTTTCATAGACAAAATACTTATCAATTGTTTACACTGCATCCACTGTCTCCCCCCCTATCCCTATTTGGAACTAGAAACCTTCTCAAACCATAACTAGAACTTGGAACTCCTAATCTGACGCGTGTCTTGCAAGGAGGAGAGGAGATGATAAAAAACTGAGTCTGTATTTACCTTTGTCCTGACCCGCCGACAGCAATCTCCACATCAGTCCAAAAAATGATTAACAAAGGCCAAAAAAAAAAAACTTCCCACTTTCCAAAAGTTAATCGCAGGCATAATCACTTGATTAACTTGCTAAGTTGCAATTAAGGGTCAGTAACTTTTCCCCACGTTATCATGATTGCTTCTTTTAGACCGTCCTATAGGGGCATGGCAAGTAATCATCTCCATGACCAAGATATGCCCTTACAGCCGACAACATAGTACATTAATGGCTGCCTGCCATAGCAAAGAAAAAGTAGAGCTTCTGCATGTGGCTACGCCCATTCTCCATGAGCTGACTAAAGGCTTGGGATAAGAGATAAGAAAATGCAGAAAGCAATTGGCCAGGTGAAAAGTTATTCAACTCTATACATGTTCTTGGCATCCTATAAAATTGTCCTCGCTATGATTCCCACTTACCCTTCAAACAGTTCACTATGGGGGTATTTTTCCATGAAAATGGAAAATTGGTTTCAAGAACATGAGGGGGAAAGAATTTTATGTCAACGAAAGCGAAGGAAAAAAGAGATGAATACGAACAAAATAAACAAGACCCACCAAAATTAAGTTCCTTCTTGTTGGGAATTTTTTCTTTCTTCTTCTTTTTCTGCATACATACATTGAGATTTGAAAGTCATTGTTATAATATTCTAAAGCCTAAAACCTCTACTTGTAGAAAAAGATACATTCATTTCACCACCTAAATATTACCACAAAATATTGAAGCACCCATTGGTCCGGCTCTTATAACTCAAAATCAAGAGGACCTTGGAAAAAAAGAAAAAAAGAAAAAGAAAAGAGCAATGCCCTGAGGTTTTCAAAATGGAGCTGTTGAGGATCGATGAAGATTGTGCTTTTTGGGTTGTTGAGAAGCTGCTGCAAAACATAACTGCATATATATATAAACAAGTCCAAGTCAAAAAAAAAAAAAACACAGAAGAAAATAACTTTTTTTGGAAGCAGTAGTTTTGCTGATAATAAGTACAAACTAAGACTGCTTTCCTACCTGTTCTTGCTGCCTTTTGAGTCTTGTATTTTCTTCCATCAAATGTGCAACTTCTAGCTCCAACTCATTTGTGTAAGCCTGTTGGTACCAACCAGAAATCATAAAAACATAAAAAGCAAAAGACAGTCCAAAACACAAAAAAAGCAAGACTAAAAAAATAAAGAACAGACATAAAGTTTATATGAATAACAAATTGGGATTATTAGACAGATACATTCCTGCTTCCTGGCTCTAGATCGAGCAGCAGATTCTCTGTTCTTGATCATGCGATTATGTCTTCGATCTCCTCCCGAGTTGCTGTGATCAGAGTCAGGGAATGCTCTCTTCCCAAAAGAAGGCAAGCCAGAAGAGGAAGCAGCCAAGCTCTCAAATGGGGAAGCACTGAAAGAATTAGAAACACTACTAGAAATGTTGTTGGGGTTAGACTGACGGTGATGAGGATGAAACTCTGAGGAGGGAGGCCTAATAAGAGGGTCAGAGACATAGAAAAGCTGAAAGTGATCAGAGCCAGAATTGGTCAAGCTGAGAACAGGGGGAGGGCCTGGTGGAGGCAGAGGAGGAGAGGCAGGGCTGTTGAGAGTGGCCTGTTCAGTGGGTGTGGAGACCAAGCTGACTGGAGGTTCATTGTGGGAAAAGGGTCTAGCAAGGAAGTCTTGAAGATTTCTGAAGTTTGGGTCGTGGGTTCCATGAGGGAGATTAATGTGGTGAAGGAGTGATGATCTCCTGTTTGGGGTGGTCTCAGAGAGAGAGGCAAGATTGATGTCTTTCCAAACCTCTTCCATGGTTCTCTGGGGGGTTTGGAGGGAAAAGGGTTGGTGTGAAAAAGGGGAAGGGGATGATGAGGACCAAGATGAATTGGTGGATGAAGAAGCTACTCTCTTTGGGGTATTAGTACTGTTGTTGCTGGTTGTGTTGTAGTTGGTTTGGTCACTACTACCTCTACCAGTTGATGTTGATGACAACATTGAAGAGAGAGAGAGAGAGAGAGAGAGGGAGATGTGTTTTCAGAGAAGAGATGAATGAGAGAGGGATTGGTACTTTTTGGCACTGTATATGTGAATGACTCAATTGTTTATGTCTTTTTTCTTTTTTGGTCAAGAATGACTCAATTGGTATTTGGTAATGTCTAAAATAGGCTGCAGCCATGGAGCTCTTGTTATTGGGAAGGACATATAGTTTTGTGCGTGCGTGTGTGGGTATCTGCAATGAGGCCATTTCTTTCTCACTTTCTCTTTTTAAATTGGTTAAGGGTCTCCCAAGGAGAGACAAACTTCAGCCTCCTCAGCTTATAATCAAGTCAAAAATGTCATCTTGGCAAGTGTATTTTGAAGGGAAAATGATCTTGGCTCTGCTGTCATGAAAATTCTGCTTTCATCTAACCTAAACCCTAGATTGAAAAAAGTTTTGATCTTTTGTTGCAAAAGAGTTTAAATTTTCGGATTTTGCATTATATTATACTATGAGTTACTATTGGCAAATATGATTCTAGCATACATGGAAAACGTTACATATGGTCCCCAAAGACTTCTGGTGGCAGCAGCATCAACATGAAAGTGAAAGGGCAATTCGTGGTCAAACTCATACTGAGCTACGCAGTTGACAGTTTGATAGATATTTTATGTACTTTTTGATTTGGCAAATAATATTTTATTTCTATGAAGATCAATTTATTTAATGTTTAATATTTAATACCTTGATTTGCACCACAGCCACCAACTCCAAGGAAGCATGGCAGCTTCTGCCTCCTCTCTCTCTCTCTCTCTCTCATAAAATCAGTCACACTATCTCACTTGTTACCATTTTCATTTCATTCAAAAAGGGTACCCACTTAACAGATATATATATATATTTTAGTCGAAACCACCTACCGGATTTACACACCTGTATTATTCATGGGATAATTTCCTGCACCTGCAGGTGGGCTTGCTTGGTCCCCTTTTCCTCCCGAAGCCCGACTCACTTCAATTGGAGAATGGAGAATTTATCTCCTCCGCAATCATTATTTTGGCCAGTAGTTCTGTTTGTCCGTGTGTGTCTCACCAGGTCAATAGTGTTTCTGGTTTTTATTTTATGTTGCAAACTTTGCTTAAATCAGGAAAGGAAATGAAATGAAATGAACATGATCATGTGTGTACGTTCTCTTTATAATTACAATATGATTTCTTGGTGAATAAGCTAAGCAATATAATTTATGTTAGCAATTTTGGCATTCCTCTATTCAACATCGAGCGTCGGATTTCTGAATTGACCAGAAAATTTCTTATAAATCCTTAATTTGGACACATACGGAAATGAAAACAGATACGAAATTGTAATCCCCAATTTCGAGTCTCAACCTATATAAAGAGGCTACAAGAGAAGTGTGGAAAATCACTAATCATATTGTAGACCGTCCTTGAATGCCAGCCAGGAATGCAGTGCTACATTTGGCCTTGCATAGGAATATATTAAAAAAATACTTATACTTTAATGGGATGTGATTTCTTTGGATTTGCAGTGTTCTTTTACATGGAAAAATAGTATTATTTTTTCTCATTTACAAGTGCCGTACATTGACAGTTGGCTCATTACGTACGATGAAATTTTGGCACTGTGAATTTGACACAAGACAACCGTTGGACCATACACTGTTGACCAGTTCTTGAAGATTTTAGCTTTTTTAAATTTATTTTTCCAACCAACCAAATTAGAAACAGTAAATTTGTTACTTGTGTTGTCAAGGGAAAGCATGGGAAGTTGGTCAGGGATTTGAGAGATTGATCAAAATATTGCAAACAGAGTCTAGTCCTGGAGCTATAGCCATCTGTCACCACAGTATTGCTCTGTCCCAAACTCCTTCACACCCTTTATGCTTCTCTCTCTCTCTTCACACTGAACCAGCTGAGAACTCCAGAAATAGTTATAATTTGCATAATTGGTTTTTTCGTCAAATTCTATTAAATTTTTTGTCATATTGCATCATTGGAAAAATAGACAGATTTGCTAGAAAGGGCTAGTAGTGCAACAACTTAGGTGACTTTTATAAATATTTTTAAAATTGAGTGACCAAAATATAACTCCGAATATAATTCAGAAACCATTGCTACACTTAAGCCTTAAAATTAAAATGAAATTATAAAGAAAAGGAAGAAACCCTTTTATCACACTCAAGTTCAACCTATTATGTGCCAGTTTTTCTTTTTCTTTTCTAATGGCCTAGAAATATGCATGGTATTGTACCATTACTAGTTACTGTTTGCTGTTTTCTGCATATGCAAACAATAATAAGAAACTTTCTTTTATGGTTTATTTATACAGACAAAGCAATAAAAAAGGAGGACACCTTGTTGCTGTCTATATTGATGGGATGGGGTTTGATTTGATTGAGGCTAAATGGCTTTCCATAACTGAGTTACCAGAGAAACCCAGAAAATTAAAATGAATAAACAAACAAATTCAAGCAAGGTTCTGATATTCTGATATTATTTTTAATACCCAATGTGATTGATTTGTCTGTTTTGCTCAGTCTAAAAGCCAAGGGGTGGTAACAGAGGAGCAGTCTTTTAACCTTTGGATTTTGGGATAATGCTGTATAAAATCCAGTAGGCTCAAATTTCAAGGCAAATCTGTAGGTATGGTGGCACTAAAAACACTTATTGCTCTTCGAGCTCCTTTTTCTGCTTTATGGGTTTCTTTTTGGCCACTTGAGGTTCTAATTCTAGCCAACCAAATCCATGATAACCGTTGCACTCTTCTTGTTCTTGCGTTTTTTCTGTGTGTTTGGGATGTGCTTGGAGGAGCCTCTGGACTTTATAACCATTTATGCAAAAGAAAATACCACGAGCTCAATCAGAATGTCTAAATTTGACACCTAAAATGGTTGGAGGTTGGGGGGGAAGTAAAGTATGGCCATTTGCCCAAAATCCCCCAACCAAGATGTCATCTGCTAAACAAACTAATACATATATTTATATAAGATGTTACCATATTATATAGCTTTGTTTGTAGGTAGGTACATGTGTTGTGGGGGCAAAAGAGCACACTTGGGGCAGACAGATGACTGGTTTCTTTCCCTTTTTTGGTTTTGGTTTTTATTCAAATGGGCTGGAGATGAGATGACTAATTAGGACTAGCGGAAGATGCCATGACCCAGAAAAGTTAATAAAACTGAGTAATATCCATGCACCAAAACTGACTAATTATGGCAAGCATGAGATGCGTGATTGTAATCAGGGTTTTTTTCTTCTTCCAAAATCAACGGAGGAGAACAAATTCTAACTCGAGAATTATTTTAATATTAGGAAGAAAATTATCATTAGATTAATAACTACTCGGTTACGCATCCTCTCACCTTATATGAGGTACATTATTTGATGTCGAGCTAATATTAGTGGGAAAAGAGTGGTGGATCCATCCAAATACAAAATGATATCATGAAATGCAAACAACTCTCTTCACATGATGTGATTTGCTTAACTTTACCTCCAAAATGTTTCCAGTACTTCAGTTTGGGAGGAAAATCCAAGATCATCGGCTTTTATCCACCATGACATTGACAAGCTCTTTTTTTTTTTCTTATTGGGTGAAGCATGAACTATTTGTCACTTTGTTGTAGTTGTACAAAAACTATTTAGATATGGCCCAACCAAGATGACAACAATCTTTAAAAGGGTTAACTCCAAGCCTTTCTTTGTCATACCCCATTTTGCACAAACTACAAACAAAAGAACATTCACAAAAGAACACATTCTACGAAGAAAAATCTTTTTTTTTTTTCTTTTCGTATTGTACACGTTTACGTGCAGAAAATTGATTTGTGATTTATTTACATACATTATGCAAAAACATATGTAGTTTGACAAAAAACTAGTGAGACTCAAACTAATAAATATAACGTGAGAACCTTCGGAAATTTTGTTCCAACAAGGGACACAAAAAACTTTTTAAAATATGGGGAAACTGAAATAAAAAAAAATAAAAAAAAACAGATTAGAAAATAATAGAATAAATAAATATGATCCGCTACATTTAATTAAAATATCAAACAAAAGCTTAATCCAATGATTCTGAGCAGGTAAAGTTCCAAACTGCAATCAACATGAAGTACCAACCACATCCAGTTCCGACCTGGATGGATACATCAGTTCGTTCCACCAGGAACCATTTATGCCGTAAATCCTCAAATGGTGAAGATGATAGAAGGTATACATATATGTCAATTTAATTCTAAATATTATATTAAAAGTGAGAAAATAATATAAGATGACCCTCATGCCATCAATAGTAGCCGAATTTACTGTAGCACCGTCCAGCAGAATCCGGCGAAGACCACCCTCTCCCCTCAGACACCCAAACACCATCCATCCATCCCTCCCTCTCTCCCTCTCTCCATCACGCTCAAAATCACATAATCTCTTGAAATTGGAGGTTGGCTGACCCCAAAGATTGTAAAAACCAGCTGAGGGGCAGTATGGGGAAAAGACAGCAAAAATTCCCCAGAAGAAAGCACCAACCATGCCACCATAAAATTTAAACGGAGAGAAAGAGGAAACATAAAAAAAGTACAGAAATCCCAATAAACTCATGCAACTAGCTCGAGTCATCAAACGTTTGGCTTTTTTTTTCCCCAACTAGTCTTTTCTTCTGTTCCTAGATGGTTCTCTTTTCCCCATTTTTAGTTTCTTTCTATTTGCCTGGCGAGAAACCATGTTTCATCATGCCAAGGCATCAGTACTATTTTCAAAAAGAAGAAGAAAAAAAAAAAAAAAAAAAGAGAAAACAAGATATTCACCATCGCGTCTTTTAAACACCTTTTCCCACAGTTCATTTTTCTCCAAGAGTGTGCATAGTCAGTGCACATCCCTCTTTAACTCTAATTTCTTGCCGAAATAGAGCGATCGGCACCTGCTTGAACACCAAATTGACCTGCTCCCTCGCCACTAGACGGCTGTGGCTGACTACTGTTCTCAATATTGATGTTGCTAGCAGTCTTCTCATCCAGAGCAATACTTTGGATCTGAGCTGACAGTATATCTTGACCGGACTTTCCTAGGGCCTGAGAGCCTGACGCATTAGGAGGCTGGGCAGTTGGCATTACCCATCTCATCCAATCATTGCGCCTCCTTATTTTATCACCCTAAACACAAGGCAAACATTACATATCACAAGATTTGGCATGTTATTAGAATAGCTATAGAACTCAAACACGTAACACTTTTTAACTGTATATTATGGGATAGGAGGCAAGAGGGGGGTGGGAAGGAAAAGTTAGAGAAGAAAGGAGATTTAATACTAACTCAACAAGTAACATTAAATTCTTGATTCCATGATTACATCGGACCTTAAATTATGGATTCCAGAATTACCTGTACTTCCACAACAGTTGACATTCTCATAGCATCCAGTATAAGCTGAATGTTGTCTGTCAAATTCATAACCTGAAAAGGAGATACAGAAATTGTGTTTGAATTGATCATATTAAAAAGAAAAAAGAAATCTCTGACAAAAGCAAAAGAATCAGCGAATTTTATGAGTATAGAGATGCGCAAAAATTGACATTCTCACTACTTCCATGAAATCTCTGGCACACTCACTCTTAGTTTGCTCAACAGTACAAAAGATGAGAAAGAAATCAAACTGGTACAGAAGGTAAAGGACTTGATTCTAAACTATTTTGAGTAGATTTATTGCAATATCGGCAACACATATCCTTGTTAAAGTTTATATACAAAGACATTGATAACAGTTTCATTTCAGTAACAAAATATGTTTAAAGCTTATGTATGTTGGAAATTGCACATCTGATGTCACCAACAAACACTTTAAATAGAAAAGGATGAAAAAAAAACAGAAGCACAAAATAAGACCAATATTATTCCCCCCACCAAAAAAAAAAGAAAAAAAAAAGCATAAATTTGCCATCAATGTGTCATTTCTCCACATGACATAGATAGACACAACTTTTTTCTAAATAATATTAAAATGTATCGATGACAAATTATATAATCTGAATCTGATGATAGTCAACACCAAAAGGATATTTTTCAGATGGGTATATCATAAAACAAGATTAAATTGTATTTTCTTAAACTGTAACAATTACCTATATAGCTATGTGCACAATAACACCCATGCTTTTATGGGAGGAAAATACTACCAAAAAGAAAAAGACTACCTCATTGTTAACAGACAAACGACTAAGGTATAGGGAGTGACAGACTAAAGTAAATCACCAAAGGGCAAAATATTTATTACTGAGGTTTTAATTGTTAACTTTGATTCATTACTTTTACCCATTTATACTCCTAAAACTCTGTAGCAAGATAGCTATGGGAAAGAAAAAAAACAATTTATACGAGGTGATATACAACTAAAGTATAAGGAGAGAGCATAAAGTAAATCACTGAAGGTCATAATACTTATTAGTGAAGTTTGTAATTGTCAACTTAGATTCATTATTTTCACCCATACTACCTAAAGTTTGTAGCAAGATAGCCACGAAAAAAACAGATTGTATAGTCTAGGCACAAAGAAAGGCAATGGGAGTTTTACATAGATAAATTGGGACAAGAGAGTAGTAAGACGTGAAATGTATTGCATCAAACTAGTAAAGTACAGATCAAGGAGTATTATGCCAAAATGACCCTGTTGACCATCTCATAAATGCTATTGCATAGCTGGAGTAAACAAACACAATTAATACTTCTCCAAATTTTTTTTTTTCCATTAAAATTTGAAAGAAAAGATTTGACATTATGAGACAGCTATAAGACAGGCTGTGCTCAAGATAGAAATAATATGCAATCTAGGGACAAAAATCCCACAAAAAGAATTAGTCTTATAGAAAATGAAACATGATTAGCAAACCGCAAAAGATTAAGCACAGTGATAAAAAAGGATTGGAAAACTAGTATCCTATACAGCAAGATAAGGAAATATTTTGGCATGTCAATGAAGATAAGTAACTTCACCACTAAGTAAATGCATCTGACAAAGTATGTTGGCCTCAGAAGGACAGGATGTCCAATAATTTCATAGGAAACAAGCAAAATGCAAAATACTTTTAATTCACAAGCAAAGGGTACAAATGCTACATTAGGTATAAAATACCTAAAGTAGTACATTTGGACCTACTAAACTCAAAACACTTATAGATTGCGCATTCACAATGAATAAGCAAACTGAACTTTAGGGAACCCAAAGAATACAAAGAGAAATCAAGAAAGAAGAGGACAAAAACCTTAACCAGAAGACTGACAACACTTCAAAGAATAGGAGGAAAAAACACAACCAGGAGTGCAGGATGTCCTTAAAAGTTTTCCAGCTAAGCAAACTCTTTTTGGCACATATCAGCATTCATATACCTATTTGTATATATCTAAATCAAGTCATAAGAATCACTTTCTTCAGAACATGTAAATATCATCCCATGTCGATGTAAAAGATAACAAAAGAATCACAGAAGTACAGAATCTGAAGGGCTCTCCTGAGCATGACATGCCATAATACCATCCCATACAGCACCACATGATAGTAAACAAAATGCTATTATACTTGGTATAAATCACAAGTCATTTTCCTTAATGTGTTTCTATCCATTATTTACTTTTATTTATTTATTCAGTTACTTCTTTTAATGCATAAATTGAAGTGATTAATTGACTAATTCCAGTGTTGAAGATAACCTAATCATCACCAAGAATTTCAACAACTGAAAAACCTAAGAGACAAGTGAATGTAGAACATAAAAAATATATATGTATATATGCACAGAAGACCAGATCACTAACACCATAAGTAATCCACAAAAGAAAGTTTCCCGAAAAACTCACTTTATTGAAGCCTGCTATTAATTTAATACGAACCCATCCCTGGTCATCCATGTTCCGCCTCAAGAATGTATCTTTAATTAAATTGTCATTACTGCAATAAACGAGTATGAAGGGCAACAGCAGTTAAAGTTTCAAAGGACTTAAAAGGGAAAATCGCGATCACTGATCTTATGATAACAAGCAAATAAGAAAAGGAGTACCTGAAATAATACTCTATCTGATTAATGATCTTAGTATGCAGCTGAGGATCAGGAGCGGGAAAAACCATGGGATGTCGCATTGGTGCAACGAAAGGCACTCCAAGTGGCTCATGTGGTGTATGTGTAACATAAACCAGTTGAGGTTGCATTTCTGAAAAATAGAAAGATATTAGAATGAAGTCGCCTGTTAAAACCATCTAAGTTCCATTATGCCTAAGTGCTTACCAAACCCTATGGGCCCACCAAAAGCCCTCATCTGTGGTTGGTGGATAAATTGGGCTGCATTAGGAGGTGGTGGTGGTGGTGTTTGGTGGGGCCTCATCATCCTAGGGACACTCCTTTGAGGATGCATGTGGTTGTCTCTATTGTTAAAATTTCGATGAGTGTTCCAATCTTGGCCGCCGCGGTCCTGATCCCGCCTATAGTTGTGATGGTGAGAACCATCTCCACGAGGATGTGAACCGCCATTTCGGTTCCTGAAGGAGTTACGCTGCTGTGGATGATCATTATTGCTGTGAGATTGTGAGCCGATTGCA
The DNA here is from genome assembly GCF_000346465.2 of Prunus persica. Classification (NCBI taxonomy): domain Eukaryota; kingdom Viridiplantae; phylum Streptophyta; class Magnoliopsida; order Rosales; family Rosaceae; genus Prunus; species Prunus persica. The sequence goes on from NC_034015.1 coordinate 17,383,653, forward strand.
CTCCTATGTGTATGCTCCTTAGGAGAAGGGTTATTTGGAACCGTTTCAACACCTTGACCAGCTGAGGATTGATGCTGGGGAAGACCTCCATTAGAGGAGGCACTTGCATTATTTCGTTTCATAGATCTCTGGCGCGCAGGTCCAGTATGGTTTGGAGTTGAAGACGAATTCACTTGTTTCGGTGATGAGGTAGGTGTGGTTCCAGTCCCCTATACCACACACATCAAGGAATATGAATGTACATATGCACATAGAAATAACCTAATTAACTGATATAGGGAACATAAACTATAGTACAAAAACCAAATACAATACCCTCCATTAAGGTTAATCAAATTTGCTTTAAAAATATAATTTTTCAATGCCTCAAACAATCAGAACCAGTAATTCAAGATATACTTTCCACTTACTTTCCTTCTTTCTCAATGAATAAGAAAAAATGTCACTTATGCAATTACCCAAATTTTCTCACAAACGAACACGCTCACTATAAAATAGCACCATTCAAATGCAGAGAAGTATAATGCATTGCTTGATTATAGTCAAATCAACTTAAAAATAGCATATCAGCCTAAATCATATAGCATTTTACGTTCTTCTCAGCAACCAAACAATATCAGAGAGATTCAAGGAAGAAACCTGCGACATGGAGACAGACAAAGGTGGTTCCGATACACCTTTGAGTGGTTCCGGAGACAATTTCGTCGATGCCCGAGCCGACTCGGACAAGGCTGGCCAAGAAACAGCTCCCATTACGGGCCCAACCTCGATGGCCCCATTCGAGGGCTTGTTCCAAGCTGGCCTCTTACCCGCATTGCCGTTCTCGGAGCCCTCACCCACTGACTCCTCCGCCGGAGGAGGCGAAGACGAATTCGACTGAGGAGCAGAGTTAGACTGAGACTGAGAAGACGAAGAAGAAGAAGGAGGGGGAGGAGGAGGCGCAGCAGCGACAGCTGGCTCAGTCACAGCCGTCGACGGCGACGAAGGAGCGACCGCGATCGGTTCAGATTCTCCCCGCACGATTTGGGTCCACGGAGACGAGACCGCCCTGGCGGCTCGGCGCGATTGGGTGGTGGGGCTGCTGACACTCTCGCCGGCGTGACGCGGCGATTGTACGGCCGGGTACGACGCCGTTTCTGGATTGCTGCTCTTATTCGCGGAGTTAATCATGGCCATAACAAGCAAAAGCTAGGGTTAGCGAGCGCGAGAGAGAGTCGACGAGTTGATCGACGAGGAGGGGAGGGGCAAAATGGGGATAGAGTGATCAAAATTTCAGCGGACTTAGAGCGATAATGGAGAAGTGATTAGGGTTTCAGAGCAATGTGAGGGCATAAATTAGGGTTCCAAAGATTTGGGGGCGATCGGATCGCAGAGAAGAAGGAGAGAGCAGAGAGAGAGGTGAAGAAGAGGAGCGAGCGAGCGAGTGCTCTCTGATTTTTCTCTCTCTTTGGGGCGTGTGTTTGTGTGTTTCTTCTTGTTCTCGTAGTTGCTTAGCCTTTGGGCTTTGCGCTGTGAGATTTCCTGGACGCCCAGGTTTTATACGTATAAGATTACTTAAATACCCCTTCTAGCGTACCCGCGGGGCAGCTTTGCCTTCCTGTGTTTGTTTAGGTCATCCACACAACACCTGAGTTACATGGGATTCAGGATCAGGAATGCAAATACGACTAGGACTCTCCTTTTAACTTTTTACTAGACTTGCTCTATTTTTTTAAAATATATTTTTTACTATTACTTGCCTAATTACGGCTCTACGTGGAGGCAACTTCTTGACCAAATAGGATTAGGACACATCATCGACTGCACAATGTGATGGATATTCTATCGGTGTGTCTCATTCATATTGGAGATTAATGCTTTTAAAACGCCTTCGACCAAGTTATGAGTGATTAGATGTGATTATAGAATACTATATTAGTATGGTCACGTGGTATATTTTGTATACGTGTTATAAATTATAAAATAAGTGGATCTTTATTCATACTATTCCCTAAAAGGGAGAAAAATAAATCATGTCGTCCACATATATTATAACACGTGTACAAGATATACTATGTGACAATACTGCCATAATATTCTATAATTTCTCTTATCCATCAAAATTGGTAACATATCCTACTTCAATGTCTTCCCAAATTTTTAGTTCATTGAAAAAATATTTTTCCATATTTTTAAATTGACATACATCACTTACCTTCTTTGGATTTATAAAAATGAAGAAATCTAAAAACTTCAGGTGGAAAAAGAAAAAAAAACCCTTGGAATTTAGAAATAAAAAATTATGACTTTAAATTTTATCTAAATAGAAATCTAAAGAGTAAACAAAAAAAGAAAAAACAGTGCCATCACGACTATTAACTACTATCATTCATTTATAAATTAATTCCTCAAAAAAAAAACCTAAACATGAAATTCCGTGTTTAAATCTCGTTATTCTTTATAAGTCGGTCAAACAAACTAAACTTCCACTAATTTTACATCAAAGTCCCATCATTTTGTCTGACCAACAAACAAAAAAAAGGTCCCATCATGTTGAAATTCCCTAACACCAGCGTAGGTAGGAATAGGTTCTCGATCAAGAGCTGAACTAAATTGTGGTAAATTTGGACCAAAATAAAAACCTTAGTAAAAAAAAAAAAAAAAAAAAAAAAAGAAGGTTTCGATGAGTCTGTAAATCTGTCTGGTTTTAAGTATATTGATTTGGTAAATGGTTCTACTTCTCAAGAGCAAAAACCTGAGCAACCGATGACAGAGCCTGTAATTCCAAGTGAATAAACCTGTTCCTCCCATGACTCAAGCTCTAAAATTCAATTCAAACAATGTTAACTCAAGACCATTTGAAAAATATCAACCTCAGCTGCTGTCTTCTATCTTTGTATGATAAGGTGCCTACAAAATAAGCATTCCCAATGAATGCGAATGGTCCCCAACACCCTTCAGCGAATAAATTCAATTCTATATTGATTTTTTTTCTTCTCAACACAAGAATAAAAGGTCAAAGAAAGAACCAACACGCAAGAAACTGGCATTTGTAAATGGGAGGGAGTTTGAGTTTGAAGTGATTACTTTACAAGTTATAATGGAAAGTTACAATGGCAAAAGGATGACCGGGCAAGGAATGAACTCTGCAAGCAGGTTTGCATCAACATGCTTGGAATGAATAGCTTCCATGCTTATAACAACTAAATCCAAATTCAGGTCATCAGCAACCTCGCCGATGATGGCTGTCGGCTTGTTCCCTTCCCCAAGTCGCTCTAGCAGCTTGTATTCTTTGAACCCACCTATCAGTAATTTTTTGAAGGGGTTACAAGTAATGTTAGTGTTAAAGATGCTGCTCTAAACATATACAAATCATAAGTAGATCAACAATCAATTCTTTTACAAGCATACTTAAAAATGTTCACAAACCCTATTCTTTGAAGTAGTAAATTTTGTCAACAATTGCATACGATATTCTTACAACACAATAATAAAAACATGATGCCTAGATCCTCTTCTACATTCAAGAGTTTTTGACAAATTAGCATAGCCCCCAATAATACAGTATTATAGTCACTTCTTTCTAAGAAAAAATGCAACTTGAATCAAGATTTGATGCTTCAACCCTTTTCTAGTATTTGAACTCCCTTCAAGCATCAAACTTTCACCTAAGGTTGTACCTTTACTATAAATTGAATATATTAGGGGGCTAAACTTTGGCCATTTTTGCCAAAAACTTCCCATTCAATATCAGAGTTATCAACTAGCAAATCACCCTTTCGGTTTTCTAATGAAATATGACAATGTGGCTCCTTTTCCATTGCCATTCTTCTCTATGCATGTTTTGATTCAGTCAGTAGAATTAAAACATTTAACTTATTGTGAAAAACTGCATACAATCAAAATAACACCCCCGGAAAACCCAATCGGCACATTTGTACATGCAAACATAGTGTGTACGCTTTCATTCCTTTGTTAATTCACATCCCCAATCAGTCCTCACATTTCAAAACATATCGATTGAAAGTTGAAACCTTCCCTATTGCACATAAAATTGTAAGAGCATATATACAGCACACAAACCTTCAGAGAGATGCCAGCGGATAGTAGAAAGTTGGGTTTCATGTTGCGGCAGAGACTCCTTCTCCTTCTCATCGATAACTGCAAACAACACAAAATCCTATATTTCTAGACTAGGCATATCGTATCAAAATGCAAAAAGGGTCTGTACAGTGAAAAAGGCTATATCTTGTGCTTGATTTCCACACCATATATAAACAACGTAAAAGCAGAGAGGTCAGTGGTGGATCAGTACACATACCCACAACCGTAATGTCAGCTCCATACTTGTTTGCCAAAGCAGCAGCAGTAGCTATAGCCTGTAGAAAAATAAAAATTCAAACTTTTTTGCATGCATCACACACAGAAGCAGCCATGTAAATTATGTGGGTCAAAATTACCTGTCTTGTTCCCTCGGAGAGATATGGGTTCCCATCGACGATGGGCAGAAGCAGATGCTTGAAATGGGTAATGGCATCTGCAGCTGTACTGACTTGAGGCTCTTGCGGCTCAGCCTGTGCTGATGGAGAGTGAAAGTATTTACCATTATGCCCCAGCCGTCTGAATCCGGAAAATATGGAGAGATTGCGAGGTTTGAGAGGAGGAGGAAGAGAAAGAGAGAGAGACTCAGAAGAAGAAGGTGGTTTCAGAATCGAAGTCTTTGCGTGCTTTGTGGTTTCGACAGGAATGGTTACTGGGTAGTGAGCAAAAGCCATTGGAGAACTAGGCGAGCTCCGAGTTGACGAGTTCACTCAGTGAAGCAGAGGAAGAAGATGTTGAAGATTAGGGGTGCTTCCAGAAAGCGCTATCAAAGATCGACTTCAAAATTGATGTTGGTTTTGGATAATCTTAATTGGGCCTTGTTGGATTCGGCCCATTGGGCCTTAGTGGACCCATAACTTGCCTTCACAGCTCACTTCGTCCCTCTGTTACGAACTTACGACTTTTCGCAGGTAGCGAATCTATGGAACCCATTGACTCGGCCGAAACCGAAACGGCCGATACTCTTATGACGACGGTGTCTCGTCATCATTTCGGGGATGAAATGGACGAACCGGCCTTCTCCATCTCTATCATCGAGAACATGAAGGAAGACTATGGTCTGTTCGTGTGGCCCTGTAGCGTGGTCCTAGCGGAGTATGTTTGGCAACAGAGATTGCGCTTTTCCGGAGCCGGTGTGTTAGAGGTGGTAAAATGTACATGTTATCCTTATCCGGGTTTAATCTTATTCTTTACTTGTTAATTAATTATTAATAATTACTGGGTTAGTTTGCAGCTTGGTGCTGGAACTTCCTTGCCAGGTTTAGTTGCAGCCAAAGTTGGTGCCGACGTCACTCTCACTGATGACTCGAGTAGATTAGAGGTATTGAATTTCAATTAAATTTGTTTTTTAGTTTCTGTTCAGATCTTAAATCAGTTTCTTCTTTCTTATTTGCTTGAAAGCTCAATTATCTTTATGATGGTCATTGGTTAGAATATATGTTGGGAAATGTTATGTTTTATGTTACTTTTTGCTTAAAAATCCCACTGGAAAAATTTTCATTTTAATCAAGGAATGTATTTGAGTTTTGGTCCGTTGCCGAATTTCGATTTTTTTGATTCAGAAGTATAATTTTGCTATGAACTGCCTGCTTTGGTCCCAATTGACCCTTAAAGTTGATAAAGAATCTTCATTTTCTTTGCTACTTCAGTTACTTAGTTCAGACTTGTTATTTCTTCTCCAAGCAACGTCTCTGTTTTAAATGGCTATAATTAGCGATTTATGGCATTGTTGTTTTGCATCTGCAGGTGCTGGACAACATGAAACGAGTGCTTGACCTTAATAAACTTGAGTGCAATGTAATTTCCATCAACAGACCAAACTCCGTTTCTTATTTGCGTATCGCCTAATAAGATGATGTTAATTGTATCTTCCTTTTGTGTCACCATGACCTTGTTTATCTTGTTAGGAGATCTAGTTCTGTTTTCAGGTAATGGGATTGACATGGGGAGTTTGGGATGCATCTACATTCAGTTTACATCCAAAATTTGTTCTTGGGGCTGATGTGTTATATGATGCTAGTGGTAGGGTTATTATTATCTACTAGTTTTTTGTTTTTGTTTTTTCTCGTTTTTCCCTCTTACCATCTCGATCACTTAACTTGAGCTGAAATGTGGATTTTGTTTGTGTTGTTAAGCCTTTGATGACCTCTTTGCCACTGTTACATTCCTGCTCCAAAGTTCTCCGGGGTCAGTGTTCATAACAACTTACCATAATCGGAGGTATTTTCACCTGCTTTGGTTTCTAATGTTATTTCAACTCTAGAACATGTGCACATGTAGTATGCGCATAGCGCTGGAAACGAACTCTCTCTTACTTTGTTACTCTCTGAAAACACTTCGTGTGTATAATGTGCAGTGGACATCATCTGATTGAGTTTTTGATGGTCAAATGGGGGTTGAAGTGTGTGAAGCTTCTTGATGCCTTTTCATTTATGCCATCCCACAAGGCATCCGGGCTAAGCGGCAACCTTCAGTTGGCAGAGATTGTTCTGGATAGTCAACGGGCTGAGATACCGGTTTTGCATTAGCAGTGTGGGAATGCAGTAATGCAGCCGCTCGGACTTGCATTAAGACTGCTTGTTACTGTTGGAACTCTGCTGCAGCAAGTTCAGTAGTCCAGTTGATTGAGCGCACTGTAATGGAGGACATCATTTGTTCATCTTTATTAAGAGTTAGGTCAACATAGACAGATTTCAAGTTTCACAAAAGAAAGTATTGTTTCCGTTCAAACCAATATTTATAATAGCTTTGTATTTATAACAGCTTTTGTTGTAACAAGATCCTTACAAACATTATGAATTACAGCAGACAAACAATTTCTCTCTGAAATCTCTCAAACAAAGAAAGATAATAACAGAGAACCATCTTATTTGATGGATTTTTCAGCTCCCTGGTTTTAAATTTGACTACAACTAAGATTGAAGGCCCTCAATTAATTTACTATCCTGCAGTCTTTCCTGACCTCTTGTCCACCTGTAATGCTACTCATCTTAATCATAGAATTCACAAAAGCATCTAAGAAAGCTTCCTTTGAAGTAGCAAACTTAGTAACCAAATTTTTGGTCTTTGGAAAACTAAGCAGAGCTTGGTCTGAAGAAAACAAGCTCTTCCCCTGGAGGATCAACTTGTAGTATGCGTTATCAAAAGTTGTTGAAGAAGGATCCATGGTGGCGCCAGCGTTTTTTGGCCTGTTATTGATGGGACATGTATTCTTTAAGCTTGCTGCAAAGGATGGTCGCAGTGAAGGATCGACGTCGTGTGTGGCATTGAAGTTGTGGATTCTGTTTTGGAAAGATGAGCAGTGAGAGAACCCTAGAGTGTGACCTCCTGCAGATGTTTCAATAGTTAAGCTCTCCATTTCTTCTTGAGATAAATGAAAAATATGAAATAGCAATTGCAATTGCAATTGGGATATTGAAGTTAGTTTACCTGAAAGAGCCACCAGGTCATTCAAGGACAGACCTCTCTGAGAGAAGCTCTGCTGCAGTTGAGATATGTTGAAGGTTGGAGCTGGCAATTGTCTGGTTTCAGTAGCCTTTGATGTTCTTCCATCTTTTCTTCCTTTTGGCACATCCCAGTTTGGACCTCCAGACTGCAAAGATTAATAGTACAATCAGAAACAGCAAGAACTTTTTCTTGTCATTTTTGTTTAAAACCAGTTGTGAGGACTTTTTCTTGCTTACTTGCACAACAGCATCCCTTGCAGCTAGAGCCAAGATATCAGCACATGAGACCACACCAGGGCAGGAAGCCTCCACTTGTTTCTTTGCATTGTCAATGACATAAAATGCATGCAAAGAAATATTTGGTGGCCCATCTTTCTCTGCTTGGTTGCTCCCTTTGGAATTTAACAACACAGAGGCATCACAACCCTGCAAAAACAAGGGAAAAAGTTTCGGCTAACTCAACCAGTGCATTTAAACTGTCAGACAACTTGTACAGAAAAAATATACATATGTACCCTTATGAAACAGTCATGGAAATGCATCCTGAGCAGAGCAGCCGGGACAGTTCTGTCATTAGCTGCCGCTTTCTTGACAGCATTTGAAACTATTTGGTCAACGTTAGGACAGCTCTTATCGTAATAATTCGAGCTCAGTGCGGTAATCACCGGGGAAAAGGCTGAAAGGATGATGAGGACTGAGCTCAAGAATGCAAGATTAAAGGCCATCCTTACAACTCTCTTTCTTAACTCTTTGTAACTTTGTTTAAGTGTGGGAACTAACAATGGATTAGAGTGGTATTTATAGATGGAGAGGGAGAGAGATTGTTTACTGATACAATGTTGGCCCCATGTAATGAATTAGTTAAGAAAGTATGCTTAGAAGTAATAATGAAGGCAATGCATATGCACCTTTACTACAAGACAATCACCATCCCATCTGTCCTTGCACCTTGAAATCTCTCTTTATTTATTTTAATTATTTTTTTACTAAGAAAGTTACCATCAGACAGCAAAAGTGATCTCAATAATTTCTTGATATTAATTTCAAGGTGTTCATCATCAAGCATGGCTCATGTCTCTCTATAATTACCTCTTGCTAGCTAGGCTATATTATTGAAATTCCGTTTCAATGAATCAATCATTTAAAAGGATGAAGTTAAAAGTTTCCTCTCTGAACATTATGATTTTAATACTTGAAAACAGAGAGGATTCTCAAAACCAAAAAGAAGCAGAAGATTCTGCATTGGGAGCATTGTTCCATTCCAACAATTACAACAAATATTCTCAAATTAAAAACTCAAATATAAAACCCTTCTGCATGGTATGGTAGGTGCTCCTAATTCAGTATCTTCCCTTTTTTAAAGGCTATGCATGCATCAGCAAGTTATAGCAAACAGTTCTCTCTTTCATATATATATATATATATATATATATATATATAAATATATAACATCCGGACGTCCACATAGCAGAATTTTTGTATTATTAAAACCTGTTTTTCAACTCTTGATGTGAAACAAAGAGAACCAATAATTCTGCTGCTTTAGCAGAAAAAGGAACGTCTCTGATCTGAAGTGGGTAGGGTTGAGCAATCAAAAGTTGTTATTTTTATGGTCAAGTTTGCTCTCAAAGTCTCATGCTTTATTAGTTATAGTGGGTGCTGGCTTATCTAATTCATTCATGCTTGCTAATTTGTACGTGAGCCTCAGATCGTCATGTTCCAGACATAATTAACTAACTTCAGTTGCCCCCAACAACCATGCCCCCAAAATCTTTTCATTTTCTCATAATACAATTAAGGGTACTTTAGGTGAATGCTGGATTACTTAGCCAACCTAATTTCCAGAAATCCTTTAAGGCTGGCATGATTGGTTGCAGCATTTTGGTCAACGGAGATTTGACTATATTTTATAATTTTGAGGCTTGACTTACAGCAGGCTATAAAACTAGGGCCTAGAGGTTAGTATAAATCCTAACAACTTGTGCCAAACTTAATCCAATTATTATATACCATCAAAATTAGTTGGGGTTTATCTGGTTTGGTGGGTTGAGTTTAGTCACACGCTTCTATGAATATATATTTAATAGTAGTAAACCGGCAGACACTGTTTTTTTATGTAGCAGTCTTGCTGGCTTATCTTAAATGGCAAACATAATCAACCATTGACCAAATGAACTTGAATAAATAAAAACATACCTCCTGGCCTCTCTTGGGTCAAGTTAGAGATTGAATTGTGTTCTCATAGAAAAATACTTGGAAACCTTAAACAAAACTTGTGCCAAATTGTCAAATGATTAGCTTCAAACTTCTGATGTTGTGTCCATGAGTGAAATTGTTAAGTCGGTAATTGGTCGAGCGGTTTTATCATTATGTCTAGATTCACAGTTTAGTAGTGCAAACATTTTATGTTGCCAGATTATGAATGTGAACCATTCATCTTAACACAATCAACTAATGAATTTTAATATTGTATATAATGCATCAACAACGGACAACTGGAGAAAGAAAAAGGAAAAATTAGAATTTGGAGTTGGAGTTGGGCTTCAACTATAAAGAGAATTTAGAGTTGGGCTTATATGACATTGGGCTCAGCAGGTATCCAAGGTCCACCTCAGAACTGTTTCTAATTTTTGTTGGAAAAAACAACCCGCGATGTTAAACCCTAAGGAAGAAGAAGAACGTTAAGCCCCTGCAACGCCACCACACCACTGAACTGAAACCGAGCAACGGCGAAAGCTTAGCCTAGACCATGGGATCCAATAAGAAGAACAAGAAGAGCAAGAACAAGAATGAAAAATCCAAAGGCAGCGATGAGAACCTCATCACTGACTCTCGGTTTTCGTCCGTACACTGGGACCCTAGGTTCCAGAACGTCCCGAAGCACAAGGCGAAGGTGGAGATCGACTCGCGATTCGATCGCATGTTCTCGGACAAGCGATTCGGCTCGTCCTCGGTCCCGCTAGACAAGCGAGGCAAGCCGAAGAAGCTCGACCAAGGGAATTCGCTGCGCCATTACTATAAAATCGAAGAGGACGAGGATAAGGTCAATTCCGAAGTGAAAAAGAAAGAGAAAAAGATTGAGGAAGAGGTAGAAGAAGAGAGTGAGGAGTTGGAGGAACTCGGTGGAGAGGAATCGGAGGATGACGTGGCGAGTGGTGACTCGGATACGACGACGGACACAAACACGGATGATGAATATGAAGAAGAAGAAGTGGTTTTCGAGGACGGTGAGCCTGGAATGGAGGTATTTATTATTATTAAGATTTAATTAGTTTAAATTTGGAAGAAAAGAGATCATTGAGTAGAAAATGTTGGTTAATTTTGGTTACTTGATTCTTCTTTGTGCGGGCAGGCGGAAGATGTACCAGAAATTGATAAGGAAACTCACAGGCTTGCTATTGTTAACCTGGATTGGAGGCATGTTAAGGTATGCATTTTTTAAACTTGGCATCGAATTCATTTTCATTATGTATGTATTCAAGTGGCACATAGTAAAAGCATCAAAATTTGAATTTGTTAGTTTTCTGTAATTCGGTCTGGAGATGGAGATTGTGTTGTCAGTACTGAGCACTTTTATTATTCGAAGAAATATGAGTACCAAATGAATTGTCATATAATATACTTTGTGTTAAGTTGTTTGAGTAAGAGTCTTTTGAGTTGAAGACTGTTAATTTTTGTGTAAGCTTCCTCTTTGTGGACATTTGCTGGTAACTGAGTGTTTTGTTGCGTTTCGTGTAGGCTGTTGACCTGTATGCGGTGTTGAGGTCTTTTCTCCCAAAAGATGGAGAAATGAAGTCTGTGGCTGTCTATCCATCTGAGTTTGGACTCCAGCGTATGAAAGAGGAAGAACTTCATGGTCCTGTTGGCCTATTTGATGATGAAAATGAGAAAAGTGATGAAGATGAGGACGACGATGATGATGAGTTTGATGCTCAGAAATTGCGTGCTTATGAGATAAGCAAGCTAAGGTGGTTAATTGTGCTTATTTCATAGTTATTGTTTGTTGTATGTTTTTAAATTATATGTTTACTTATATATAACTTATTTTTTCTTAGGTACTATTATGCTGTAGTGGAATGTGACTCAAGTGCCACAGCAGATTACCTTTACAAAAATTGTGATGGAGTTGAGTTTGAACGGTCATCAAATAAACTTGATTTAAGGTTTATCCCTGATTCAATGGAATTTCAACACCCACCCCGTGACATTGCAACAGAGGTATATGTTCCAACCATTTACTTATAAGTTTATATAGAGTTTGAGCAATAGATTTTTATATGCTAATCTGTCTGTAGTGAGCGAAGTAGGGATTATGTGCAAATGATGGCTCTTCATGCTTCTTTATGGAGTCTGAAACTTTTTTTTAACAAAAGGAAATGAATTGAATTTTTTCTGTAAAATGTAGCAGTGATTGTGAAGTCTTTGGCTTTTGTTAGGTACCTGCAAACTATGTGGGTTTGGATTTCCAGACTCAAGCTCTGCAACAGAGTAAAATTGATATTTCTTGGGATGAGGATGACCCAGGACGTAAGACCCTGAAACGGAAATTCACTGACGATCAGGTCAGTAGATTTTATCTGAGTGATATAAATGCTTGCATTTTATGTAATTTGTTAGTAGGGTTCATATCTTGCTCCATGCTTGAGGACCTGAATAAACATTTGCTACACTTATCTGAATGGGCATTATGTTACACTGATCTGAATGAACAATAGGAATTGCAAAGATGATGGGAAGAGCAACTGAAGAACTATCAACTCCAAATTTGTATAAAAATAATATAAAGTAACTACTTCGTGTACTTTTTGCTTCTAGCTGATATGATCTTTGGTTTGTTTCTAGCTTTCTGAATTGGAGCTGAAGGAGTTTTTGGCATCTGATGAGAGTGAAAGTGATGAGGATGAGAATGATGATGCTACAGAGGACAAGTCCGATAAAAAGAGTAAAAAACGAGATTTGTACCGCACTTTAATCCTGTCTGGAAATGGAAAGGGAGATGCTTCAGATGGAGATGGTGAAGGTGAAGACGATGACAAGGACATGGAGATCACATTTAATACTGGCTTAGAGGATATAAGCAAGCGCATTCAAGAAAAGAGAGATAAGGAATCAGAAACAGTTTGGGAGGCCTATCTCAGAAAAAGACGTGAGAAAAAGAAGGCTAGTAAAAACAGATCTAAGGATTCATCAGAGGATGAGGGTAGCGACACTGATCGAGAGGCAACAGAAGATGCAGATGATTTCTTTATTGAAGAGCCTTCAGTCAAAAAAAGTAAAAAGGGTTCTCAAGGTAAAGGTAAAAAAGGAGATAAAGGAAACCAAGATATGGATAGGGAAGCAGAAGCAAGCAGAAACGAGCTTGAGTTATTGCTTGCTGATGACAAGGGAGCAGATACAGGTCTTAAGGGCTACAATTTGAAACGTAAAAAGACTAAGGGAAAGAAGGGTAAAGAAGTTCAAGAAGAGGACAATATACCAGCTGTTGATTACGAAGATCCACGGTTTTCAGCCCTCTTCACATCTCCCCGTTTTGCTCTGGATCCAACAGATCCACAGTTCAAAAGGTATCTACCTCTTGTTTTACTTATTATTTGACAAAACATTTGTTTCTATCATATATGTTGATATTTTAACAAAATACAAATTATTGCTCTCCTTTGTTTTCCATACTTCCAAAAGATGGCTCCAATAGTTGCCCTAATATGTGCCACTTCACTTATTGACTGTCATGTCATATACATTTGTGGTTCGTTGTTGCAGGAGTGCAGCTTATGCTCGGCAGTTGGCATTGAGACAGCAGAAGGGTGACCAAGAAGAAGTGGTAGAAAGGGAAGTAAAATCTGATGTCTTGCGGTCAAAGATAGAGAAATCGTCATTAATCAGATCAATAAAGATGAAAGCCAACCCCTTTGATGGTAAGATGTCAAAGAAACAAGAAAATTTGCCATCCAAAGGGAGAAAGGAAAAGAAAGATAAGCAGGAGGCCCCAAGCTTGGTTGAACCAGTTAAGAAAAAGAAAAAGACCAAAGCTTAACGAAAATGAAAGCATTGTTAAAATTGAAAGGAGTCTTATTGCTGCCTGAAACATCATCCAAATGAATGGATCTTTGAAGGGGTGGAGGCCATAACGAACCATGCCTGCTCGGTCCGACTCCTGAGACAGTTGAGTTGTTGTTCTAATTATTGTCATATTCTTTTTCTTCAAATAGAAGATTATTGTCAACTGTGAAGGTTTTTATTTAAAAAAATCTAGGCGTTGGCTTTAGGAACTAAATTTATTCTCTGTAGAAGACAGTTTTGTTTGTTTTTTGTTATGTTTGTTTTTGGTGAAGGTAAATGTGAGTTTTGGTTCAATTTCCATTGTTATACATATAAGACCGCCTGAAAAATTTTGTTTTTCTTATTGAAAATGATTAGCACGTTAAATAAGAGACCGAAAACGATATTTATTTATTTCTGTAGGAAAAAAAATTTCTTTGTTCCCTATAGTCATAACTAAAATCATATGTACAACCCCATGTTTCTATCAGTATAAATTGTGTACCAAAAATAGGAAGTCGACGTCTTCCAATTTTCTCTATAGTCTACCTCAAACAAATGCCTATGGATACATATGATACGGGGCTGAGAAAATCTCAGCACCAAGAAAGAATGATCAAACTATGGCAAAACATGCAAAAAGAACCATGGTGAGCGCACACGCAAAGGAGTTCAACTTGGGTGAATGATTTGATGGTGGTATATGAGAAGTGTTGGTACTCCCTGCTGTGGCTTCCGGATTGATGGTAGAGCTAGGGGATGCGGCCGGAGATTTGGATTTAGTGACAGGAAGAGTGACGGTGTCCTCAACATTATAACCTGAAAAGAAAAAAAGGATCTTACTGTCACTGCAAAAGATCATGAAGAAAATTTGTTTGCCAAATTTCATTCAAAATGGTAGAATTAGGACTCACAATTGGACTCCTTCCAACCCAATACCATCCTCTCACGGTCAAAAATTACACGATAGCCCGTCATGAAGTTTTCTGCACGAAAAAATCCACATTGTGAGCAAAAGTTAATTCAAACATGAACTAATATATTTGAATGACAGTGATCGTTAAAATATCTCTTTAAGGGTGTTGGATTTCTTCAAGCAGTATCTTAATCAGGGTTTGACAATTCTCAGAATCGCATACTATCGTACCATTTGGAATACAGAAAAGAAAAAAACAACCTTAACTTGAAAGATAATCAAAAGTTATTTAGAAAGAGATGGATGCTTACGTCCAATGATATTTACATCTCCACTTTTGACGATGCCCAGACAATAAAGCATTGGTGTTCCATCCTGGGGATCAGAAAAGGAAAGTTTAGCATGACATGCTGCAGGACCAGGAAAAATAGACATGCTAAAAGTAGAAACTTACTTCATTAGCAAAAACCACAAGCGGATCAAGCAGAGGATATTGCTTTCCACCTTTCAGCGTCAAGTTCACTGTTTGATTTGGACTGCACATAAGCTTAAGTCAGTGCCTGTGGGTTCGGAAAAGAGAGAATTGAAACAAAGTTTTTATCGTTTGATAGAAATATAACCTTATATCATAACAGTATTCAAAAGGGATGCTAGAATCCTTCGAACGCTGCTTGTTTTTTAGAGCGCTGTTGAACTGGAAAATGAGAAACAATTACAAGGACTGATATAGTAAATCAGAAAATCGAGAAAACATTATGAAACAATGAACTGAAACTACTTACATTCTCAGTAATCTGTGTGTAAGCTGGATCATTTAGGTATGTAAATGAGGTACCAGAGTCAAAAATAGCATAGAATTCAAGATCGGTAACACTTTCTCCAATAGCTAATTGAGTAATGGTAATGTTGTAAGTTGGACTGTGACAAGTTCGAGAGGGGAAGATTAGTACAACTTGCATGATATTCAAAGCCAAAGCAGTTTACTTGTGAAACTAGTAAACTTGTCATCAACATATGGATATTTAAAGGGGCCACTTACTATGCACGCCCATTTTTAAGATTGAATGGCGTTTCTGCTTGGTCTAAGCTTCCATTATCACCAAAGCTAATTCTCCCAGATCCATCAAGTCCGAAACACATGGAAAAAGAATTTGAAGCAAGCCCCTGGCTCGCTAAAATGCTAGGAATGGATACGTCATCCATACCAAGCCCTAATAGACCGTTGGGAGCTGCACCATCCAAAAATATTCCAGTCTGCTCCTTACCACAACTGCAATAGAGTAGCACCTCAACATCAAAAGTGTCCTATACAAGTTAAAATTGGCATATCTAGGAATAATATAAACATCATACTCTCTAATGCAGATTTCAAATATCCTTTTAATGGCAGAGCAATGAAAAAATTACCCACCCAAAACCAATCTGTGCATTAACATCTTTTTGTTTCGCATCGTCAGTGGTTAGGTGCAAAACATCCTCTACCAGGACCCCCGTAGATGAGGTGTCATTCGACAGATACTCAATCTTGTAATGACAATCACTAGCTGCTGAAGCGCAGTGTTGTGGTTGTTCACAATATGTGCTGTTGCAAGAAACCTTTTTGCTTGTTGACGACGTATTAGGGCTGTAGATTTCAAATTTTTTTACCTGGTTGATAAAAAGGATACAAAAAGGTAATTGTCAATGAAATGAACCACCAGAGCATGTTTCATAGAACCAAAGGCACTAACAATGTTTACCTGTCTGGTAGAAAGTTTTGGATACTGCAAGAAGCAGCTTAATAGTTTTTTACGGTATAAGAAAACAATGTTATCTTGTTGCACATTTTGAAGTTTTTTACATTTGCATTCCTTCTTGATCAAGAAATTCTCACCCTAAAGATGAGGACTCGAACTTATTTATTGCAGTTCAAATTTCACAACAACAAAAAAATGACACATTTAATCTTTTTAAGTCATCCTTCCTCCTAGCCCTTACATTAAAAAAACCAACATAACACTAAAGTCCATTTGAAGTAATTACAAGTCAAAAGACTTCAAGTAACCAAATTTTCAAGAGAAAAGGTAGCAATTTCCCAAGCTGTATAAGATTCAAGGAAAAAAAAAACTGAGGAATTCAGCTCACTTACAACTCCATTTGAGAACTTTAAGCCACGCACGCAACTGCTACAATCACATGGCAACCAGAGCAAATCACTGCCCGTGTCTAAGGCCACAAGGTATGATGTGCTTGGTGTCCCCACAGAAACATTCGCATAATGCAAACTGAAATTCAACAACAACAACAACAACAACAAAATAAAAATTATACGCTGGAAAAAGTGAGGACCACATGACCCAAAACAACAAAAATATGAGAACTTTAAAAAATAGAAAAAAGCCCATACTGTCCAAAAGCACCAATCTGATAAGTTTCGTTGCCATAAACGAAAGTAAGCGGCGTCGTTTCGTCGGCGGTGGAGAGATGACGCCCTCGAATCAAGCGATCTCTGTGCGCCATAGCAGCATAGTATTCGGCACTCCCCTTCTCCGGCAGCTCATCGGAACCCAGAATTGCCTTGACGGGATCCGAGAATCGGTGGTGGATATCGAACCCGTATGACCCGAACCCGGAACAGGTCCGAGAAGCCCAACCCAATATGAAAACAGACACTAAAAGACGCGTGGCAGTGAAAGAAGAAGAAGAAGAAGCTCTGATGCAAGTAAAGGCCATGGCTTTATTGATTCAGAGTGAGAGGCAGAGCTTTTCGATAATTGGGTTTTGGAGGGCATGAGTTAGAAACAGTGAAATGCGAGCAAATGGGTTTATATGGTGGTTGAGGTTTTGGGGCGGCAACGCGTTCTCATGCCCAAGTCGTCATTGTTGAAAGAGAGAGGGAGAGATGGCAAGCTCGGAGAGGTGTTTGGTTGTTTAAGTTTGGTCAGTGTTAGACGAAATCGCGGGTAAGTGGGTCCCATTTTTCCCGTATTCTCAGCTTGGGATGATTTTTGAAAGTTGGGAATTGCTTTAACCGTCCATTTCTTTTCTCCTAATTGTGGATCATGATCCAAGGTAAATCTTGGATTATAATTTATATTCTAATAAAAAAAACATCCTGTCTACCTAATACGCGTGGTTCAACCAATAAATGCATATAAGCGAGGTTTATAAAACTTATTGATAGGATTCCGAACTTCTGTATTTAGTATCTGTGCATTTATATACGTTTAAAATAATATTAATCATTAAATTAATTTAATAAACTTTAACAAGTCTACATCATCATAATTGTATTAAACCATTTACATCTTATTATATTTATCCAATAACTCTGAAGAAAAAAAAAAAAAAAAGGTATCTCATAGAAAGAAAAAAAAAACATCTACCCCAACTCAACCTCCTACCCCACTGCCATCTATGGCAGCTGCCCCTCACTCTCTTTTACTCACACACCTTTTTTTTTTCTTTTTTTTTTTTTAACTAGGTTCTATAGTTGGCAGACACATATAAGATTTTCATATGCAGTATTTGTGGCCAATTGGTTTTCAGTTATGAATTTGCATATTTAATTGCAGTGCTCTGTTAAAAAGATCCATATTTCATAAAACCTCTTCCTAGGCCTTGTTGAAAGTCAGTAATCCCAAATCGAGGGAGGGAGAGAGTGAGAGGGAGATAGAGAAAGAGCGAGAGAGGTAACCATGGCTGTCCTTTTGGGGTAGGGTGCTGCGGTACTTTTATTTTTTATTATTATTTATTTCAAAGTTATTGGATAGTATGATATGGTGCAAATGCTTGTTTTTGGTTTAATACAATTATGATGATGTGGACTTATTTAAATTTATTAGATTAATTTAATGGTTAATATTCTCTTAAATGAGTGTAAATGCATGAATATGGACTTACAAATACCGTAAAATGACGAAATAAATACATCAAGAAAATGTGATGAAGTATTTAAATATTCATCACCATGCCTTGTTAAGAACTTATAAGTTAACCCGTAAACGAATAACACGAAAATGCAGGGCCAGGGTCGGAGTTGCTAGACCATTCTCCCTTCTTCTTTCTTTTTGGTCTCTCTTTTGTGCAACCCCTTTTGGTTCTAGGGATTTTTCCCTAAAATCAACCCCTTCAGCTAATAAATCGGGTGACTCTCTCCCCCGTCATGTTGTGGAGAGATTTTCCTCCCCAATTTTATGATGGGTTTTGCTTCTCACCAATTTTGTATTGGGTTTTGTTTTATTTTCAGTCCTTTTGGACTGACTTTTAAAATCCTTTATGTTGAGGAGGTAGAGTTGCTAGATCTAGATGGATATTTCATACTAGGTGCTATGAGATCATGTAGGATGTTGGAGGTGTTATGACCTTCTTTGGCCAAGTGGATGTTGAGCGGTAAAGCCCTTTTCACTTTTGGTGCTTCCGGTTCCCTGTTTATGCATAATCAATGGTATTCTTGATCCTCTATCTGTCAACTATGAGTGAACTGGGCTTGAATTTGTAATAGTTATTATTCACTATCTTACTGAATTTATTTTTCCTAATTTATTGTATGCAAAAACCTCCATCTGAGGTGTATTCTTCTTGTACATATCTTATAATTACCCCTTTACTAATGAAATTCTACTTGCTCTCACCGAAAAAGAAAATGCAGGGACCAGTAAACAATAACATTGAAGTTAAAGGATGTGAAAGGAAAAGTGTGATTAATAAGAGTTGGAGGTAGTTGGGTAAAAACCAAAAAAACATTGACTTTGAAGTCGTAGTTGGAAAGCTTAAGCTTGGAAATGAGTGGGATAAATCGCACGCCATGTCAACTATCATCAAGCCACTTGTCGAAAATCAAGCATTGAATAGTATTGAAGGATCGGTTTACCGTAATTCCTACTTTAATTTAATGTCTCATTGGATCAACATCATCCCACGACCAAATTTTTGTCCATTAAATTGTGTGGACGGTACCTAGAACACATGAATTTTTTAGTATTGTATCAAACCACCATCACAATTTAATTATAATTATAAGTAACCCAATTTTTTTAGTATTGGAAACTAATAATAATATTTAGAATTGAATAACAAACTAGCCACTTGTTATTTTCTAATTAGACTCTATAAAGATTTTTGTATAATATGTCATGTTAAAATAGGTGTATTTGTGAAAATTCCTTTTTTTATGGGTACAAATAAGCAGATGAATAATTGAGAAGGTGGTAGGTAAATTATGTAAAGATTCGTTTTCTACATAGAGCTTTAAAATAAACACCGTGAAAAAGGGGCCGCAATAGGTGCTTCAATTTTCTACTTGTAGAATTTTGGTAGGCTTCTGGGCAATAACATTTGGAATTATATATAAACTATCTTTGACAATTGAAACCATTCTTCTAACTTAGACTCGGGAACCCAAGAAATAGAAAAGAAAGAAAAAACTTAAAACCCAAGGTTCCTACGGTTCAGACCTTTCACCATCTTTTCAAAGGAAATTTCAGTTTCATCTTCTCCAAATTTGACAACTCAACCAAAATGTATGGAATATACCAAAGAACGGAAACAAAAATGAAATTGAAAAAGTTGTCATTTTGCTTTTTGTGGCTGGCTGAGTCATCCTTTTACCACCAATCACTCTCCTACTCATTTTGCTTTTCATTTGGTCAAGTCCACCTACAGAGAGAGCATTACAAAATTCCATTTACTATGCAGTGGGGCAATTGGAACCTAGTTTAATGCCATAAAAATGCACGAACAAGAAGATTCCAAGAACAGCTCAAAGTCCTCTTTGTACTAATAATGCCATCAGTGTCTGATGGATGGACCATAAAAATAGACCAAGATAAAGACCAGACTAAGTCTTCTCTCTCTCTCTCTCTCTTTTCCCGCAATCCAAAGGCAGGAGGAGGTCGGGGTGATTAAAATTAAGATAAATTAAGGGTTCGATTCCCTCCAATGTAACTAAAAAGATAAAGAATCCCGAATGGTTTGTGTTCACATAACAATCTGACATCCAAATGCATATAATATGAGCTTGATATCTTTAGACATTATAATGACTGAAACATGTAGTATCATATATTGTGTAACTGTCTATTCAAAGAACAGGATCTCTTGATCCCTGTGAAATTTTCAATTACAACAATAATGTGAAGATGCCTATGCTAGATGATCAAAGGCTAAACATTATGGGGGAAATTGAGGCATTTCACATGGAGAAAGTGAGATTTATCCACGGCAAGGAGCAAAAAGCTGGCCTGCCCATGAGCTGAGTAACAGAGGTATTGCAAGATTCCCCCAACCATGAAGTATAAGTGGGACTGATTAGAGAGGATTTACATTAATACACGATGAAAGGATTTGATCTAAATTCTTATAACCTGTGGAACTGCATGACCGGATAAAAAAGATGGCCGCATAACAGCTATAGCCTATAACAATACGAAAAGAAGGATGACAAACCGAAACCAAGTCAGAGGAAAATGGCTATGGTAAGGCAGAGATGCAGCTGAAGTCTGACTATTCCGGGTCTTTTTCGTTGATTCTGGAGTAGAATGGTGACCTAGTCCAACAGCAACAGCAGGAGGCACATTGGTAGAGTTAGGTTTAAAAGGCAAGCTAGTATGGTTCTCAACGTCATAACCTGCATTGGGATCCAAAAATTTGGTCATGCAATTAGTTCATACATCAGGGCATGGAGAATAGCTGTGTGCATAATAAATGAGAGTAACACCTACAGTCAAACTTCTTCCAGCCCAAAACGAATTTCTCTCGGTCAAATACAACATTGTAGCCAGTCATATAGTTTTCTGTAGAGACACCAATAACTGAAGCATAAGCCAACATGTAATAGCAAAACAAATGCAACTAGGATATTTAGATTAAAGTGGGCTATTGATCTGAGAGGAAGAAGCTGATTCGTTACGAAAGCCTCCTTGGTGTATCATTATGGAGTACCAGGCAACAAAATAACCCAACACACTGAGTAATGGTCAGCTAAGTTAGTCCACAAGTTAGAGCAGTCACAGCCACTTTACTGTGAATTAAAATCAACTGCCATGCAAAAGACTTACGTCCAATTATATTTAGTTGCGTACTCTTGACAACAGCCAGGCAATATACCAGCTCGCTCTGCAAATCAACAGCAAGCAAGATATTTGTGACCATTCTTGGCAAAACAACAAATAAAACTGGGGCAAAAAAACAAAGCATTACCTGGGTGGAGATGACAATGATCGGATCATAGACTGCGAACTGGCTCCCACCTTTCATGGTTAAACTTAGACTAGGTATAAAACTAGCATTTGCATCAGAACTGCACATTGAAAGAATTTTTTTAGGAATAGAAGAAATTTTTTAGCTGGAGTTAGAAATGGAGACAAATAAGTACACAAACCTCATATCATAACAATATTCAAATGGGATCCTTGGGTCAGGTGGACGACGCTTATCTCGAGCCAGTGAATTGAACTGCAAAATTCATAAAGCATCAACTATTGAGTTGTATGTCCATGTGTGTGTACATGGTGTTCTCTTGTCCGACATACTGACGTGTGTTGTCAATTGACTGTCTGATAACATAAAGAAGTAAAATTATTTACAACACTTAAGTGCTTACACTCTCTGAAAGCCTTGTATAAGTTGGGTCACCCAAGTATGTGAAAGACGTCCCAGAATCAAAAAGAGCTGTGAAGTCAATGTCCATAAGATCTGTTCCCACTCGAATTTGAGTTACGGAAATGTTATAGGTTGGACTGTAACATGCGTCCCATTATATGACATAAAACCAACGTTAAAACCTCCTTTCATGAAAAATTAATTATGAAAAATCAGCATAAAGTATCTGAGAAGTTACCACTTACTGTGACGGGTTGACATTAAATGGGGTCTCTTCCTGGTCAGGACTCCCCTTGTCACCAAAATTAATTCTCCCAACCCCATCATGTCCAAAACACATGGAAAAAGAATCGGCTGTAAAGCCTTCCCGGGATAAAATGCTAGGAACAGAAATCTTCTCCATACCAAGCCCAAACAAACCATTAGGCGCTGCAACATCCAGGAAAGAACCACTTTGCACCTGTCCACAACTGAACAATTTACAATGCATTTTCAGCTACCTGCATGAGACTAAAACAAAAGGAACAAAAAGAGGTCCAAAAATTACGATGACAGAGCTCACCCAAAGGTAACGTATGCCTCAACAAGTTCCCGATGACTATCTTCTGTTTTTAAGTGGAGAACATCCTCTACCAATATCCCAGAAGTAGAAGTTTCAGCTGAGACATAAGAGACCATGTAAGGGCAATTGTTGAATGAACCCATACATCTATTACGGTGTGCACACAAACTGTTGTTGCAACTGACTCTTTTGCTTGTCGACGACCCTTCAGGGTCATATTTGCTAACCTCAAAATCCTGCCACGGTAAATCATATGTATTTACTAACTGCTAAAGCAGAAAGAGTAATAGATGAATGCATCAGGAAATTGATATCACCATTCTTGTCCTTTACACCCAAAATCATAACAAGATCTCAGAGTGCCATTCTAAACTGCCTACCCCTTTTTGCATACAAAAATGATAGTAGCTACATTTTCCTACAGTCGAACTAATATGACATAATCTGCATAACTTAGAATTTGATTTCTCTCTGCCAACTCTATAAAGATAGATAAACAAAGGAATACAAAGTTTTCATTTGCTAATTATTTGATTAGTCTTGAAATCAGATGCCGGTGTGTGACCAACCCAAATACAAGTTACATTTTCTTGATAAAACTGAAACAAGTCGGCATATTAAAAGCAAATCAAACAGACACCAAATTCAAATGACACTCTCATCAACAGTTCCACCATCTAATTGGAACGTGCACATGGATTGGAATAGAAAGAACTTATCTTTTGTTAACATAATTAAAGAAAGAAAAGAAAAGGCCCAAAAACTGATAGGAATAGGAAATGAAAATGAGTGCAATACTTACAGGAGCATAAGCTGTGCCTTCACAAGGCACCCAAAACAGATCACTCCCTGTATCAAGCGCCACCATAAACTTCATTCCCGGCGTACCCAATTGCACCGTGGTGTAATGCAGGCTACAAAAACCTCCCCAAATATAAAATGTAAATAAATTAAATTAAACTCCAAGAATTTAGTTAACAAAATTGAAGCTTTAGAGAAAGGCATTGATAGTAACACAAAGAAACGTACAATCCCAAGGAGCTGATCCGAAAAGTCGAGTTGCCATCAGAGAAAGCTAGCGGAGTAGTAGTGTCGCTCTGGTCGCTCTGGGCGAGCTTGCGGCCGCGAAGAAAGCGATCGCGGCGGGCCAATTCCGAGTAGTACTCGAAGCTTCCCTTCGCCGGAAGGTTGTCCGCCGGCGAGAGTTTCCCGGAGACGGCCGACCACTCCTTGACGGGGTCGGAGAAGCGGTGGTGCATCTTGAAGCTGAAGATGCGGCCATGGCAGCTCTGAAGGCCCAAGATTGACAGAAAGAAAAGGAGGACGACGAATTTACAGAGATCAGTAAGCATCTCTCTTTGAAATTTTCTCGAACCCTAGAAAGATTTGCATTGGGGAAAGAAGAAGACAACGAATGGATCGAGAAACAGTGGAAGAAGAAGATCTTGGAAGACGAAGAAGAAAGTGCGTTTGGTGGGAAATGGAGTAAGTGAGTGAGAGAGTTTGCTTTGCTCTGATGCACTGTTGTTTTTTTTTGGCGTTTGTGGCGGTGGGTCCCGCAACATGATTTTAATTTGACAGTTGAAGAAGTTATTCAACTCGGAAGTGTGACTCACTGGATTGCGCGAAGTCCTGACTTCGAGGGAAAACGGACAAATTGAGATTCGACGCGCGTCAAATGTGTTTTTTACCTAGGGAGATTTTCAACGGTCAACTTTTTTTGGAGGGAAATAATCTACTACCTTATCCGACGGTCCGGATCAAAACGTGGTTTATTAATCATGAATGAAAATACTCAAAGCTCTTGCATATTTGGGAAACAAAGTGTAACAAATATATATATATAATATTTAGTACCATACATTAAAGTTTTGATTGATATTTTAACTCTTGCTTCTACTAATAATTTTCCTTGGTATATTTTGTCACAAGTTCAACTTGAGCAATTTCAATTTCAACAAGTTTATGGATAAGTAAATATGGTCGCAAACTCATTAGTAAATTTAGAATATACTTTCATTTAATTATGTGTTAAGATTTATTTCGATATTCAGAATATTAGGTTTCGATGGGAATTTCGTGTAATTTTACTTTTTCATAAAAAGAAAAATATTGACAGATTTCTGATTATTTTGATTAATTTGTTAGGATTTTGATATATATTTATATATAAAATATTCATTTGAAGTGGCCACACATAAAGATTGAAAGCTGCAAATTTGAGGTACTCATCTCATCATATATACAATTTGATACTCACAATTGAACTCAAAAGGTTACAAAACTTTTACAAATGAACACTACAAAAACAGAACCCTGAAAATTCAGGGAGAAAAAAACTCTCATTCTTCCAACAAATCGGGAGACGATCACAGTGGAGAGGCAGAGGTACTAAAACCAAATTTATCTGAGAGCTTTGTTCTTGTGAATGGAGAAAGAAGTTCCATCTGATGAAGAAACTGCACATCATGAACCAGAGGGTTATTTGTTCTGCCTGGTGGAGATCCTGAGTAACATGCTGGTGAACACTTGGTGCATACATGTTCTCTCCCATCAAATATTTCCTGCACCAGGTCCCGAGTTCAAATTTTATAGACGACAATTATTTCGATTTGAATAATAAAAAAGTAAATAAGATTCAAAAAGCGTGAATGCTAACCTTTTCAGTGATCATATTCAGAATTCCGCTTCTTTCATCAGAATTTTGTTGGCTGGTTACAAAAAAAAGTAAACAGAAAAGAGCTACATAAGTTGGTAAGCTATGGAAAAATTATTGTGTTTTGAAGAAAAATGAAAACCCAGAAACATTTTTTTGTTAAAGATCATGGAACACGAAAAAAAGAAGGTTAAAGCAACTAAATAAAATTAATTAGGACCTGTGCTTGTTACATCTTTGAGGCTTGAGGAATTCAGGTATGGCAGGGCCAGCTCTACGAGGCTTGGGGCAGAGAGGCTGGTCATGTTTGCCTGTAGAGCCAAGCTTGTTTGTCTCTGCAGAAGCCAAATCAAGAAGATTGCTTTTCTTCACACCTAAATGGTGCATAATTTTTATCTTCTATATCTTCTGCCTTCCTTTATAACAACAAAATGAAGAGGAAGAAGAAATCAAAGTCGCAAGTACTAGAAAATAAACGATTAACTTGTGACTGGCAATTCAACTGTTGCTATTTATTTTACCCTCATTGAAATGGTAATTAATATAATAAAACCTGCCCAATTTATTTAAATATTAGCCACACATTTAAGACAGATAGGAGAGAGAGAGAGAGAGGAGAGAGAGGAGAGAGAGATAACAGTGAGAAATTAGTGAGAAGTGGAGCCACATTTTGGTTGTAGACCCTGTTCAACTGTTCAAGTATTGTAGAAAGAGCCTCTTGAAGAAGCAAAGCATTTGCTTGGCCAAGAGTGGAGTTAGGATGAGTCTTGGCTTTTGATCTCCTAATATTCCTCAATTTTCCATCTTTGCCGACGATTTTTTTGGTCCGGGTAAGTTACACTAATCCCATTATTGAACCATTCTTTTTTCCAAAATGTATCATCATCAAGTGCATGTTTTTAACATTCTCACATCAATCCAGAACCTTATTGTTCTCTTCTTGCAAAAATGCATTGCAAGAATATTGGAAGAAATACCGAATTCAAATCTCCGTCCCCATAATCAAAAATAAAAAACACTGACCGATGCCAAATACTTGCAATCTTTAAAATAAAAAAATTTGTCATAAACACATAAATAGCCACAAATGAACACAGATTTTTTTCTTCTTCTTCATAATAACGCCAATATGGACAATAATTACGGTGCAAGTTACAAAGTCAAACAATTGGTGAATAATAGTATTGTAGCTCAAATTATGAATAATATATATCCCAATCAAACTTGGGCTGTGAATAGACCTCATAATCGATGGTTCCATCCACAACAACACTGTCTACAGTTTGTATGCCTTCCAAAAGGGCTGGATGAAAACTATCATTCTGGGAAGGCAAGAGTTTATACATTACTAATAACCCAAGTGTGAATATGGCTTGCAGCTTTGTTGAGTCTCCATGGACAGAAAAGAACAAAAGCATTGCAAGCAGGAACAAATCAACACAAAAACGCATGATGCACAATACTGTATCCATCAACTTCCCATCATTCCCAGCAGGAAATCCCCGGACCCTATAGACAAAGAGAAAGTTGTACTTATCAACCACATACCTATACCCAAAATAAACCGCACCAACAGGAACCACTAGTGGAGCAAAGGAAGAATATATAAAGGTCAGGGCGAATATCGTCAAATTAAACGCATAATATTGTGCAAAATCGAATGTCTGCTTCGGGGCTGTTGAGGTTCTGTTGATGGGATATTCAGAAAGATCTTGTCCCGGGAGATCAATTCCATTCAGTCTGGGAGAGTCATATGTGTGATCCACAATCAAGGGCCTCTCTAGACTATCAGTTTCCTGAGTTTCTAATGGATATTCTTCACTTTGTTCTGGTACCAGCTGCAGCATGTCATTCTTCCGAAACTTCTGAATCTTCCTTTTTATCCAAGGGATTGGGGCCAGTAGATCATACGATATTCCCAGAAAAGTACTTGTTATCAAAAATGCAAGAGAGGAAAGGCATGATCTTGACAAAAATGATGCACTCATGTACTGCTCAATCCTCTTGCAATCTTCTCCGTCCAAATAGCACCTTCCCATCTTTAGGATGGCACTCTCTAAAGATGATTCAACCAGACCCTTAAGAAGTATAAGATTCACCAGGAAGAAACAAACCATCTTAAGAAGAGCAGCTCTTTGCTCCCCTGACACTGTAAGATGCCGCTCAAACTTAGAGAGATAGGAAAGTGCTGATGGGATTATTATATACATGCTTATAAAAATGAACACATTGGGTAAAAACTGAAAGATAAGACTCCCAAGCCAGCTTGAGCTTTGCATCCAAGCTAACCACAACTGGGCGTTATCCATAGCTTCTGCATTTATAATCCGCCAGGCATTCTTGAAAGCACTAACAACTGCAAGAGGAGAGCTAAAGAACAGGAGAATCAACAGCAAGCATGTGTTCACCAACACTCTCCTCAATTTCAGTGAGACTTTTGACGATCCCAAATGATTCCAGTAAATATCTGTTGCCAGGGGTGCCTGCTCAACTTTCCATTGGTTCCGTTGTAAACGCAACTCCACAAGAGAAAAGAACTTCCCTATCCGACTCTTCTTCTCATGTCGAAAGTCCTGAACCGCTTTATTAGCAGTGTACACATCCTTAAACACCACAAACGCAACACCAGCGCCCAGTGCACGCCCTTCTTTATAAGCTGCAAGTTCAGTCTCCAATTCAGCTCTCAATCCCTGCAACTTTCCTAATTTCCTTTCATCCGTGTAACCCAACCTAGCCATAGTTTGATACCAGAAATCTTTTACCTTTCCCCACATATAACATGCCCGACCCCTTACTCCCTCTGATGAAGCCCCAAGATATCCTTCCTCTTCACTTTCATATGGCAAGAGCCGGGAGTCAATTCGTGCAACCAACCAAGAAATTTCATCCCTAACCTTCACCAATTCCGAGGCTAAATCATCCAATGCACACAAATCCATCGGCATTATGACCCTATAAACCTTTCCCGGATACCTATGTTGAAAATATTCATGCAACACAGTCCTATCATTTCCTATAGTTTTTGGTACCCCCTGGACCATTATAGTAAAAATAGCAGTGGAATTCGCAGTTGGGTCACTCAAATTCCCGTTCCCATCCCTAATCCTAGTGATCCTCAGCCTTCTCTCAATAGCAGATATACCAAAATGCACCAAAACAACAACCACCACCACGAAAACAAAATGCACCCAAAGCAAAGCCGAACCTTTCTCAATGTGATTGATGGTCGTCTTCGAGAATTGGTCTCCAAGCACAGCATTCCCAGCATATAGATTCAACGGAAGCATCACAAGCACAGCCAAGACCGCCATGGACAAGAGCAAGCCGCAGCTGCCACCCTCGATCAAGAGAAATTGGGCCGCGTCAGCTCCGCAGTGGCGCGCAATCTCGCGACACGTGGCGTGCCACACGGCGAGGAGCTTGGAGACGAGGGCAGACGGGCCAGGCATGCGGCGGTGGTCGCTGCGAAGCTTGACGAAGATAAAAATGAAGACACAGAAGAAGGAACCGATGGCGGAGATGTTAATAAGGTATTGGATGTTGCCATACCAGGCCTCGAAGGTATCGTCGCCATCGCCAGGGGACGGTGGAGGAGAGAGAGTATCGTTCATGAAGGAGATTGGAAATAGGGTTGAGCCCATTGGCGGGAAATCTAGAGTTTGAAGAGCCAGAATTTGGGGTTTCTTTGGTGGGATTTGAGGTAATTGACGCTGAATTGGATTGGAATTTTCTTCATGTGGGAGATGAATTAGGGTTTGGGTTGAGGGGTTTTTGGGGGGTTGTCTTGTGGAGGTGAAGAAGAGGAAGACGCTGGATTTTTTAAGGTGAAGTGTCCGAGGTTCCAAAGGAAGGAATAATTTTGCGCTAAAACCCAAAAATAAATTTAGAGCTGTTTCCTTTTCTTTTCTTTTCTTTTTCCTTTTTCAATTTTTGGGTTGGGTTTTGGTAAAATCATGTCATATAATACAAGTTGGGCTTTAATTTATTAAATTTCTACATAAAACTGTGATTATGAGTTGGATGCTTTAACTAGTAAGCTAGCAAGAATACTACTCCTACATGCTAAATAACCAAATTCTAATTCAAATTAAGAATGGAACAAAGAAAGGACATCAATGGATTTGGTCTTTAATTCCACATGGGTTAATGATGTGATGGTTACAAGTTTGGTAGCATAAGGAATCATGAAATTCGATCAACCTTTTTACTTTATGATTATATTTGTTTACGACTCATGACTTAATAGACAGTATCTTCCTTCTACTCGAAATAGCTAAATAGCTTCTATTCTTATTACCCTAACAATAAAATAAAAACATTACAAGAAAGGTAAAATTTTACCTTTTATAGTAATAAAGCTTTTTATTTAGCAACTGTCGTTGATCATTATTTGAACACATAACCCCTCCTTCCTAATACAATGAAAATTTATTAGCCTAGACAAATGGTCATGGGCTATTATAGTTTTTTGTGATCGACCTGAATTTTGGGCCTATATTTATTTCTTCTGTGGTTTGTTCTCGAGGTTTCTAGCTTCATAATGTGGGGCCTCCCCTTCTTCTATTGCCTTTGGGCTAAATGAAGCAAAATGTGCATCACCAATTGTACGGTACCATGCTATGTTTTTATTTTTTTTCCCTTCTTTTTTTTTTGGGCGTTTTGACAAGAATGTAATAATGATTTAGAGCGTTACATATCAATCATTCTTGGCAGTGATACTTTCCACCAAATACGCGTTTTAGACTTTTAGCTTTTGTTTTATAGCTTTTGAACTTCAGAGTGCTGCATTTGTTTCTCTCTCTCTCTGTCCATATAAAAACTTTGATTGCCTGACCTCAACCTGTTGTTTGTTGAGCCCGAAAGCGATCAACTGCATTGCGATTGCAATTATTGGGTTCCCACCCAGATTTTCACTTGGGTCTAGATTTGGACGTTTTCGTTCTCATAGTTTTCTGTGGCCGAATAACATCATTACATATACTTGTAATTTAATTTGATCAAGTTTATTAAACATGCAATCAAACACACACGCATTTTTTTTCTTACATTTTATTAGAAACAATGACATATGTAATAATATTATTGATGGTAAGAACGAGAATGTCAAGATCATGACCTAAGTATTGTCCAATTTTTAATGCTTTCTAATTGTTCTCGAGCTTTCTAAAACCAACTTTTTCGTAAATTGTTAAATACCAAAGCTACGTATAAACACAACTTTAGCCTAACCCTCTAGGTCTAGGCCAACCAAGCTACCTAACGAATAAACAATGTGAACCTACACTAAAGCTTCTTTTTGCTTTCTTTAATTTTTTTTAATCGAGGAAATGTGCACTCACTTATAGATAAGTTGATTCCATATAATGCAAAGCTTGGGATATCTCGACTGCGAGCATCCATATGTTCTTAAAGTTGTAAAGTTTAATCACAAGAAGCACCTCCTTCCCAACAAGGCAACAACAATAAATATATTTACTTATTTAAATTTTTAAAAAATAAAAAATAATAATAATAATTGGTCGGCTTGGTCTTTGCCTTTCTTGTGTGAATTGAATTACGATTGCAATGGTCCTAAAAAGGATATGCTATAGTTTCACGAATTTTATCCCCATTTTCATGTTTAAAAATATGAATAAGATAAAAAGAGAAAGCAAGTGGTCGGTTTGGTCGTTTTCTTGCGTTGACTGTGAACAATGCAAGAGAGGGTCTTACCTCTACTGTCGGTGGGCATAAAACCATTCAACTACATCCTAGTCCAAATCCCAAAATACCGAAGCATAAATCATAGTCAATAATGAGTTTTGACACACAAGTACTTCCTTAATTAGGGTTTTGCAAAATTCAAGACTTCAAATTTTGGTATAATTAACTTTTCGATTCAACTTGTACTCCTTAGTGAGTATGTATATGTGTAAAGTATGACTCAACTACAAAAAATGAATTACATGTCACGTGCATTAGGATGTTGCTAAGAGCAGAACCACATTTGGTCCGAAATAATCATAGCACCTCATAACATCAGAATTTCATGTAAAATTTATATGAAATGTCTACCTAATAATAATACGTCAACCCTTATGTCAAACAGGTGTACTAAAATGCATCATTGCATACAGATGCAAAATGTTGAAAATCATATTTTGCAACTGGTTTATTTTGGGATATTCATCGACACATATGCTCAAACGACAGCCTAACTTTGTCGTTTGCCAATCAAAGAACAATAATTTTTAGTCACAATCAAAGAACAATAATAAGAGAAGAAAAAAGAAAAATAAAACTCTTGCTCGGGAATTGGCGCCACAAAATGCGACAATGGTTTTTAAATGAATAGATCTTGTTCATTTTCTGGGGGCGCAATTTTTATAAAAAATCTGGCATTCTTTTTATAAATATTATTTTACTTTAAACCCTCCAAAACTCCATATAATGATTGCCACTTTCTCGTGATTGTGTGTAGACACGTGTCCTCAAACCCTTGACGTTTGGACACCTATGCAAGGAAGTCACAAGCTCACAAACACAACCCATCTTCAAGAATCAAAATTGGTTATGAAAACCTTAAACATTAACTCAAACAACACGTAACAAAAATCTACAAGTAATGTGTTTCAATATATTAAAAAATAAAATAAAAATAAAAAAAGCAATTAAGAAATAGAGAATTGCATTTTTCAATTTAAAATTCTTTTGCAGCAAAAGTCAACTTTTGCTTTAAAAAAAAGTCAAGACAATAAGCAAATGATAATAGATGCCATATTGCTAATTGAATCATAAATGTCATTAGAGATCCTTTATCTAACAACCAACTTAAATATAACATGTCATAACTTATCACTCTAGCAATCTTTTTGGAAAAAATGACATACAAAAGCACTTTTTGAAAATCAACTACAAAGAAAAGTACTTTTTTTCCTCCACAATAAAAATGTTAATCCTTTTCTCACTATAGATTGATGAAAATATACCCAATTTTGATTTTTATATTTTGATTTTATCATAATATATTATTTATTAAATTATTCTCCCTCTTTCTATCTACTTTCTCTTTCTTTGGTTATATGTGGAGCCCATGGCTGCCCATATGCATTGCTGGCTTTCAGCCATCGCTTTGTTCGTTTTCCTTTATAGGGGTTTGTCTGCTGGAAAAGACCACCACAGACAGAGAGAGAGAGAGAGAGAAAAAAGAGAAAAAGAGTTTCAGTTCGTTCAATCACACTGATTGAGAGCTCTCTTTTGTTAAATCATCTATATCTTCTTCTACCTTCTGCGTCACCCACAAGAAAAACCCAAATTCAGAAGAAAAAAAAACAACCACCAGTCGAGCAAGTTAATCCCAGGATAAACAGAAGTGACCCCTATCCAAAAACCCTTTTGCCCACAGTTTTTGGTTTGATGGATCTACAGATCTAACGCGTTAATACCCACATGTATTGCTCTGTTTCATTTAGATCTCCTTCGTTTTCATCAGCCACGATTCAGTAGCTGACCTCAACTCATCAAGCAGCCTAATTTTACACTGTGAGTTTCTTTCCCTCAAATTTTTTCTCTTCTGGGTTGTTATTTTTGTGATTGGTTTATCAAAAAGGTTAGTAATTCGTCAGTGGATGTTATAAAGTCGCTGAATTTTTTTGTGAGTGTGTGTGAATAATTGTATGGTTGAAGTGTGAGATATAGAGAGGTAGATATGACTGCCACTGTTTCCCAAAACTCTCTGTTGCTTGTGTTGCTTTCTTCATTTCAAGGTAGTATTAACATGTGGGTCATGGTCCCGCTAAGCCTGTTAGCAGAAATGTGGATGGGTTGATGTTTTGTACCTGATTTTATCATCTTGGTTGAATGAGACTGTTAACTGAATTTACATAGTAAGCTGATTCTGTGGTCAAGTATATGATCAAATTTCGTTAGCTAGGGATTTTGTTGTCCTATATTAATTGGCTGTTTTCCCTTTTATAGTAGATTTTTTGTTCTTCAGGAGAGGAGGCTGGTGGTGGGGTCTTTGGTTGGGAGTGATTTTGCATCCATTTTGGATGTGGAAGCATTGGAGGCTGGCCCAGGTGAAATGAGGGATGTTATCAAGGTTGATGAACTTTCTGAGGGCCTGCTGGCTGCCATCCTCGGACCGATATGTACAGCTAGGTTCGGATGCAGCTGGCAGACAAGATGGGTTACTTTGGTACAAAGACACCGGGCAACACTTGAATGGTGAATTTTCAATGGCTGTTGTACAGGCCAACAGTTTGCTTGAGGATCAGAGTCAGGTTGAGTCTGGTCCCTTGAGCACGCTGGAGTCTGGCCCATATGGCACCTTTGTTGGAATATATGATGGTCATGGCGGTCCTGAGACCTCCCGATACATCAATGATCACCTATTCCAGAATCTAAAAAGTAAGCTACATTATCTCAGTCCCAGATGAGCTTTTAAGTATAAAAGTTTTTGTTGCAGGAATAAATTGGATTCGCTCAAATTCGTTCATGTTAGGATTCATTTTACCAGAATTAAATGAATCTCCTTATTACAATTCAGGGGATGTGTATTATCGATATTTCAGTGATGAGTCTTGAGATTGGAATGAAGTCATTGCTGATGACTTTGTTTTTTTTTTTTTAGGGTTCACATCAGAGCAACAGTCCATGTCAGTGGATGTGATACGGAAAGCATATCAAGCGACAGAAGAGGGATTCCTCTCTGTTGTTACCAAACAGTGGCCTATGAAACCCCAAATTGCAGCCGTTGGGTCTTGTTGCCTTGTTGGTGTGATCTGTGGTGGCACCCTTTACATTGCCAATGTTGGTGACTCTCGAGCTGTGCTGGGGAGAGTTATGAAGGCTACTGGGGAGGTTCTTGCCATCCAGCTGTCATCAGAGCACAATGTGGCCATAGAATCTGTCAGACAGGAGATGCATTCTTTGCACCCAGATGACTCACGTATTGTAGTTTTAAAGCATAATGTATGGCGCGTAAAGGGATTGATACAGGTACTTCAGTACGCGTAAAGGGTTTCCATCTCCCTGAAAGCATGTTCTTTATAGTTTCATCTTAAATTATACATGACAGATTTTGTATTCCTGATATTGACTTGTTTAATGGTTCAACAAGAAGATTGAAATGACTAAGCAGTTTGTGATTCTTGGGAAGAGAACTGTGGTCCTTAATAGTACAAAGTGGTATTAATATCTCACATGTCAGGAGGCTAAGATGTTGGCTTCATGTCGGGTACTTAGACCTTTGAGCTAGTAGATAGACTTGTAGGCTAATTTTTGCTTTTACTTGAAGAATAAAGATGTCATGGGTAATTATTAACATTATCCGTGAGAACCTGGCCTGAGAGTGGTTTAAGCGGTGATAAATTTTGATTTTATCAGGGTTCACTTAGATTGACTTAGAGCTGCTATTATTTTAATATTTCAATATAGAAATGATTGAGCACATGCAGGTGTTACCAGTGTTCAGCAGATTGATTACATTAGCCCTTCAGAAAAAAGAAGCACAATTTGAACTTTGTAGAACAATTTTTAATGGAATAGTGTGGAGATCTCTGATTATTTAGGAGAAGTCCCTTTAAAAGAGCTATTTATTTAAGGTTTTTAATGCATCAAATTTATTATTCGAGGTGAAATATTTTTAAACATTTCTTTATTTTTGGTGTTTAATGGATCAAAATTTATGATTCATAATTGAATGTTTTATTGTTATTGATAATTGTTGTTTTTAAAGAAAAAGGATATTTGTCTTTTGCAGGTTTCTAGATCGATTGGTGACATATATCTGAAAAAGGCTGAATTTAACAGGGAGCCTTTGTATACCAAGTTTCGCTTACGTGAACCTTTTACAAGGCCAATTTTAAGCTCTGAACCATCGATCTCTGTACATGAACTTCAACCACATGATCAATTTGTCATATTTGCTTCTGATGGGTTGTGGGAGCACCTTAGCAACCAGGAAGCGGTTGATATAGTTCAAAATCACCCACGCAGCGTAACATACTTATCTCAATGTTGGATGCAATTTCTGTTTGCTTTAATATGTTTATTTAAATGGAATAGCCAGTTGTGCGTTGTACTATATTTGGGCTTTATCTGGCTAGGATAGGATCAGTGTGCCCTATACATGTTGTTACTGATAATAAACAAGTTGTTAGATGGGCAAGAAGGCTTTGAGGGGGATATATATGCTTGCATTGATAGGTTTATGATTAACAATGCAGGAGCAGCAAATAATAGTGCAGAATTGTACATCGAACACCATATTATGATATTGGTAAATAAGAGACGGAATGTGACTTTACTCTCTTCTTGTTTTTCAGGGAAGTGCTCGGAGGCTTGTGAAAACTGCCTTGCAGGAAGCAGCCAAGAAAAGAGAAATGAGATACTCAGATTTGAAGAAAATAGAGCGTGGTGTCCGCCGGCATTTCCACGACGACATAACAGTCATAGTCGTATTTCTTGACTCAAACCTTGTGAGCAGAGCCAGCTCAGCTAGAGGCCCTAGTTTGTCTGTGAGAGGACGTGGTATTAATATACCTGCAAAAACTCTTGCCCCTTCCATGGAAACCTCGTGAAGCCGGCTCATGTAATATTGTACCTATTGTTGAGTCCTTCTGAGAGCTCCGGTGAACCATCAGCTTGTAAATCCAAGAGAGATAAGGGAAGGTGCAGTCAATTTTTTTTCACTGTACAATGTAACAATTAACTTGAACATGTATGTTACTTTAGTTTCTGAGATCTTGAGCAGAGGTATAAGGAAAGAATCAAAGATGTAGAGCTTCAAAGATGACAAACACGAGATTCTTTCTTGAGGAAATCTTCTCTGCGAATTCGTATTCTGTTCTATTTTTCTTTGTGTACTTCATGCAGAGCATTGGGTTTTGTAAATCATGTGGAAGGACAGCCCTGGAAATGGAAATCTCTGCATGATGTTGGTTGCATATTGCACTTAGGCCCCGTTTGGTTCATGGGAAAGGAGACTTAGAAATGAGAATTCAATTGCTTTCCCATGTTTGGTAAGTCCATACATGAGAAATGATTGTCTGGCACATGGGAAAGTAAGGGGGAAAGTAAAGTCCTTTTCTCAACTTAGGTTTTGTTTTTTTTCCTCATGGGAAAGTTTAGGAAAATGAGCCAACATTTTATGCACAATTTTCATGACTATTTTGTTCTCATGAATAATTTAGAATTATAATGTATCATTAAATGCATTCTTTTTTTATTTGATTTAATCTGGGTATAATTAGAAAATTATACAAAATTTGTTTTCTATTCCTACTCAAGACAAACATGGGAAATGAAACAAAGTGAAATTTTTCGGTTACTTTCCCGACATTACCAAACGTAGGAAATGAATCTTTCATTCTCATTTATTAGGAAATGATATGAGAATTGATTTCCTCTCAAATTCATTTCGTGAACCAAACAGGGCCTTAGGGGGTGTTATGACGGCTGAAAAGTTGGCTTCACTGCTTTCGCCAGAGAACTTTGATGGGGCAAATAATGGGAAAACCTTCAGGGAATCAAGGAGACTATCAAAACGAAATCCATGACAAAATATGACTTTGGCCCCAAGAAAAAAGAGTAACAACAATGTCCAAAAACTTAAAAAATAAAAAAGGAAAGTAAATTTTCACTTTCTACATGGAAAGAGGTTTCTGGTTTCGCACCCCAGAAACTTACCCCTTTTTTCTCAACACACTCTCATGTTTGCCAGGTAAGGGATGTCTAAACTTCTGCCATAACGGCTAAGAACAAGAGTTACCCAAAATTAAAGTTACAATCACCCATTGAAACAAGGACTTCTTTCGCACTTGTATAAATATACCCCGTCCATGAAAAAAGAAAGAGACAATACTTCGAAGCTCTAAGCCTGTAACTTCAGTTGAGTTCTGCAAACCCAACTTTTTCCTTCTTATTTTCCCGCCAAAGCCCGCTCTAAGCGAAATTCAGAGGAAACAGAGAGATGGGTTGCAAGGTCTCAAAGCAAAGTAAAAAGCTTTGTAGGAAGAGAAAGGAGCAGCTGAAATTGGCTGTGGATAGAAGGTATGCGTTTGCAGAGGCACAGAGGGAATATAACCAGTCGCTGTATGCAGTGGCAATTGCTATAAGGTCGTTTGTAGCAAGCCACTCCTCTCCACCACCATCTGATTCTGAACCAACCAAAAACACCGGTGCTGGCCCTTTTCTTGATTCTGAAACTTCTATAAGCTCTTCAGAGGCAGACAGAAAAAAACAGCTACAAGGAAGCTCAGATGAAGAGAATAGCGATCATAATGCTGGGACTGATGGGGAAGAATTAGGGTTGGTTTTGCTGAATGATGAGGCTGTGAGAGAAGGGAGGGAATTGTTGGAAGCATTGAAAGAGGTTGAGGTCCAATTCCTTAGCGCCTATAATTCCAGTTTGGACGTTACCAGGATGCTAGGCACCAACACGGATCAAATGCAATCTGCATTGGAGGAAACTGAAGGTGGGTTTTTCTCCTTTAAAGCCCTTTTTGTTAGTTTGATTTGCTTGGTCATGGTGTATAATTCATGTTTATATGACTTTGGGTGCAGAGAACTCAAGTAAACTCAAAAAAAGCCGCTCCATCTCATCTATATTATCTTCGTCTTCCTCCCGAAAAAGCCTCCTTAGATCTAGCACCAGAAGTTCTTCAACAAGCACCAATTTTAATGGTGGTCTCTTTGATGACAATGGAGCAATGGGATCCAAGTGCCATTCGTTAACACTGGGGACGCTATATGCTTTGGAGCAAAAACTCTATAAGGATGTGAAGGTAAAATATGAATCTAACAAATATTTGCTTTATTCAGTTTTATGGATTTCTCATAACTTGATGAGTAATTTATAGGATTGTTTTAGCTTATGTGTTCCCTCCTCCATATGGACAACCTAGATAATTTGAGAATAACTTGAATCATCTTTAAATTTTTATGTGCAGGCTGGAGAGGAAACCAGTAGATTATATGATCGAAAATGCTCCCAGTATTCGAGAAACCAAGGACATGGCCTAAAGACTGAAGACAAAATTCGAGTTGAATTGCAATATTCCAGAATTTCGGTTGCCAAAGGAAGTGCGGAATCAACATTTAAAAAAATTCGAAAACTGAGAGATGAGGAGCTGCAACCACAACTTATTGAGTTGTTACAAGGGTAAGATAGATGTCAGAAATTTATTTGTAATACATGACGAGTCTGAATTTTTTTGAATTATTTTGTTATAACCTCTCTTTCCCACTTTCTGCAGGCTGAAGAAAAATTGGAAGGTCATGTCAGAATATCATGAAATACAACATCAAATCATGTCAGAAGTGAAATGGCTCAAGTGTTCATCTTATGGAAAGTCACAACAGCATGCAACTCAAACGCTTCAAGTAGACCTTAAAAAATGGCGTGCTTGCTTTGCTCAATATGTTTGTTCACAGAAAGCATACATTGAGGCTCTTGATGGTTGGATGATTAAGTTTGATGCTCCTGAAACCGAAGCCTCCTCAGAGAATTGGTATTCGCTTCGACCGTGTAGAGTAAGCGTCCTACCAACAACAGAAATATGTCATAATTGGTTAGATGGCATAGATAAGCTGCCATATAAAACAGTGGCTGGTGCCATGGAAAGCTTTGGCGAGCATGTCCAAGCCTTGATGGTTCAACAAGGTAAGGAGCATCAACAAAAGAGGAAGGTTGATGGGCTTGCTGGAGAACTTCGTAGGCAGGCTTTGTTACTTGAAATGAAT
The DNA here is from genome assembly GCF_000346465.2 of Prunus persica. NCBI lineage: Eukaryota > Viridiplantae > Streptophyta > Magnoliopsida > Rosales > Rosaceae > Prunus > Prunus persica. The sequence continues at coordinate 17,422,658 of NC_034015.1, forward strand.
AAACACGTGAGTGAGTTAAAGTTATTTTATGTGCAAGATGATAAACCGCATGAGCAAAAGCACACGAAGCCCTTGAAAAAGATGGAGAACGAGCTAGAGCAAGAGAAGGCAAAACATCATACAGCCATGGAGGAGACACGTGATATGTATGTGAATGGATTTCAAAAGGGGTTTTCGTCAGTTTTTAAATCCTTGGCCGATTTTTCCAAGACTTCCATGAAAATTTATGATGAGCTTTTAGAATAGAATGACATTCAGTGCGATTCAGTGAGAATCCAGTCAGGGTAGATGACAAATGACTGATGAACAACAACAAAATTGCATAAAGGGTTTTTAGAATGCTAGGTACTTTATTTTTATTTTTATTTTGGAGGAAATTTTAAGAATTGATTCATGCTTTTTTTTCCCTTCTTTTTGCTGGAACTTGATCTGATGCACTTTGTCTTTTGGATGAACTTCTTTATATCAGTCTGGTGATTCCCAAGAATCCTTTTTATTTTACTTTTTGGCTGTTGTCAAGCCCAAGAATCCAATAGTAAAATCTGAACAAACAATGGCTGGCTGGGGACAACAGAATATAGAAAAGCCAGCCTACCTACCTATCATGGAAACTTTTTGGGTGAAGGCAATATCTGTGCAGGAACATGAGTTTTCTGGATTCGTTATAACAATATATAGTGTTTACCATGTGATGTGGTCCATCTATAATTATGCATAATTAAGTCAGTATTACTATTAATCTCTCTTAAAAGAGAGATAGTAAATAGATTAAGATTTCCAAGAGCGGCTTTTTATCACTGTGACTGTGTGAATATTCACATAAATCTATATGTGAGAGAGAGAGAGAGAGAGAGAGAGACCTTTCTAGGCACAATTCTCCATGATATTAGAGCTGTCACACCTTCCTGTTTCAATCTGCCAAGCTAATCTCTGTGTATTTGTTGAAACAAAAAAGTTGTTTGCAGTCCCCGAGGTACTTCCCTCCTTGCCTATAAGGAAGACCTGATTCAACCACAAATTGACATGTGTCTTTTTTTTTATTTAAATAAGTCTCAAAAGTGTTTTTCCCTTCTCTTTCATTAGCATAACTAATTTCCTTTTTTATTTCATACCTCAATTAAATTTTATGTTTGTTGTAGAATTTTCTAACTCCAACCACCCCAACAATTCACCTTCATCCAAATTACCATTGACAATGTTGGTAGGCGTAGTTTGTTTATAGAGGAAATTAAAATGCATCTATAATGTCTCCTTGCCTAGTTATGAAAAAAAACTAAAGAGATGGTTTGTGTTATAGATGAAAGCAATTTAAAAAAAAAAGAATTCAATTATGAATAATAAAAGAGAAGAAAGAAAAATATTTTTAAGGAAAAAAAGGCACATGTCAGTTTGTAATTGAGCCACATTACTAAGTAAAAAGGAATTTTTCTTTATAAGTAAGGAGAGAAGTATTGTCCGTATAATTTTAACCCTTCAACTCTTCTATTAACCTCACTCCAATTAACATGTCATGTGTAAATACCTATCAAATTTTTTCTTCTATAAATACCTATCAATACCCTTCACTTTCAACACCAATCCTCATACATTTTCTTCTACTTCTACCATTATTCACTCTTTATACTCAACATTTTTCTCTCTATACCTTATTTCCATTTTCAACATTTAAGTAAATGTCTTTGTCCTTTTACTTTCATTTATTTTTATATTACTCCATTTACTTAAGTTTACAATGTAAATAAAGAAGTACCCCCCATTTGGATTCAAATAAAAATACTAGAAAATTAAATTCCCACCAAATCAAAATATGAAAAATCAGTTTTAGTGCAAAATACGATTTATGCTAAAAATGATGGCTCATTAAGTCAATATATACTTCATATTAAAATCCCATAAAATCAAGTTTTCTTATTTGATGTGTAACGAATAAAAGCCGCCAAAAATTATCTTGAGAAAATGATTATTCCGAAAAATCATTTTTCATACTTAGCCAATATTGCACCTCCGCTAAAAAAATTATGGGTCCGCCCGTGTCTATAAATACCAACCAATACTCTTCACTTTTAACATCAAATCCTCATACTTTTTTTTTCTATAAATACCAACCAATACAACTAATAAAATAAAATCTTATCCGATATGAATAGTATTGACACGTAGGAACCCAAAAATCTTATCCGAAAATATTATCCAAATTAATTATTTAAGTAAAAAAAAGTTGTGAAAAAACAAAAAAATGAATAGTAATTGCCCTTAGCCATGGCAATGGGTGGAAACACAAAATACTATTTGCAAGGACAACTACTATTCACGTGAATAGTGGCTGCCCTAGCTCCCCCCTTGTCATGACTAAGGACAAATGAGTGGAATTGCTCTAAGTATACCAGGTCTTCCAAGTACAAATCCCAATCAATTCATGTGATGCGAGCTCATGGAACCAACAGTAATAAGTACTCAAAAGTTTGACCCAGGAAGAATGCAAGCAATTGATGGTAAAAAAGAGGTGGGGTGGGGCTATTTACATCCGTACACATTTGCCTTCTTCCAAGGTCAAGGGTTTTTTTCGGGTAAGCCTGCCATGGTCAAAAGTTTTGATTCGTGCAGCCAGTGTTCCTTAATGGCAAGAGTTAAATATGACTTTTGGTAGACCAATTCTCCCCCATTAGTTAGCTTAATGGTGGTCTTCTCTACTGAAATATGGTTTTTATGGGCATCTCAACAATTTCTCAATAAACAAATCTTCTTATCTTGTTCTCTTTCTAAGATAGATTTATTTAATTCAGCTGAACAAGGAATATTATGGAATGTAAGAAGAAGGTGCAGAGAGCTCACTAACCCTCTCATAAAAATTCTTAATTATATGGGGGTGACAGACAGATGAGCCACCCCATAAAACATTTTATACCAAGTTTCAGTCTTTGGCTGACAAATGTCAACTATTCATGCATGCATGGCCTTCATGGAACATTAAACACACCAACTAGGCAAGAGACCCCTGTAAATTAATTAATTAACCCTTAATTATGTGCTAAATTGCTAATGTGGGAATCTAAATATGGCAGGGAAGTAAAGTTTTTTCAGTTTTTTTTCAGGCTGCATTAAACAGAACAGCTAAACATGACTCTCAGAATGGTAAGGAAGCAAGTGGGCTACTTTTGGTTCAGATTTTTATGTAACTTCCTCTTATTATATGCAATGGTGAGGGAGATTTTGACAAACCCATATTTTTTTCTCTCTTACTTTCCCACCAAAACCTGTGCTAAAAGACTTAACCAACCCACCTCCATGTTTCAGCCAGGGGCAGAGGACAAACTTATACAGTGGTGTATCAGTTACATTGATATGATGTGATTCTCTACAGCTTTTCCAAAACCACTTTCTGGCTCTCTCTCTCTCTCTGCTACCAAAGGCCACAGCTTTCAGGTTTAGTTTTACTGTTTAGCATAACCCACCTTCTGTTTTGCACTGAACCAAGCTGAACCAAACCCCTTTTACCAAAGTACATCTCTAAATTCCGAGGAAACAAAGACATGGGTTGTGTTGTGTCTAAGAAAGGTGAAGAAGAAGATGTAGTTTTGCTTTGTAAAGAGAGAAAACGGCAGTTGAAATTGGCTGTAGAGCGCAGGTATGCGTTTGCAGATGCACAATGCAAGTACAATCACTCTCTCTATGCAGTTGCAGCTGCCATAAGGTTGTTTGTAGCGAGACATTCCTCTCCTTCTTCTCCATTTCTCATCACTTTTCCTTCTACTAATTCCTCTGAGACCACTGAGACCATCATCTCCAACAACCCCATGTTCCTTCAACAGAGGCCATCTGAACCCAACTACCAAACCATTGGTTGCCCATTTTCTGATTCTGCAAATTCTATAAGCCCTCCGAAGGTAGATAAAGAAAAACAACTGCAAGAAAACCCAAATGGCAGAGAAGAAGATGAAGAGGGTGGTAATGATGATAGCGAGACTGATGAGGAAGAAGTGGCTTGTGAGCATTTTTATAGTGGGATGGCTCCAACAATGGCATCACCGCAGAGAGATTTTGGGTGGGATTTCTTTAATCCATTCTTTGATGGTGTGAGAACAGAGATGGGAAATGGGTTGAGTCAGAACTCTGATGAGGATTTGAGACTGGTGAGAGAGAAAGAAGGGATTCCGGAGTTGGAAGATGATGGAGAAAGAGTAATAAGTGATGAGAAGGTTGGAGATTTAAGTAATTGTGGTGTGGGTCAGGAAGAGAATGGTGGGACTGAGGCTGTGACAGAAAGAGAGGATGCTAATGTGAGCCAAGGGGAGCAAAATGGTCTAAGGGTGATTGATACACCCACAAATGGGAGGGAATTGTTGGAAGCATTGAAAGATGTTGAGGACCATTTCCTTAGGGCCTATGATTCTGGTTTGGATGTTTCCAGGATGCTAGAGACCAACATGGTTCAAATGCAATCTGCCTTGGAGGAAATTAAAGGTGGGGTCTTTCTCTTTTATGTCTCTTTGTCTTCCCTCAACAAATGCCATGTCTGTTATTTTTATTTTCTTGGTGAAATTCATGTCTATATGTGGGTTTGATTATAAGACCTTTTGAGATATGTTACTGATTGCATAAGAAAAAAGTTGCAATTTTTCCAGCAACATATCCATCCTATTTATGCCCCAAAAAAAAAAAAACCAACTTACTTCCCTTGTGCATATGTAGAACTGTTGAAATTACATCTCTTTGTGATCTTTTTCCCATCCTTTTTACCTTTGATGGCTTTCGGGTCAGTAACTTGGCTTCTGGTCAAGTTGTCCCATGAACATTTTATTTGGTATTCCATGAATTACTTGAACCAGTTGTCATTGTCGTGTGCAGCAAATTGCAGACCTACTGATTCCCATCATATTCTAGCTCTACTATCATTTCATCTATGATTTTGGGTGCAGAAAATTCAAGTAAGCTCATGCGGTCAATCACACGGAGCCGCTCCACTTCATCCACATTATCTTGGTCTTCCTCCTGTAAAAGTCTCCTTACATCTAGCTCCCAAAGTTCTTCAACGTGGACTCAATTCAATAATGATCTCTTTGATGACAATGGAGTTATGGGATCTGGGAGTCATTCGTTAACACTAGGAAGGCTATATGCTTGGGAGAAGAAACTCTTTGAGGAGGTGAAGGTAGAATACGAATCCAACATTCTTTTGCTTCATTTAGTCTTTTATATGATTGTTCGTATTTCTTGGGATGGATGATCTACATTGGTAGCCTAATGATATTAGATTAATGTATATGACTTCTGCTTCTTATGAGTTAAATTGTATAAGATAAATTGGTCCGGGCTTACAAATTGTAGACGAGCTATCAGTTTTTGGGGTTCTTTTGGTTTCCCTTTCCATTTGGACACACAAAATAATTTGAGAATATATGACCACCATCTTTCAATTTATATATTCAGGCTGGAGAAGAAACCAGGAGAATATATAGAGAAAATGCTCCCAGTTGAGAAACCAAGATACTAGAGGAGATGGCCTCAACACTGAGAACAAAATTGTAGTTGAAGTACAAGACTTGTATACCAGAATTTTGGTTGCCATAAGAAGTGCTGAATCAATCTCCAAAAGAATCCAAAAACTCAGAGATGAAGAGCTGCAGCCCCAACTTGTTGATCTGCTACATGGGTAAGATAGAAGTCAGAATTTTGTTAGTAAGGTATAAGAAGCCTGTTTTGAATTTTATTATAACCTCCGGTTCCCATTTTCTGCAGCCTAATGAGAAATTGGAAGATGCTGTCAGAATCTCATGAAACCCAAAACAGAATCATGTCTGAAGTGAAATCTCTCAACCTTCCATCCTATGGAATGTTCTGCAATGACTCACACCAGCTTGCTACTCTTAAGCTTGAAGCAGAACTTCAAAATTGGCGTGCTTGCTTTGCTTCGTATGTTTCTTCACAGAAGGCGTATATTGAAGCTCTTGCTGGTTGGCTCTTCAAGTTTGTTACCCCTGAAACTGAATTCCACTTGAAGGGTATGTCTTCACTTCAAACGTGTAGAGTCAAGGGGCCAACATTACTTGGAATCTGTCATGATTGGCTAGCTTGCCTGGATAAGCTACCTGATGAAGCAGTGACTTATGCCATGAAAAGCTTTGGGAAGGATGTCCGAGCCCTGATGGTTCAACAAGGTGAAGAGCATCGACAAAAGAGGAAGGTTGATGGACTTGCCAGAGAACTTGACAGGAAGGTTTTGGCATTTGAAAGGACAGAGAGAAGGGTTCTTGGGTTGAAGTTTTCTGAGCAGGAAACCGAACTGCATGTACGGAATCGCATCGAGTATTTGAGTGAGATGAAGGATCAGTTGGACATGTTTAGGAAGAGGCTAGAGGCAGAGAAGGTGAAACATCATTCCAGTATGCATGAGACCCAACATATTGCCGTGAATGGATTTCAGACAGGGTTTTCTTCAGTTTTTGAAGCCTTGGCCGAGTTTTCAAAGAGTGCTATGAAAATGTATGATGGCCTTATAGCATTCAGTGAAAACGCAATGGGATTCGATGAAAAAAATACCAACCCATCATAAAATGACTATGCAACATTCATGTTGAAGCCGATGATAGATGTAGCGGATGCACAAAGGTTTTTGAGAATGTTAGGAACCTTTAAGAATTTATTCATATGATAGGTTGTATCAAACTTGCTCATTGAAATGATTATATATTGCAGGACCTTGCTGTGCGGAGGCAATATATAGTTTTCGAAATGTTTTTATATAAAGTACAGATAATAGTGCTTCTTAAAGGAATGAGAATATATTGCACTCAAGCAACTCAGAATGTACCCCCAATCTGCACAGAAACAATGGAACTATAAAGGAATTGAGAATACATCACAATTCAGCAAATTCACAGTATACCCACAAATCAGAAGCACAGTTACACTGGAACTTTTCTCTCTCACACACACACAGGCGCACACAAAGGAAAGAAAAACAGGGCGTCAACTTACATCAGTTACATATTTAATTCTTTTTCTCTACTAGATTCCTCATGTATGTCTTCCAAATTATCAATGTCGATACTGATACTACTATTGTCCAACTCCAAACACCTTAAGCTTGTGCTCTGAAAGGAGAGGCTGTCTATGTCCACATGAAACCTCTGAAATCCAATGCCATCTATGCTCACGGAGTTTTGAGACTGATCATAGTCGATCGATCTTTTATGCCCTGGCTCTGTTGGTTGACGAGAGCCAGTTGATCTTCGAGACTCCCTTGAAGGCTGTTTGTTGATGAATAAGTTGTCTGCATTGTAAAGGGCCTCTTCAAGTTCTTGACACACTTCGGACATTGTAGGACGGTTTTTGGGTACTTTTACAACACATCTTAGGCCAAGTTGTCCCATCTTTAGCATCATCTCTGTGTTGCATGGCTCTGTTAAAAGATTAGCATCTAAAATCTCCTCAACACGACCTCGCTCTATGCTAGGCCTTGCCTGCATTGAAGAACACAATACTTATTCACTAGAACTCATAACAAAGGCTAATGTTTTGCAGTCCTTATTAGCAATGAGTGATGAAGTTTGTTGGTTTACCCTATTAGGATTAGAAAGATCTTAAGTTTCTTACATTCTAACAATGAACAACGTTTAAGTATTTTTACCCAGTCAATGATATGTTGATTAGGGCGATGTCCCGTTAGATCTACTGCAGGCCGGGAAGAAACAAGTTGCAGAAGTATGACACCAAAGCTATAGACATCACTGAATGGGGTTAGATGGAAACTTGAACAATATGCAGGGTCAAGGTATCCTGGAGTTCCTTTGATTTGACTACTGACATGTGATTGATCCCCAGTAGGCCCTGATCTCACCAGTCCAAAATCTGAAACCTTGGCTTCAAATCCATCTCCTATCAAGATGTTACTCGGCTTTATGTCACGGTGGATTATGCTTGGGCTGACCCCTTCATGCAAATGAGCAATGCCTGTAAAATTGCACAACCAACTTCATTATTATCATCAATTTTTTCTGTAAACGTAATCGGTTAATTGTAGCATAAAATCTGTATGCAACCAACCTTTTGCTGCTCCAATGGCTATGTTCACTCTTTGCCTCCAAGTTAAGCTCCTCCATTTTCTTCCTACATATAAATTTACTAATTAAATAGGAAGATTAACATGTAACAAAGTAAGTTTAATTTTCAGGTAAGCGAAGGAACATACCCATAAAGTAATCAAGTAGAGAACCATTTGGTACATATTCATAGATCAAAACTTTTCCTCCTCCTGCTCCTATCCCAAATCACAATTCAGCCATATTAATATGCAGGAAGTATTTATGGAAACAGAGAGGGCAAGACCTGAAAATTACACAATGCATGCAAATACCAGATGGTTCTTCACAAAATCCAACCAAACCTACAAGGTTTCTGTGCTTGACCTTAGAAAGTAGCCTCACTTCTGTTCAAGGAAACACTACACAGAAATCAGATTGATATGCAACTTGTGAATCTTAATCTCTTCTGATGCGTGACACATTTATTATATATTGGTTCAGGCTCACCATTTCTGAATTCTTCTGCACTCTGAAACGAATCAGCGTGGGTTCGCTTAATGGCTAGTGTCTGCAGATCGTCAAAAGTCCCCTGGTAGACACTTCCAAAAGCACCACAACCCAACAAGCAATCTTTGCTGAAGTTCTTGGTGGCCTTCACCAGTTCCTCTAATTGGAACCGCCTGAGCAATATTTTCTCTTCTTTCAACTTTCCTAATAGACATAAACAAATGAAGTCACACCCCAAATTTTAGTTCAAGGTCTTTGCATTTTACAAAAATTGTAACTAATGTTCTCTTATCAAACAATTTGAAGCGTTAGTAAATTCTTATTTTTAAATTTTAATCCACGATGTTTAATTTGACACTCAAATAACATAACATGTGGTACATTTGATAATATTTGATAATTAAGAGAAGATTACCTAGCCAAATAAGCTAGAAGAATGTGCAATCTTATTTCTTTCATGGTTTTCCAAGAAGAGTGTGCAATAAATTGGGTTAACTTGGTGGGGCCTATAATTACTTAGAAATGGGAAAATGTTAATTGCTGCAAACTGATCAGGGTTCTGCTCACCTTTCTGCCCAAGCTTCTGTGGTAATTGCCTGTGCCTGAGAGCTGGTAAGAGCTTCGTCTTGATCAAGTAAAATAACAAAGCAACCACCAAGACTGTCAAAATGCCAACAACAAAGCCTCCCAATATATGAGTTCGATGAGAATGACCAGAACTTGGAGATGGTGGTGAAGCCACTGCCAAATAACGCTGCATTGCCATTGTCACACCAAATAAGAAATTAATTCAAATTGTTCTTAAAACATGTTGCTCATTCTATATCTGCTCATCTGCATCAAACTAATAAATTTTTCTTCCTTGAAGAGAGAGAGAGAGAGAGAGAGAGAGAAAGGTGGGAAGGAATATTGGAAAGTGTTGGTGCATATAAGCTGATCACAAACTGATCATCTGCCGGCTAATTAATGTTTTCAAATATATATATATATATATATATATATATATATATATATACAGAGAGCTTCCATTGAGGGATCCCTCAAATAAGCTTATTTGAGGGACACCTCTTGTAGGCCTCACTACGGATTGTATTTCACTAATCCAAACCGTCTATTTTGTAGATATTCATTCAAAGATCATCTCTACAAAAAATCACTTGAATCCGATATCATGCGACCACTCAATTGAGTTATTGAAATTTTAGTACTTTTCTTAAAGCACCGTGTTCATTGATTTTGTAAGACACAATTGGATGTTGAAACGGTTTCCGATTTGTCTAATTTTTTGTAAGGATGATCTATGAATGAATACCTAAAAAATAGATGGTTTGGATTATTGGGAAAAGAATTGTAGGGTACTCTAAAGGGCGTCCCTCAAATAAAATTATTTGAGGGATCCCTCAATAGAAGGGGACTGTATATTATATATATATATATATAACAAGTCTATGATTTCTTTAATTTTTGATAAAACAAGTCTATGGTTTCAAAGAGTCAGTATTCTAGTCATCACTTATGACTAGGTCTTACATGCGAAGACGGCATATAAGCCAAAAATAACATATGCATCTATACGTATATGTGAATTGATGTTTGCATGACTCTACATTTCCTGCTATAAGAAGCATAGAATTCCCATGCTTCTTAAGTTCAAAACTGACATGTGTTTGCTCCTAAGTATATTGGCTGTTATAGTGAAATGATTCAAAATTTAAAGGTTCCTAACATCCACACGATATGGAGTGTTAGGATTGTGTGCTTCGATAAAAATCATGGATGAGGAAGTGATTAGGATCACTGAGGTTTTTTGAAATAAAACCACACACTTAGATGAGTGGCCTTATCTCATCTAAGATATTAGACCTAAATGGATAATTTGGTGAATATCATTATGTAAATTAGTGTCCTGAAATGACATGAAACCCCTAAGGTGTTTCTTTGCTTCTGCAATCTCTAAACAAGATACTTAGAGCATCCACAATGATGCTTTCTATTTCTTAGCTAAAATTTAGCTAAAAATATAAGAAAGCTATTTTAGGAGCTCTCTAAAAAATTTCAACTCCAACCATACTCCATAATTTGGAGAGTCATAAATGCTATAACTCTTTTTTGATTGGTCAATCTCTATTAAAAAATAAAAAATAAAATAATTAGTATTAAATAAAGGTTTGAAATACTCATTAAATAAAGCATCATTAAATTATAGGGAGTCATTAGGAGTTCTTTCTCTCTCCTCAGATTTAGGAGCTCCTAGAGGACGTTGTTGGAGTTGCGCCCATTGTGGATGCTCTTAGGTATAAAAAAAATGTCAGTGACAATCCACAAAAGAAATATTAATATCAATAAAAATATTTGACTTAGACAAAGGAAGAAAAAAACCCAAAAGAAAAATAATGTTTATTATGCAAGCAAACAGCACCAGTGACAATGGCAGGAAAAAAACAAATGAAGAAAAACTGTTTATTGGTAGAGTATGCATCCAAAACGACTGATTCATCTTTTTAAGTAATTGCAAAATATTTCCCCCACCCATCTAGAGACAAATTGACATGAATGCTATTTGTTATATTTATATAAATTATTTCTTTAAAAATTGTATACATAATAATTTGCATGGGTCCAATATTGATGATTTGAAGCTATACGATGTCTTTATGTGCAATTGGTTTTGTAAGAGCTGATTAGCTTTGGATGATTTGGACACCATGTCCTTGGTCTTTGGTTTGCATTAGATTCTTTTGAGAATGGAAGTTATAATTAGTATATTTGTAAGACATATAAAACAAATCATCCTATCATAATAATAAGACGAGTTTCTACCGAATTACTTCCGGACGAGCCCTTCAATATTGGGGGTTTTAAGCAAAAACGATAATCAAATTTACATATTTATGTACAAAACCAACTTTTTATTTGCACCCAACTTCTTTCTCATTACACCCAATATGTATATATAAATACATTTTGCCCTTATTTATTTGTCCACCACAACAAATATCTGAGGCAATTCACATGTTATCAATTGGGGAGAGGGAGAGAAACGATGGCGAAAATTGAGAAACAATGGCGAAAATTTACGAAAATAGTTAAAATAAGCTATGATTAAGATAGCCTAAGAAAACCGAATAATAGTGAAAAATAAGACAAAATGCTCCCTTCAAATTATGACATGTTCCTGTAATAAGATAATTAAAAAAAAGTGAGTATTATAACATTTTACTTCAAATTTTCATAGACACATATATACATGAAGTTTAATTGATCAAAGAATATATATATATATATATATATATATATATATGCTCAAATATAATCTTATAGAGATGACTCGGATCTTATTCTAGGGCGGAGGTGGGCTCCAACCCAATGTAATGTTTTTGAAGTGCAACAATTTGGTGTTAATTCATCCCACTAAATGGAAATTAGCCCACTCAATCCCTGCACGAATAGGTCCGTTACATCCGAACAACTCCTTATATAAAGTCACTCAGCCACTCATACATAAATATATGAAAATAATAATAATTATAGCAAGTTTTGAAAAAAATTTCCCCTAGATCTTATTAGTTACTTTCTTAGCTCCACTTGATGCACTTTTTCTTTTGTTCAATTGATGCACGCATCTTAGGTTTTCTCTCGTTTATCAAGCACGACACGAAATGAAAGTGTATTCATTTGGAATTATGCTTCAAAGTCACGTGAATTACTTTGAGATCATGGCCTTGCAGGTGATTTGCAAAAAGGCCTATGCAAAAACAAAGTCTCATGTAAGGAAGATCACATGATTCAACAAATTATCCACACGATACTGGGAGGAAGGAGCCAAATACAGCCGCAAGTACAGAGAGTAAAGACACGAAGGATGTTGAAGGTGACATATACACGCATGTTGATGAGTGTGGTTTCACCTGAGGTGGCAGATTGCTGGCTATCTCTTTGATTTAACCAAAGAATATGTAGGTAGCTAGGCGCATTTATTTCAGAGTGTAAAAGAAAAGAAAGAGCTACTTGGAAAAGAAAAACTGCCCACCAGAAAATATAAATGTAAACCATTAACCTCAAGTTATTTTATTAAGAGGGAAAATATATTATCACTCGATCACAGTTTGATACTGTTGAGATTGTGTAGCTCGATACAAATTATAAATGTAAAATTAGTTGTGATTTCACGTTGAAAAAATACCGTAATGATCTAAAGTTAAAAAATAAATTGTTTATCACTAATCACATCGATAAAATTTCACATCTTTATAAGTCGCTTTAGACCTCATTTCACCCAAAATATTGAATTGCGTGGTTAAGTTGATGAAAATGGTCACTATTCACGTGATCTTATCATGTTATTAATTACTCGTACTGAAAGTTGCATACCTTCATAAATGTGAGAGATGTAAGGTAAGAAATTAAAGCTTTCATAGATAGATATACACTATCGCTGGCCCGCATGTTAATTTGAGATTTCTAAATTATTCATGTGGTAGTTGAAGTGCTTATGACTGTACTCTATTTGTTCTCTGCAAGGGGGGTTGTGGCAATTTCTAGCTCAATGACTACAAAGATATTTTATGCCTTGTTTTAATGACTTTGCCTGTGGTCCGTCCTGTCCAAACGAATGAAAAAAATAAAACAAGCATCTAACTCAGCATTGCCTGAATTATTTAGTGAAAAACAACCCATCCCATGAATCTCTTTTCTTGATTTCCCAATCTTTAGTGGTAGATGACTGATTTCCTTTTTTTAAGTACTGACTTGAGTCAGAATTCATCTCCAATCTTGTAAGGGATGGGATAAAATCTGATGCACCGGGAAGAAAATTTTACCTAATTATTTGTCTGGTTGGAAAGTTTGTACTTTGCTTGTTAAATTGCACAGGCTTTGGAACAAGTCAGGGAATTTGAAACCCCAACAAAAGACACACCATATCTAAAAGAAAAGTGTTTTCTATTTGTGATATAATGTTCCTACCTACCTGATTAGATAACTTTATCAGCAAAATTTACACCGAGATATCTCAGTTGTGGAGGCAACTAATTCTCCATCACTTGCACCAGAAGAAAAGTTATTGCAGTCCTTGCACTCACAGATCAGATGAGAAAAATAGGCATCTCCGCAGAAGGAGAAGAATTTACATGTCAGGAGAATGGCTTTATGCTTATTTGAAAATCTAGGAGCAATTGGTATCTGAGTTAAAGTGGAAATCTGGATAAGTAGCTTTACGTTATCCTTGTAAATAGTTATTAACATCTTTTACTCTCTGCAGACAAATTCTGGCATTGGATCCCAATATGCTGGAGAAAAAAGTACCTCTGATCACTAGTAACTCAGGATTCAAAATACATTTCTTCTTTCAGTGTCTTTACTTCTTCAATTCACCAAAAGAGAAACGTTTCTAATTCTTCAATGGAATCTGTTTTTGCAGATAGAGCCTTGATGTCAAGCAGGGCCCTCCACCTCTAGGCTGAGGCTAGAGGTTAAATGCCTTGCCACGCCACCATTAACCAACCAAAAGCACAATTGTCCTTGCCAGTACAAAAGAGTAAATGTGGTGCTGTGAAAGTAGGGGTAGCTGTGCAATAAAAACTATCATAAAATCAAAAAATTTATACATCAACTCACAGTGTTGAGCATGAAACTACTGGAGCAGCCTGGTAACCAACAATACAGATGAAAAAAGGGTACAAAATTTGTATGATCAGTAAAAGAACTTTACTCATTTGGTAATTTACAGACACATCACAGATCACAGATCCCTTCTGCATAGTGGGCATGAACCATGCCGCAGGAGCCACTTATCTATACAAGGTAGATGAAACATGTGATGGCAGTGGGGCAAACTTCTAACTGTCTCTCCAAGCTGAAAGTCCTGATAATGTAAAAATTCATAATTTCAATCCGTAAGTTTCAAATTTAACAGCAACCCTAAGAGCCTGTGAGAGAAGAAAACAAACGAAGAAAACAATATGGCTTTAAGATCTTAACCTGAAGGCAAACTGAACAAGAGACTTTCTCCCCAGAAGCATCCACATTATTGTTGCTAGTAATAATGATCTTTGGGATCTTTTCAACTGAATCTCCAGGCAACCCTTTGGACCCACCAGTGTCAAAGATATTGGGGATCTCATCAAAGCTTGATTCAACTGCACCCATCTGGTTAAACACAAGGAAATGAACAATAAATTAGTAAGCACATAAATTAGCACTTGGAGTTGATTCTCACATAAGAACTAGCATCTAGGTATGGAAATTACCTGACTTTGCACTGCACTTAACATGGCTGGACCGATCCGCTCACGGACTAGTCTACCACTTAGGAGACTTGCAATGACATCAATCTGCATAGTTTAGGAGAAAACATGAATTAGGCACTCATAATGGCATTTGCTAATTGCAACTCTATTAAAGCTTGAAGAAACATTTGCAGTGACCACCTAGCCCTATAAATAATCTCACCAAATAAAGAAGACACCCAATTCCGGACTCATCTGATTGCCAAAGAATAAGGGAAGATTCAAACACTTCGATAGAGAAAACAGCTCCTGATATTGCTCCAACAGCAGCCCCTCTTACAAATCCACTCTCAGTCTCTTGGCCTATCAAAGCTCCAGTCATAGCTCCTAACATGGTGCCCACTGCACACAAAAATGTCATTTCCATTAGTGAGAATGTTAAGATAAAACACGTCTTAATTACCAAAACGCTCTCTGTTCCAGGGATCCAGACATATTTGGATGAATGTAAAAGGACAATAATTCACAAAAAAAACCCTTGTCTATAAGTGAAAGCTTTTACTTTAATTAGAGCTAGATTTTAACAAATCAATGGCATATCAGCCCATGCATCATGCTCCCAAATGAAATTCAATTCTGTTAACAAAATCTACAAATTCCAATGCATGAAATTGAATTCCTTTCCTCTGTCAGAGTAACAGAAAACAATTTGATCTTGGTTGCAGATATCAATGATTCAAGAGCCAAATCCAATTAATTGCAGTACCGACGTCAAAAAGACAGAAACAGATCAAGAGGCAACACCCATGTAAGCATTAACAAAGAAAGATAAAAACTTTCATCAAAGACAACAATGAACAAACAGAACCCAATAACATAAAACAAAAACAAAAGGCTGAGAATGGACCGTCGAAAGGAAAATGAGACAGAGAAAAACGAACCTAATGCAAAGAAGAAGGTGAAGATCGCAGAGAAAATGTTCCCAAGAATCGCAGAGACCGCAAAGTTGCAAAATTCCTTGATCCTCTCAAAGAAATTCCCAAATGAAAACGAAGAAGATGAAGAAAACCGAGATGGGTGTGCAATAAAATCCATTGTTGGGTCAGAAACTGTTGGGTTTATAAAAGCCTTTGTAGCTGGATGTTGTTGATCTTAAAGCAATGAAATTTAAACCCTTTAAAGAGGTCACCAATATCTGCGTGTATATATAAAAGAAGGGATAGGTATGCTTAGTCCTTAAGAGAAGAGATAGAAGACGGGAAAACCACATCAACCAACTCGCATTTAAAGCTTTTTTTTCTCTTTGACATACAACTCTCTCCCTCTGTCGCTTTCTCTCTTTCTCTCTCTATCTAAAAAGCCCTGTTTTCTTCCATTAGAGCTATATTTGCTCGTGGATGAAAGAAAATATAGGCCTTTACCTTTGTAGAAAAAGATTAGTAATTTTGGCTACAAATACATGTGTGTGTGTGAGAGAGAGAGAGAGAGAGAGAGAGAGAGAAGAGAAATAGAAACCCATGACTAAGAAGCTTCTGCTTTGACAATCGAGCGTCCTTGTTCAGGCTATTAATCGTCCACAAAACCCGTCACTGCAAAATTAAATTTTTATTTTCCATCACCCATTTTTCAACAATGAGAGAGAGAGAGAGAGTCAAGGGTGTGGGGTTGGTTTTGTGAGCTTTTGAGCCCAATTGATTGGCCACCGCTGCCCACAAGTAGTTACTACGAAGCTTGGAAGATTTTCCTTTTTTCCAGAGCAGGCGAAGGCAATGAAAATATCTGCAATTTTTTTTTTCTTTCTTTGTTTTTGGGTTGGTTTGGTTATTGGTTTTTGCTTGAAATGGTATGTTCTTGCTTCTGCCACCTCAACATAGAAAAGCCATTACAATGGCGGATTAATTACGCCTCAACAAAGATGACCAAATACAAACAGATTGCTAAGTTTTAACTTAATTTTATAATAATTGTCCAACCAAAAATAAGAACGTGGCAAAATTAAACTGAATTTTAAATTAAGGAGCGAAAATAGCTAGTTATTGAGAGGGGGAGCTTAATAAGTTCGTTACATATTATTATCCGATTTTATGTGAGAGAAAGGAGTGTTGTTTTGTGGTAGGTGTGTTAGGTGGGTGACGCATGTTTTATTTTGTAATGCTTGTATGAGTTAATTCAACCGAGCTCGTCCGAATTCAATTTAAAAAATTTCGTATGTATGAAAAGATTAGATGGAATATCTAGGGTTGGGATGGGCTCAAATTCGAGATGAAATTTAACTAACATCTTTGACAATTTTGTTGCTGATTGAGTTTGGATTATTTGAATCCAATCGAGCTTAACGGAGATTTAGACGTGTATAAGATTGGACTATCCTTGCTCATTAGCCAAACTTGAATTTCTAAACTACTAGGAACATTCTATGTTGAATTATGACTTTCTTGTAATCAAATCAAGGATGACTATATAGTCTGTACAAAACGCCTCATTTGAAAACATGATGCTGCTTCTAACGCGGTTGGAAAAAGTATAAAACGGCTTAAGGCGAGTGCTTCCTGGAAAAGTATCACCCACCATCCACCCCTTTTAGGCTGCTAGCTTATAAGCTCCGCTTGCTTTTTCTGACTACTTATTATATAGTATAAGATTTAATTCTATTTAAAAGACTGTCATGTACATCTAGACATATGTAAACATGCAATGATTCTCATGAAAAGAAAAAAGAAAAAAGAAAAAAACATTTCGTATCTAGTGTATGTACCCTTTTTATTTCTCACTTAACTTAATGAGTGAAACGAGTGAGAAAGAGAAAGTGTCGTTACATATACGTTTTCATCTCGTTTTCGTGTCAACATACACGCCTTTCAAATTTAACCTCACCAAAATGAAAAATGGATTTTTTAAGTCATGGAAATATTGAGGAAGTTGGAGTGGCTATTTTTTAAGTCAAATTAAAGTTCTTGATGATATGATGAGAGACCAAGAGAGTTCTGGAATATGTAAGTAAGTATATGTTTACCTTCATCTAAGGGAACATGTATTACGCATATAATTAAGATATGTGTGTCATCATCAATTTCAAATTGGCAATATCATTTAGAAGTTGATGTCAACAAAGTTTGAAAGCACTTGAACCTTTAGCTAGCTAGAACTTTCTTTTCTTCTTTGTGTTTACTGTACATTGCCTTCACCACACGCTAGCTGCTTCCAAGTCCATATAATATATGCATTACTCTCTCTCCTTCTGGAAAGAAAAATATATCCAGATTTTGAGATATAATTATGCATTCTAATCAAGTCTAGGCTGTTCTTAATTATCTAATCAGTGGGATCATCATATGTCATGCATATATTATGTATATGTCAAATACCCTCTGACGTTTTCTTTCTTTCTTTACTCTGGTGGTTAGGCTAAACAATGGCCCATATCATGTTATGATCAATAAAAAATTTCTTACTCAAATTTTTAATTAATTGTATTGCAATCAGAGAAAACCTACCAGATCTTACTACTTAGAGCACTTCTAGTCATTTGCTATGGCAAAGGGCAAGGGCTGTTACTATTCACATGAATAGTGACAGCCCTTGCAAAGGCTTGTGGGGTTTCCACCCATTGTCATGGCAACTACTATTCATATGAGATATGAGAAGAGGAATTTGTATAAAGTTTTAGTGTGGGAAGTGAAGAATATGACTAAGTATTTATTTTTTAAAAATTTGAAATTTTTAGTATTTTTTAAGATTTTTTTTTTATTTTTTTGTTGTTGCTAACATCAGCAAACCCATGCAACAGCCCAGACTATTTTCACCTTTGGCCTGGCCTGGTTTGCTGGGACCCATCTACTGCCCGGGCAGCTTAGGCCCCTTAGAATGCCAACCTGCGATTTGGGCTCCCTCTTGCCCTAACAAAGGCAACCGCTGGAGTTGCAGGTTGGCATTCTAGAAGGCCTAAGCTGTCCGGGCAGCAGCTGGGTCTTAGCAAATCGGGCCAGTCCAAAGGCAAAAATAGCATGGGTTGTTGCATGGGTTTGCTGACGTTAGCAACGAAAAAATTTATAATTAAAAAAAAACTAAAAATTCCAGAATTTTTTTAAAATAAATACTTAGTCATATTCTTCACTTCCCACTCCAAAACTCTATATTTGACGTGGGAAGTGAAGAATACGACTAAGTATTTATTTAAAAAAAATTCTAGAATTTTTAGCATTTTTAAAAATTTTTCGTTGCTGACATTATCGTTGACGTCAACAAACCCAGACAATAGCCCAGGTTGTTTTTAACTTTGGGCCAGCCCAGGCTTATGGAGCTCGCCAGCTGCCCAGGCTGTTGAAGCCCGCTGGAACATCAAACTGGGGCTGGGTCCCTTGTTGCCCGGGCTGAGGAGCACTACTGGAAGTGCTCTTAAAGTCCAACTGGGCATTTTATTTTCTCGAATTTTTTTAATAAAAGTATATTTTCTTTTGAGAGGGGCGATAATAACAATTAATTTAATTTTATGACAAGTTCATGCTCTCTTTCCAACTCCAAACAATGTCCTATTGAAAGATGATCCTAAACACTAATGCCTAAAACATTATGTGGTCCCTTTTCCATTTTCAACAAACCCATATATATCCTAATATTTCTTCTTCATTTTCAACCCCTTTCTATTGAGGGATTTCTCAAATAATTTTATTTGAGAGACATGGAGCTTCAAGAAAGTACTAAAATTTCAATAACTCAATTGAATGGTCAAATGATATCGGATTCAAGTGATTTTTTGTAAAGATGATATTTGAATGAGTATCTACAAAATAGACGGTTCGAATTTGTGAAACACAATATGGAGTGAGCCCTACAAGAGTGTCTCTCAAATAAGCTAATTTGAAAGAGATCCCTCAATAAAAACTCTTTATATATATTGTGTTCCAGCTTTAGAGATATAGTGATGGTTAAGGCCCTTGAGGGCAGTTTTTCTAGTTGTAAAAATCAGGTAAACCACCACAAGGTTTTGCTAATTCCAAAAACAGCATCAACATCCAGTGGCCTCTGATATTTCAGCAATTCACATATGGCCACAGATACCCGAGCATCCACCCATAATCATGATATGAAATATCTGGTGGTGGTGATGTCTACCAGTGAAGTTTGTTCTTCGGTTACTAAATTTGTATTTTTGGATAGAGAGAAATCGTGTGGGCAAGAAAAGTTGCCAAATGCTTTTGTAGAAGGTACCTAGGCTCATAACTAGAAAGACGTCGAAATTTTTATTAAAGATAAAAAAGTTTTTTCAAAAAGCAGTTGGAACTATTTTGTTCATAAAACGCTTTTTACGATCTAAAAATACTTTTAAATTATTCTGTCAAACACTGTCAGAGACATTTCTAACTGTTTTTAATCATTTCATTAGCAATCTCAAACACGCCCTGAGTGACACAGAGTAAGGTTTAAGGTTGAAGTTTCAAACATTTTCACATGTGCTATAGGAATTCTCCAACATTTAGTGGGGATTCTATTCTATAGCAAAATTAAGATCAAAAAAGAAAAAAAGAAAAGAACCCAAAATGGTCTAAAAATAGCAAAAGGCAAGAAATAGAAAATTCATGAAAAGCCACACGCCCAGCCCAAGAAGGCCCACGCTTGGCCTTAACAGAAGAGAAGATACCCAACAAACAGGCCAATACCAAATCAGATAAAAAAGCGCAGGAATTATTAAAGTAGGCGCGCTCTCACCTAATTGTTGTTCACTAAGATCAGGATATTCATCGGACCAAGAAAACGCACGACAATAAATACTCCATATAACGTGTAGTCCTCCTCCTCTTCCTTCTTCACTTCCACCTTCTCACTCTTTCAAAATCTTCCACGTCATTTCGAATTAAATCAAAACCCTAAAACTAACTGGATCGATCCGATTAGCTGAAAGCTTGGATCAGTATATCGCTATGGGTACTGCAGCACGATCTTACTCTTCTTCTTTTTTTTGGTTTTTTTTTTCTGATCGCTGCTTTTTTGTTTTGTTTTTGGGCTTTTGTTTTGGATTTTGATGTTTTGGGTTGATTTGCAGCGACGGCGAATCCATTTCAGAAGATACTGACGGCGCTTGAGAAGCCAGATGGTGGTGAATTCGGAAAATACTACAGCTTACCAGCTCTCAATGATCCTAGAATTGGTTTGTATTTTTTGTTCCTCTAATTGGTTTTCTTGTATTTTCTGTTTGGTTTTCGAGAAACATTGGGAAATGAGTAGAAATTTTGAGTCTTTGTGATTTGTGTTGTGCAAAGTAGTTGTTTTGGATTATTGCAATGAAACGGAGTGTTCTTTTGTGTGATATACTTTAAAGTGTGAAACTTTGTGATGAAATATTGACCGTGTATTGGTGTTTGTGTTGCAGACAAGCTGCCATTCTCTATCAAGATCCTTCTTGAATCAGCAATCCGTAACTGTGACGAGTTTCAGGTTAAGAGCAAGGATGTTGAGAAAATTATTGATTGGGAGAACACATCTCCCAAGCAGGTTGAGATCCCATTCAAACCTGCTAGAGTTCTTCTTCAGGTAAATACGTTGTGGATAGTCAGTGTTGGAACTTGCCATTATCACAACGTTGGTGAAATGTGGATTGTCACTGTGTTTGTTCATCTGGTTCACAGGATTTTACTGGGGTGCCTGCTGTTGTTGATCTGGCTTGCATGAGAGATGCCATGAACAATCTAAAGGGAGATTCTAACAAGATTAACCCGTTGGTGAGCTACATATATATGTGTGCGCTATTGTCTCACATTGGCATTTCTTGTTTTCTATAACGTGACAGTCATCGGGTTTCATTACACACATGCCATTTGCTTTTGTTCTCTTAATTATTTCAAAGAGTATCAACATTAGTTTCTCGTGAATGTAGGTCCCAGTAGATCTTGTCATTGATCACTCAGTTCAGGTAGATGTGGCAAGATCAGTAAACGCAGTGCAGGCAAATATGGAACTCGAGTTCCAGAGAAACAAAGAACGGTTTGGTTTTCTGAAATGGGGATCAAATGCATTCCATAACATGCTTGTGGTTCCTCCTGGATCAGGGATTGTTCACCAGGTAATTCAATTAGTATGGAAATAAAAAATTGTAATCTCTGATGTATAACGCCTATTTTCATTCCAGAATGCCAACCTGAGACATACAAATTGAATTTCTGATTTACAGGTTAATTTGGAATACCTTGGTCGAGTCGTGTTCAACACAGATGGCTTGCTTTATCCTGATAGTGTGGTTGGGACCGATTCTCACACAACAATGATTGATGGATTAGGTGTTGCTGGCTGGGGAGTGGGTGGGATCGAAGCAGAAGCCACAATGCTTGGCCAGGTAAAGGAGTTTATTTCCATGGAGAGGCCTGCTTTTTGATAAATAACTTGATATCTTCTTTTCATTACTGAGCCTTGTGTTATATTTCAACTTGGGTTTTATTGCAATGCACTTCCTTCTGCAGTTTCTTATCCGGAAATATTCATTTACTCTTTTAATTTTTTTTTAATACAGCCCATGAGCATGGTCCTGCCTGGTGTGGTTGGGTTTAAATTACTAGGAAAACTGAGAGATGGTGTGACAGCTACTGACTTGGTCCTGACAGTTACTCAAATGCTGAGGAAGCATGGAGTTGTCGGCAAGTTTGTGGAGTTCTATGGTAAACCCATATATGTAGTCTTAGTATCTAGTGATATTAGGTTTTTGATGATAGAGGCTCCAGCTGCTGTCTGGTTTGCTTACTCATCTCACATTAGATGTTGGCCTTTACTTTCTTATGCAGGAGAAGGCATGAGTGAATTGTCACTAGCAGACCGTGCCACAATTGCCAACATGTCTCCCGAGTATGGTGCAACTATGGGCTTCTTTCCTGTGGATCGTGTCACGTTGCAATATCTGAAACTAACAGGCAGAAGTGATGACAAGGTAAGTGCTTGGTTAAACATTTTCATTATCCTGTCCGTTTGTTTATATGCTGAGATAAAAATTACCATGCAGGTTGCTCTGATAGAATCCTATTTACGGGCTAATAGGATGTTTGTCGACTACAATGAGGTACAATATGCGCACCCATGACCTTGAATACCATTCTATTGAACAACTTCTGCAATATGGTTTCTGAATGAATATTTTTCCTCAACTCAGCCCCAGGTTGAGAGAGTGTACTCCTCTTATCTGGAGCTAAATCTTAATGAAGTGGAACCATGCATATCAGGTCCAAAGAGGTACAATTTATTGTTAAATCAAGCTATTATGCACACACTTAATACCAATTTTTAATTTCGATCTTTTTTTTATGTGCCACTGAGAAGCATATGTCTTGTAGGCCACATGATCGTGTTACTTTGAAAGAAATGAAAGTGGATTGGCATGCATGCCTTGACAATAGAGTTGGATTTAAGGTGAGAAGTTCCAGCATTTACACAAATTTTCATATAGTACGGCATGGAAACTGTGGGGCCATTTGAATATTCCAGAATTTGATTCTGTGAATATGGAAATTTCTATTTGTTCTGTGTCCATGGTTAGAAAACTTTTTCCTCAAAAGCTTATCCTAAGGATGGGATGGTAACACATGGACGTTTAAGATTTTGATTAAGAAGAGAAAATGCAAGGATCATAACTCGTTTTTGGTCGATGACCATAGAAAACTGTCAGTGTCTTAGGGCCCATTTGATAACCGTTTCAATTTTAGTTTTCATTTTTTGTGCTAGATTATAGAGGGAAAAGAGGGAGAATGGAAGTGAGAGTGAGAGTGAAGATGGGATTGAGAAGGAACATGAGAGTGGAGGATGGGAGGGATGAGTAACAAAAGTGAAAACAAAACTAAAAACTGAAATCTATTTGAAATTGTTTTCACTTTTGTGACTCCTGCTTCTCATCCTCCCCTCTCATCCTCTCTCTCAATCTCATCCTCACTCCCACTCTCACCCTCATTTTCCTCTATACTCTAGCACAAAAAATGAAAAATGAAAACTAAAACTGAAATGGTTATCAAACAGGCCCTTAGTTTTCCATTTTACTAATTTGATGACTGAGACTATTGCTCATAGTAGTTTTAATGATATTATCATCATGGGTAATTGTGCATCAACCCTCTCTCTTTTTCTTATGTTTCTTGCATGGTATTGCAGGGTTTTGCTGTGCCGAAGGAATCTCAAAATAAAGTTGTAGAGTTCACATTTCACGGAACCCCAGCGCAGCTAAGGCATGGGGATGTAGTTATAGCAGCTATCACCAGTTGCACAAACACCTCAAATCCTAGTGTAATGCTTGGAGCTGCTTTGGTTGCAAAGAAAGCTTGTGAATTAGGATTGGAGGTTGGATGTCTCTACTTGTAGCTCATTTCTCATAATGGTATAATCATTCATAGGATGAAAAAGAGAAAGTGAGAAAAGAAATATATTATACTAGAGCCACTAGAAAATTGCTGCCTCCATGTTTTTTGGTCTACTGAATACTTTTGGAGTTGAATAATGAAGGTTTGGAAGCTTATCTTATTTCAGCATTATATAATGTAGGGCATTATAGTGAGTCTTTTTAATTAATTCTACGTGCAATGTGTCTTTTATTAGGTCAAGCCATGGATTAAGACGAGTCTTGCTCCGGGTTCTGGGGTTGTAACCAAATACTTACAAAAGAGGTACTTTTAAGAATCTCTGTACCACATCTTCTGAAAGTTATACTACTTTTGTAAGGTATTCATCATAAGTCATGTATTGTCCTGCAGTGGGTTGCAGCAGTATTTGAATCAGTTAGGGTTTCATATTGTTGGGTATGGATGCACCACATGCATTGGGAATTCAGGAGATATTGATGACGCTGTGGCATCAGCTATTACAGAAAATGGTAAACTTTCTATAAATTTTCTACAGTAGTGCTACTCTATGGAGTCTCGCAAGGTGACTAAGTAGTTGATTTTCTCCTCATTTACAGATATTGTAGCTGCGGCTGTGTTGTCTGGAAATAGGAATTTTGAGGGTCGTGTGCATCCGTTAACAAGGGCCAATTATCTTGCATCTCCTCCCCTTGTTGTTGCCTATGCTCTTGCTGGAACGGTACGGAGCTCATAAGTTCTTGCACAGCTGCTTGTTACTCTCTGTATCATGTTATGTTATATGCTTCTTTTCTGCTATTCATATGCATATGCCCTTTTTTGTTGTGCTCAAATAATTTTGTGCCTGTCACATTTGTCTTTTTGGTGCAATACCTCATTCGTTAGCTGTGCTGCAGGTAGATATTGATTTCGAAACAGAACCAATTGGGTTGGGAAAAGATGGTAAGAAGATATTTTTCAGGGACATTTGGCCATCTAATGAAGAAGTAGCAGAGGTAAATTGCTCTACTGCTTTACTGGGAATTTCTTTTTACTTTTCTGATAACTTTGGAATGAATTCACTAGTAGAGCTACTATAGAAATTGAGGGATTGGAAATTCTTGTTGGTCTAATTATTCTGTCTTCAGGTTGTGCAATCAAATGTGCTTCCTCATATGTTCATGGCTACATACGAAGCAATCACCAAAGGAAATCCAATGTGGAATCAGTTATCTGTACCAGATGGCACTCTTTATGCCTGGGACCCAAAATCAACTTATATACATGAGCCACCTTATTTCAAAGATATGACCATGTCTCCTCCGGGCGCTCATGGAGTGAAGAATGCTTACTGCTTGCTCAACTTTGGAGATAGTATCACAACTGACCACATCTCACCTGCTGGTAGCATCCACAAAGACAGTCCAGCAGCCAAATACCTTCTGGAACGTGGTGTTGATAGAAGGGACTTCAACTCTTATGGAAGTCGCCGTGGTAATGATGAGATTATGGCAAGAGGCACCTTTGCAAATATTCGGCTAGTCAATAAATTTTTGAAAGGAGAAGTTGGTCCCAAAACAATCCATATTCCCACTGGAGAGAAACTGTCCGTGTTTGATGCTGCCATGGTAATGCCCACTAATCTTAACTTTTACATAAGGTTATCCAAAAATGGTTTAAATTCCTTGGGAAGATTTTCTGTATTCAATGTTTTAAAGTTGATGCCTTCAAGCCCCACCTGAATCTACAATTTTTGCTCTTTGACTTTTATTAACAGAGGTACAAAAGTGAAGGGCATGCTACGATTATTTTGGCTGGTGCTGAATACGGGAGTGGAAGTTCTCGTGATTGGGCTGCTAAGGGTCCAATGCTACTGGTATGCCCTCTGGCTTTTAATTCAAATATATGTTTGCCATCTCTGACTTATTTAATGAAGTCTACTTTAAATCATAATTATTTTCAGGGTGTGAAGGCGGTCATAGCAAAGAGCTTTGAGCGCATTCACCGCAGTAATCTTGTGGGCATGGGCATCATTCCACTATGTTTTAAGACTGGGGAAGACGCAGACACCCTTGGGTTAACCGGTGAGGAACGTTACACCATCGATCTTCCAAGCAGTGTTGGCGAAATTAAACCCGGACAGGATGTTACAGTGGTGACAGATAATGGCAAATCCTTCGTATGTACACTACGATTCGATACAGAGGTAATGGACTGCATCATGCTCTGCTTCTTTCGTATCTTTATTAGCCTTGTCAAGTTCAGGTTGCTTCAAAATTCTGTTGTATTTTCTTCGTTGCAGGTCGAGCTGGCATATTTTGATCATGGAGGCATTTTGCAATATGTCATCAGGAATCTGATCAAAAGCTAGATCAACCAGAAAAGGCTATTTGGCATGCAGGTGTAGTTCAACATTGTACCAATTTTTCCTCAAGTTCTAATAATCTACATGGTTCGGCAACAAAACGTTGTTTCAATCCCAGAGCTGACCCCAACTACATTATAAATAATGGAATATTGGTGGGAGTATTCTATTCTTGTATCAGAATGTTCAGGCGTTTTAGTGTTTGTATTATTCGTGATGAATTTTTTTTTATACTGTCGTGTCATTGATGGTTTTATAAATTTTCCATTTTTAACTTTTTAACTTTTGGGTTATAAGGTGTGGAGGGCAATCAATGCGACCTTGTTTTCAGCTTGCTAGAGCAAGTTATACATTTCAGCGTTTTAACTTGTGTTAACGCATAACATGACAATTGATAACTTAATTTTCAAAAGGTGGAAGGTCAACCAGAGTCGCGTTATCAGAGTGATGCTCGTGTGTACGTAAGTGGTTGTCAGACATTTATGCAAAATAGGCCTTGCCTCTAATTGACAGCATGTGAAATTGATGCTTCACTAAGCTCCCAACTGGCACCTACACATGCGGGCGATTGTCGCTTACACAACTTTAAACTATCCACAAGATTGTAGCAAGTCCATCGATTGTGTGATTTGAAATTCCACGAATTTGAATCATCCTTGGCTCGGGGTTTGGGGTGAACCTTACATGGGTTGATTCCATACAAGAATACATGAATTGATGAGATATAAGAAACATACAATTGGAACGTGCAATTTTTTGGTTTCCCGTGAATGAACTAGCTCATCTCTTTTTACTGTTTCTTTTCAACAATTCAATGTTCTAAACCTTCTGAGAGTTGGAATTCCCATTAAAAATAAAGAAGATTGATGTTTTATTTCATCAGGGGTTGTGATAACAAGAATATATAGCTAAGAAACAAAAATTGATTTAGTAGAAGAGCAGCTGTAGTACATCAAAACCTAAGGGGCATGCAGGCGCCGGTGTATTAGGTTACAAATGAGACCTGAAGCACAAGTACTGAAGCGCTGGCTTGAGATGTTGACAAGTACTACAACATAAGAACTCATATAGCCTGCCAGAGGTAATCGTGAAGAAAACAATATTATATAATTGCAACGTAGAAATAGCATGACAGCATAACCTGAACCAAGCAATCCATAATGTGGAAGCTTCACAGAATGCAGCGACCATATAAACTGTTAGTTATCTATTTTGGGTATAGATAGTTACCTTTGGTGTAATAGTTTAAATTTTGTACTCATTGACACGCACCCATTTAGTAGATGACCATTTATTTCCCTTAATCACAGGGCATCCGCCTGAAATAAACAGGAGAGAAATTTGACTCATTATTAATAAAGGTATTACAAGTCAGCATGTTTGTGAATGAACTAATAAAAGTTCGAAATCTGATGCACAAAAAAAATCATTGAAATCTATGTTTTAAATTAGGATTAAATTCATAAAGGAAGCACACATAAACACGTCATTTTCCATGATGGATATTTTGGAATCATAGAAGCCTGAAATTGATGCTTCACAAAGCCAATAATTAATTATGAGTAAGCTACTAACCATGCAAACTTGAAGGATCTAGCGACGCATCAGGCCTCATGCTCCAGAAAAGCAACGCATCCCCCATCTTGGGTTTAACAGAAAGTCCCTTTTTCCCACATTCAGATAGCTCATCCCACCAAGGCACAGAACTAATATTCCCTTTGGCAGCAGGGAACACAGTCTCACCCCCTTCTTCAACATCTGAGCTGCACCACATGGGAGGAGAAAACATTGCCGAAGAATATTAGTGGGTCTATGTAGTGCACCAGAAGCAAGGGTATTTAGGCAGACACACTATGAAACTTACAGGTACATGAGAACCGTGGCTATACGTTGACCTCCATTCCTAGTGTTGAACTCATCTTGAAAGTAGTCATAGTGAGGCTCATACTTCTGTCCAACTTCATAGTGGAGAACTTGAAGTCCCTCCCCGTGTTCTGTATTTCGTGTAAAAAAACAGCTCGTGAATTGTATGGAACATGCATAGCTACATTATTAATAGATGAACATCATAGCTTTAGGTAAACATTGTAGTCCACATGAAGGCAGTACCTTCAACTCTGAAGGCAGAAAAATCAGTAAAAGGCACAAAAAATACATATATAAGAGGGCATGAGCTCAACAGCATACCTACAGGTAAAAAGGTGAAATTAGCAATTCTCTTCTCAATGTTCCTGATAATTTTATCGCGCCCTCTTTGCAAAAATGTTCCAGAGCTTGTGCGGACCCTGCATACAAGATATACAACAATTGCACCGCGCATGAGGGGATAAAGCAAGGGAATGAAAAGAAAGACAACAGATTTTCCCATCTACATCTTTTAACTGAAATGACACAAGAGAATGAAGTGAGAAACCAAGACCTGCTATCTTTGCTCTTTCCAGTTTCACTATCAACTACTGTTGACTTGTGCATACTAGGTTTGGCAAGATCGATTAGATATTCACATTCCTCCTTGGTCTGCGAAAATTAGCCAACTGGGTTCAGCTTTTGGTGAATTTAGATTGCATCAAATCCAGTTATATATGAAGCCTTAATTTCACCCAAAAGCATATGCAATTACGTTAATTCCACACTAAATACTACCCAAGAGATATTGGCACAATTATCAGAAACTCCAACACACAATAGATGCTCATTTAGATTTTTTACGAAAATACAAGCTACTAATTCAGAAACGTCATAAATTCTTCATGAGTGAGAGAGTTAAAGCGAGCTCACCAAGAAATTGTGATAGACAAATGCTCTCGGCTCCCATGAGATGACTTCGACCCACTGCTCCCCTGCCCCTTCTTCTTCATTTCTATTAAAGTCAAAACAATTACCAAATTACCAACCAGAATTGAAACCCAAAAAGAAAAACAACTCAAACCGACCCATCACGCACCTGTCGGCGCTCTTCCGTACAATCGAGCTGAGATCGTTTGCCTTGGCCGAGTTGCCAGAGGAGCCGCTCGGGACCGAGAGTATTCCAAGGGCGAGAAGAATGAGGATCACGAAAGTGAACATGACGAGCAAAGTGAGGACCAGCGTGGAGGAAGAAGACGATGTTTTGCGAGTCTGAAGGCGCGCGTGCCTTGGCTTAACCGCCATTGATCTGTGAGAGATTGAACTTGAAACCTAGAGATTAAGATCGAGGATTGGATTTGGAAACTGGAACAGCAAGATCTGAAGGTCTGCGATGAGAGATTTAATTATATTAGAGCATCTTACGTCTACCCTCTACAACCTCTACGCGCTTTTGTTTTCAAAGTCTCAAATTAAAATCCCAGTACTGTATCTGCTTATAAATCGTATTTAATTCCTTTTTGTCTTTTTATTTTTTTTATTTTTATGTTTCTTCTATCTTTTTATATATGCAATTATTCTCAAGAAAAGGAAAATTATTAATTACAACTTCCCCTTCGTCAAAATAACAATTATCCATGGCTTAGTCCTCCAAATAACAATTAGGTGTTCCCTTGTCAAAATAGTACTCTACTCTTGACATGTTACGTTTTTCTTTGTCAGATAACCGGACACGTTCGACTTATTTTAATACATTAATTCTTATTAAAATGCATAAATGTGCGGTTTAAATTAACAATATGATTAGACCTGCTTGAGGTCTTTTGAAATAAAATTTAGAGCTGCGTTGATCCATTCGACCAATTGCTACAAATGCTACGGTTGATTCAGATTTTGAGGTTAATAATTAGAGATCCAAAGTTTGATGACTCAAAATGTTTGGGGTTTACAATTACAAATTCTATACATATTTCAGTGAAGTTAGGAAGGGTACTTGAGGTCTGTTTGCTACAGTCAAGATTAGGCCAGACTGATAATGATATTCTTGTTAATTGGGATTGGCTGCTCTCAATCCAACATTTGAATTTGGACCTTCCAGCATGTATTTTGAGCAGAAAAGACCGGACAAAATTTTCAGAATATTCAGAAAGACAGCAACCTATTATGCTGAACAGAAACAGAAAAATATACATGACCTGCAGATTGCACTGCACTCACAAACCAAACAAACAAAAGGACTCTTTTCTTTACACTACATCCCAATTAAATTCTGTGGTTTTGTTTAGAAATACACCACATGATGAAACCAATGCTTGCAAAGGCTGCAAACCTTTACTTATTCCAAAGAGACATACAATTCATGAACCATTTTCAGTCCAATCAATTGAAGCCGCTGCTGATCAGCTGTTCTAAAACACACCAAGAGAGGTAGGGTAGAGAGGGGTTGGCTTATAGGCAAAACAATTGGGAACATATGCGGAGGTGCGCCTTTTCGGAGGCTCCATGGACTCTATGGCTGGCTGGTTCAAGTATGCATACTTGCTCTTTGTCCACCTGCAAACATGTTTGTTTAAAATCTCTGTTAAGAGTACTTTTAGAATTTTCAAGCAGGCTTGTTTAGTGAACTTGCTTAAGCTATTTGATTGATTGAGACAAATTAACTCACCAGTCCTTAATCCCAACACGAACTTCGTCGTTCTTTCCATCCTTGTTGCTGTCATTAGTGGCTGCAGCAGAGCTATCCTTACCATTGGCTTTGTCGTCGTCGTTGTCCAAGGACTCCTCAAAACGTCTGTAATCTTCCTCCTATACACCATACACCTTCAACAAGTTAAGCAAATGTAAGAAATTCAACTACTTCTTTCAGCCTACCCTCCTAACAATTCATTTTGAAGTCTTTTCTTTTGCCAATAGATTCTGCATAATTGCAAAAACTAGGCTGCAATGAAGATTTGATCATCTCTCTTAAAATTTTAGCCAAGGCCCCTTTGAATGCACGGCTTTTTAACTTGTGTCATGAAAAATCTTACCGAGAGCTTGAGGGCTCTAATACGTGCTGCAGCCTTGATAGCAGCGAGGAGGTGCTCCTCTTCCTCAATGCGCTTCTGAAACCAGAACCTGGCAATTTCTCGCTTTGTCACACTCTCCGGCGCAGCCTTCTTAGCCCAGAACCTTGGAAGTGGTGGTGGTGGTGGAGGCGGTGACGCCGGTGCCTCCTCTATTTGCTTCATCTTCATGCTTATCCCTTTGCCTACTTGAATTCGCAACGGTGCCTGCTCTGTTTGTGAAAGATTGCAATATGGTGGAAGGAATAACTAATGATTGGAAGTCTTGGATATCGATTTTCATGACCAACACTCCATAGCTACTGCTCCAACCTAACTTTCAAACA
Organism: Prunus persica; assembly: GCF_000346465.2. NCBI lineage: Eukaryota > Viridiplantae > Streptophyta > Magnoliopsida > Rosales > Rosaceae > Prunus > Prunus persica. Next base: position 17,454,316 of record NC_034015.1, read on the forward strand.
TGACTGATAGCTTCGTTTTCCAGTCACAACGCCCATTTCTTTTCTCTAATCAGCCATTTTACAAGGGGGGGATTGAATTTTAAATTTATATCAGTTAGCTAGAGCCTGACGGTGTTCCCCGTGAAGAAGAATCACAAAATACAAAGAAAAATTGACTGGTTGTTGCAGATCGAAACTTCGAGTAAGATTGAGAATTTAGATTGCAGTAACTCCCCACCTAAATATTTTGGCAGAATGTTCTTAATTCCAGGCATCCAAAAAAATTGACCAACCCCAAAAAAAGTCCACCGACAAATGTGCTTTTAGTTGCTAATCATCTTTTTAATTTCATAAATGGATTCCTGTTCTTCGACCATTAAGAAAATAGGCTGCTGCCTGCCCAAAACGAAGAGTCCACAGCTTTAGCCTCAAATTGAAACAAGAAGAGAAACAGGGGATTTTTTTTTCCTAATTTCCCAGAAAATGCACCTGGATTTTTCTGTTTTTAATGCAATAATTTTTGTGGGAACCCAGAATTATATCAAAATTTTCAGACTTCAGATTAATTACAAATTTAAGACGATCTTCTTCAACCACAAGACAAAGTATATAGAATCAACAGAATCAAAAACACAAAAGACCCTTCACAGTATGTTAAAGAAAAACAACTTCAAACATTACAGAAACAATTCTCAGAATTCCAACTAAGTCCCAGACGATGAAACACGAAGGGCCTTGGTCTTGAATCTATATCTAGCAGCTCTGGGAATGACCTGGCTGGGCCCCATGTGGAGCTGACCTGGACTGTCAGTCATGGGGGTGCCATCATCGTAGATATGCCCGACAAGCCGCCCGCAGCCGTTGCACTTGATCTTGGTCCTGGTCCTCTGGATGCCCCAGTAGTTTCTGGTTTCGAAAAAGGGCCTGATCTTGTCCTCCTTCTCGAACCTGAACTTGGTGCCGTCGACCCACGAAAACGACAGCGTTCCCTTGTTGCCGGCCTCGAAGAAGAAGTCCGGTGGGTAGAGATAGGAGGCGCTCAGGTTCAGGTTTGCCCCGCACTCCGTGCAGGTGTAGATCGAATCGGAAGCCATTGTTGAGTTGAATTTGGGTTTGGAGAAGAAGACGTTTCGCATTTTGGCGTTTGGTTTTTGAGGTGACGGGGAGAGAGGTGAGGAGAATTTTCCAAACCGCGTTTGGCTACGTGGCGTGGAAAATCAGGTGGACCCCATCACAGATGAGATGGGTGATCCAATGGGAAAATACAACCCGACCCATCTATTGCGAGCAAATAAGTACAGCCAATAGTTGACCTAAAAAAATAAAATAATAAGTACAGACAATTTTCTAATATTTGATTGGCCATTTGGAACTTTGGGGCATAATTAGGTCTCGTGTGTTGGTCATGATGAAATACCAAGATTGTCCTTATATATTCTCAATTTTAAGTGTTCGTTTGACATTGTTTATTTGGGGTAATAAAATATTTTAAAAAAAATTTGAGAAGCCCAATGAAGTGCTTTTATTTTCTGATTATGCATTAATCAATTTTGAAGAGGCGCTGTGTTTAATGATTATGCTACAATCATTTTTTGATTATGCGTAAAATCAATACCAACAACACTTTTAACAAAAATTTTACCAAACGCCAAACTGTTTTATCTCACAACAAATCTGACAGCAATTATTGTCACAACGCAATAATGCCAAACTGACCCTAAATTATTTTAGAAAATGAGTTAAAAAGCAAAAACTATAAATAAGAGTAAAATGTGTTGTAAACTAGAGGGGGATATGATAGTAATAAATAATGTGAAAGCATAATTGTATTTATGACATATTTATTAATTTGTAATTGAATTAGGAGGAATTTAATTAAGGAGGAGTTGATTGAGGAGAATTATATTATGGATTCTTATTGAAGTTGTTTACTAAACCATATAGATTGAGGAGAGTTAGATTATGGATTCCTATTGAAGTTGTTTACTAAACCATATGGATTGAGGGGAGTTAGATTTTGAATTCCTATTGAAGTGGTTTGCTAAATCATATGGAATTGAGGTAGGAGTGGTGCTAATTACTAAAATGTCATCGTTGTTAGGTTAAGGTAGATGACAAATTTAGAATTTTTAAAATCATATGAGGATATATAATGGGTAAAAAATATGAATTCTTAATGGGTTAGTTCTCCATGAATTATAATATCATCTCTCACTCAATAATTGAATTTCTCCAAAATCAGGAATTCAATTCCTAATTTTGTGTGGGCCCCACTTACTTTAAAATTTCTTAATATGAAGTAAACGCATGAATCCTCCATAAGTGAAATTCAATTCATGACGAGAATTCAAATTCTTGATTAGTAAACACACCATTAGAGAAAATTGTATTTACTCTCTCAATGCTAAAATGAGTAGAATTTGCTCATCTCTAACATTAATCAACGTATTTATTCCTATTATTAATCATGTCAACTACACAGACCAAATTAATCTTCAATTTACACACAATTTAATGCATTTGTTATAGCATACATCCAAAGTCTTTCCCTTTTTCGATAACGAAGAAAGTCTTTCCTTTTTGGTAACCCTCCGCTTGGATAAATGAATTGAAAAGTACATAGAATTCTAAAATAGGGGAATTTAGATTTCCATCATTTCAATTTATGGCAATTGAAGATTTCAATGTTTAGATTTATGTATGCTGAATTTTGTAAATGACACTATGAAAATTGTGAAATAATGCATATTTTGGTGGAAATTAAATTCGGGAATTTGATGCCCTAATTTTCACGGTTTTTTCTGCGCGTCATTTAATAAATTTCATGGTTAAGTTGTTAACTTCTCCTATTAAATTATGAGTTATTTTCCCTCATTCAAATGGAGGGTAAGTGATGTTTCTTCACTTTTTATCATTGATTGCAAAGACTTAAAATTTCCGTACAGTGTGTGTGAGTTTAATATACTATTACCCCTCTTAATAAGAAATGTCCTAAACAAACATGTTTGGCACTTGTTTTCAATAGGGTCTAAAAGCATAAATAATTAGAAGCCATTTACGATAATATTTAGCATAAAAACAAAAAAATGTTTATGTGTTATACAAATATGTTTTTGTACTTTCTATATTATAGAAATACTTTTTCAGAAATCAATTGAATTTTTATCAAACAAAATTTGTTGTGCTTTGTAACATAAGCATACTCAAACGGGCTCTTAATTGTGAGGATTTATATTTCTTATTCATCATATAAAGAAACAAAAAAATTGTGCTACCATCTCATCTCATGGCAAACTTGAGTTGAGCATGCTATACACAAAAGAAGAAAAAAGAAATATTTGAGTTGACATTGGGCCTATATTGTATGGGCTCATGTTATTCATGTTCCCTTATGTTATAAAGATCTTGTTTTATTATGCGCCTAGCCCACCCCAATTAGGGGTGGGCACGGTTCAGGTTGGACTGATTTTTACCTCAAATTAGAACCAATTTGATACTATTTATATGGTTCGGTTCAGTTCAGTTTTAATTTTAAAAAATTCAAAAACTGTTCGATCTGGGTTGAACCTATTCCGATTTGGTTTTGGTCCAGTTCGATTTCGAACTGGATTATAAAAATTATTTTTTAATACAATTCTCAACTGAAATATTATTATTTTTACTTGAAAAATAACAAATTATTCAATTTCATATAAAAATAAATATTAAATTAGAAAAAGAGATATTTTGAAATTGAACTTGGATAAATATTAGTTTTTTCTTTTGTTAAATTAAAAATATAGCATTAAATATAAATATATATTAAAATTATATATTTTTTAATTTGTGTTTAGTTCGGCCCAGTTTAGTTTTTGAAGATATGAAATCGGATCCAAAACCTGTCCAAATTAGTCCGGTTTGATTTTTGACTGGTTGTTGACTTTTTGGTTAACTGGGTTTTTTTCGATTTGAATTAGTGTGGTTCGACTTGAATTTTTGGTTCGCCGATTTGAGTGCCTACCCCTAATCTCAACACAGAAGAAATGTAAATATTGTCGTATGTGGATATTATTGACATTTCACCTATCATTACAGATAAGTTCGATTTGCTCTGCCGCCACTCATATGGAGGAGGCAAGGCAACCATGGTTAAAATTAGAGGGTAATTTCGTCTTTCAAAAATATTATTATTATCATTTTTTTTAATTTTCAATAAGTCGGTAGTCCCTAGGTTCACCTATTTCGCCTATAAATATACGCTTAGTGCTCCGTTTTCTTTTGTTTTGTTGGAGACTCTCTCGAAGAGTTCCAGAGAAGGTCGAGCAAAATCGATCTCTCGCAGTCACCATAAACAGAATTCAAATTAAACCGAAAAATAGAAAGAGAAAACAAAACATAAAGAAAACCCAAAATATAAAGAGAAACAGTTCGTTATTTCCACTGAATTTCACTCACTCACACCTTGTCTGAAAAACCCTAGGTTTTTTTCTTCTTTCCATAATCGATCGAAGATCGCCATGGATATACGCTTCCCATTCTCGCCGGCGGAGGTTGCCAAAGTCCGCTGTGTTCAGTTCGGCATTCTGAGCCCGGACGAAATAGTAATTTCCGTTTCCTCTCTATTCTTCGTTTTATCTTTCTATTTTCGTCTGTTTGTTTGCTGAGAAAGGAAATCAATGGGAAAAGGAATGGAAATCCTGTAACTGCTTATGCTTCTGCTTTCTTTTGCGAGTTTTCAAATTCGAAAGCTCTTTTACTGAGCTTGTTCAATTGAGTAGTGATTGGATGAAGTGTTAGGGTTTGATGAATATTGTATTTAGCTTTCAAATTCGAAAGCTCTTTACTAAGTTTGTTAGATTGAGTAGTGATTGGATGAAGTGTTAGGGTTTGATGAATCGGAGAATGCTGAAGCCTTTTATGTGTTTTGTTTGCAGAGGCAAATGTCTGTAGTGCAGATTGAGCACAGCGAGACCATGTTGGGAGGCAAACCCAAGACGGCAGGTTTAAGTGATCCTCGGCTTGGTACAATTGACAGAAAAATGAAGTGCGAAACATGTACTGCCAACATGGCTGAGTGCCCGGGCCATTTTGGGCACCTTGAGCTTGCCAAACCAATGTTTCACATTGGTTTCATGAAGACCGTGTTGTCCATAATGCGATGTGTTTGCTTCAATTGCTCAAAAATTCTTGTCGATGAGGTACTTAGAAGCCTTAAATTATCTCTGCAAACTAGTCTTCGGCTTTGTTTAATTGACTTTCAAGAACAACCTTATTTATGTTGGCAAACATTAAATTGGTAAGCATGTTACTCTTTGAGATAGATTGAAAGGTCATTTGGAAGTACTTGGCTGTTGTATTCCCTGTTTGTAAACTTGATGGTTATTTTGGTGGCTTGAACGAATACAATGCATATCTTTCTATCCTCAGTGGTGTATGGGATTTTCTAATGCATCAAAGGAGTCTGTCATCAACAAAGTGGTTTGTTGGAAGAAATAGAGAGGAAAAAGATTAATTAGGATGAAGTTTAACAGCGGACACTTCTTATGATTAGGAAAAATAGGAGTGAGGAATTAGTTTCTTCTTTTATGTGCACATATTGTAGGAGTGTTTCCTAGGCACAAACCTTTAATCGTGGGTGTTTCATTTTTGTCGTGAAATGAGCTATTACCGTAAAGTTTCCTTTATATGGGATATGTTATTTTTGGAGACAACGATTTTGACAAGGCTTGCTTTCCGTAAAATTTAATTCTTAATGATCAACTGTTTCTCTTACCTATTTGCTGATGTTTCATTGTGTTGGCTGTGTTTGCCTCAAGGATTCTGAGAAGGTTTTTGTTTCAAAAAAAATCTTAAAGCTCAAGTCTAGACAATTGTTAATCGTAACAAGTTTTATGCGACTTTGTTTTGCAGGATGATCACAAGTTTAAGCAGGCTTTGAGAATTAAGAGCCCAAAAAATAGGCTAAAAAAGATTTTGGATGCATGCAAAAACAAAACCAAATGTGATGGTGGTGATGAAATTGATGTCCAAGGCCAGGAATCTGAAGAACCTGTAAAGAAAAGTCGCGGCGGCTGTGGTGCTCAGCAGCCCAAGCTCTCTATAGAGGGTATGAAAATGAATGCAGAATACAAAGCCCAACGGAAGAAAAGTGATGACCAGGAACAGCTTCCTGAACCTGTGGAAAGGAAACAGACACTTACTGCAGAAAGGGTTGGCATACTTCATTTAGACAGATTCTTCCTTCTATCACACTTGCATGATGCTAACATATTGTTGAATTTGTTTTAGGTTCTTAGTGTCTTAAAAAGGATAAGTGATGAGGACTCCCAGTTATTGGGATTGAACCCTAAATACGCTCGTCCTGATTGGATGATTTTACAAGTTCTGCCTATTCCTCCACAACCTGTGAGACCCTCTGTGATGATGGACACCTCATCCAGGAGTGAGGTAAGCTTCTTTTGTGCAGTTTTTCTCTGTTTAGAGACCAGTAGCAAGCTGACAATTTTAGTGGCTGAAGAGATAATCCAGGCATTTGTTGTTGGTGATCACTGACTTCATATGTTTTCTGTGTCCAGGATGATTTAACACATCAGTTAGCCATGATTATTCGTCACAATGAGAATCTGAGGAGGCAGGAAAGAAATGGGTCACCTGCTCATATAATTTCAGAGTTTGCACAACTGTTGCAATTCCACATAGCCACGTATTTTGACAATGAGTTGCCTGGACTACCGAGGGTATGTGTACATGGGAACATATTTCTTCATAGTATCTATATGCCTTTATGTTGTCTTTATTTGTATGTATATACATATAAACTTCTGTTAACTGGTAAGATATTTTTTTCATGCATATGCTGAACCTTTTCTTTACTGAACAGGCTACTCAGAGATCAGGGAGGCCTATTAAATCAATATGTAGTAGGCTTAAGGCAAAAGAAGGCAGAATAAGGGGAAATTTAATGGGGAAGCGAGTTGATTTCTCGGCACGAACGGTGATTACTCCTGATCCAAACATAAACATTGATCAATTAGGAGTACCATGGAGTATTGCTTTGAATCTCACGTACCCAGAGACTGTGACTCCATATAATATTGAAAGGTAAACTTTATTTGTTTATTTTCTCATCTTTGTGCTTTTCTACCTTTTCTTTTCTTTTCTTCTTCAGTTCATTCTATTTTCTATTAATGGAATATTCTTCAATTTAACAAAAAAAAAAAAAACAGGTTGAAGGAGCTTGTTGAGAATGGGCCCCATCCTCCACCTGGTAAAACTGGTGCGAAGTATATAATACGAGATGATGGGCAAAGGCTTGATCTTCGTTACTTGAAGAAAAGCAGTGATCATCATTTGGAGCTTGGATATAAGGCATCGCTCTTTTATTCTGATAAGTTTTGATCTGGGTCTTTCCTATTTAAGAATCACTTCTGAACTTCTACTATTGTGGTCGCAGGTGGAGCGCCATTTGAATGATGGAGACTTTGTCCTCTTCAATCGTCAACCTAGTCTCCATAAAATGTCTATTATGGGGCACAGAATCAAGATCATGCCGTACTCAACTTTTCGCTTGAATTTGTCTGTGACCTCTCCTTACAATGCCGACTTTGACGGGGACGAGATGAACATGCATGTTCCTCAGTCTTTTGAAACTAGGGCAGAAGTACTGGAGCTCATGATGGTGCCCAAGTGCATAGTGTCTCCTCAGTCAAATCGGCCCGTGATGGGAATTGTGCAGGATACCCTTTTAGGGTGCCGTAAGATTACCAAGAGGGATACCTTCATAGAGAAGGTAACTGTGACCTGATCATTGTCGCCTCCTCCTGAAAATTGTGTTTTTCATTAGCTACATAGTCTTATATTGAGTGATTCTTTTCAGGATGTTTTTATGAATATTTTGATGTGGTGGGAGGATTTTGATGGAAAAGTTCCTGCTCCTGCAATTTTGAAGCCACGGCCATTGTGGACTGGCAAGCAAGTCTTCAATCTTATAATACCAAAACAGATAAATCTCCAAAGGACTTCTGCATGGCACTCGGAAGCAGAAAGTGGCAACATTACCCCCGGAGATACTTTTGTTAGAATAGAGAAGGGGGAGCTACTTGCTGGAACACTTTGCAAGAAGGCACTTGGGACATCTACAGGAAGTCTGATACATGTCATATGGTATGCAATTTTACTCTGTTTAGTTCAGAAATGGATTCATTTGTGTGTTAATTATTTTCTTAAAAGAATGTAGCAGCTCTTTTATGCACAGAACAGACCAGACCAGAATCTTGATTGCTTTGATGTGTATGTCATGTTATGTTGGTGTAAGCCCAATATACTCTACCCAAAAGCTTGGAACTTTTCATTCTTTTGTTGGATTTGTGAAGTGTACTCCCCCTAGTATATGATATGACATAATGGATCCAAATTGGAAATATCTTAATTTTAGGCCCAAAAAAAAATAAGGTTCTACTTCCATCTGAGTATCAAGCATATAATTTGACCACCTTGACAAAAAATAAAATTCAACAGGAAGAGAAGTTTAATGGATTGAATTTTCTTGTTGTGCAGGGAAGAAGTTGGCCCGGATGCAGCTCGCAAGTTCCTGGGTCATACCCAATGGCTTGTTAACTATTGGCTACTACAAAATGCTTTTAGCATTGGAATTGGAGATACAATTGCTGATGCTGCAACAATGGAGAAAATTAATGAAACAATTTCAAAGGCGAAAAATGAGGTGAAAGATCTTATAAGTAAAGCCCAATCCAAGCAGCTGGAGGCTGAACCTGGACGAACCATGATGGACTCATTCGAAAACAAAGTGAACCAGGTTTGTTTTTTTTTTTTTTTTTTTGTTTTTTTTTTTTTGTGTACACGCAATTTATTCTGGTTTAGTTGCCTACTGTTAAGTGATAATATATTTGGTTTGGTTAGGTTTTGAATAGGGCTCGTGATGATGCTGGAAGTAGTGCTCAAAAGAGTTTATCGGAGAGCAACAATCTTAAAGCCATGGTTACAGCAGGGTCCAAAGGGAGTTTTATCAACATATCCCAGATGACTGCTTGTGTGGGGCAGCAGAACGTTGAGGGTAAGCGTATCCCTTACGGGTTCATAGACCGGACTTTGCCCCACTTCACTAAAGATGATTATGGACCAGAAAGTCGTGGATTTGTAGAAAATTCCTACCTGCGTGGGTTAACTCCACAGGAGTTCTTTTTTCATGCTATGGGTGGGAGGGAAGGTCTTATAGATACTGCGGTCAAGACATCTGAGACTGGGTACATTCAAAGGAGACTGGTGAAGGCTATGGAGGATATTATGGTCAAATATGATGGCACTGTCAGAAATTCGTTGGGGGATGTTATACAGTTTCTTTACGGGGAAGATGGGATGGATGCTGTTTGGATAGAATCACAAAAGCTGGATTCTTTAAAGATGAAAAAATCAGAATTTGATAAGACTTTTTCGTATGAGCTTGATGATGAAAATTGGAATCCAGACTACATGTTGCATGAACATGTTGAGGATCTCAAAACTATTAGAGAGTTTCGCAATGTGTTTGATGCAGAGGTTCAGAAACTTGAAACAGACAGATTACAACTTGGAACAGAGATAGCAGTAACAGGTGATAATTCTTGGCCATTGCCTGTTAACCTGAAGAGGCTCATTTGGAATGCACAAAAAACCTTTAAGATTGACTTCCGAAGGACTTCCGATATGCACCCAATGGAAATCGTGGAAGCTATTGATAAGCTCCAGGAGAGGCTGAAGGTTGTTCCTGGTGATGACTTGTTGAGTGTTGAAGCTCAAAAGAATGCTACACTGTTTTTCAGTATTTTACTTCGCAGCACTTTCGCTAGCAAACGGGTGTTGGATGAGTACAGGCTTACTCGTGAAGCATTTGAGTGGGTTATTGGGGAGATAGAGTCACGCTTCCTGCAATCACTTGTAGCACCTGGCGAAATGATTGGTTGCGTTGCTGCACAATCTATTGGTGAGCCCGCCACTCAGATGACACTGAATACTTTCCACTATGCTGGTGTGAGTGCAAAGAATGTTACCCTAGGTGTTCCCAGGTTGAGGGAAATTATTAATGTGGCTAAGAGAATCAAAACGCCATCTCTGTCTGTCTACTTAAAGCCTGAAGCTAATAAAACAAAGGAGAGGGCAAAAAATGTCCAGTGTGCTTTGGAATACACCACTCTCCGAAGTGTAACTCAAGCTACAGAAGTGTGGTACGATCCAGACCCCATGAGCACAATAATTGAAGAGGATGTTGATTTTGTCAACTCTTACTATGAAATGCCAGATGAAGAGGTTAACCCTGATAAAATTTCTCCTTGGTTGCTTCGCATTGAGTTGAATCGCGAAATGATGGTGGATAAGAAGTTGAGCATGGCTGACATTGCTGAGAAGATCAATCTTGAATTTGATGATGATTTAACTTGTATATTCAATGATGACAATGCGGAAAAGTTGATCCTTCGAATCCGTATCATGAATGCTGAAGCTCCAAAAGGGGAATTGGTTGATGAATCCGCTGAAGATGATGTATTTTTGAAGAAGATTGAGAGTAACATGCTGACAGAAATGGCTCTTCGAGGTATCCCAGATATTAACAAAGTGTTCATTAAACATGGTAAAGTTAACAAGTTTGATCCGAATGAAGGATTTAAAGCAGAGCAAGAGTGGATGCTGGATACAGAAGGTGTTAATCTCTTAGCTGTCCTGTGTCATGATGATGTTGATGCCAGGAGGACGACGAGTAATCACTTGATTGAAATTCTTGAAATTCTTGGAATTGAGGCAGTTCGTCGGTCACTGTTGGATGAGTTGCGTGTTGTTATATCTTTCGATGGGTCTTATGTGAATTATCGGCATCTGGCTATCCTTTGTGATACCATGACCTATCGTGGGCACTTGATGGCCATTACTCGTCATGGCATCAATCGAAATGACACCGGTCCCATGATGAGGTGCTCATTTGAAGAAACTGTCGATATTCTTCTTGATGCTGCAGTGTTTGCAGAAACAGATTATTTGAGAGGTGTAACTGAAAACATAATGTTAGGCCAGCTTGCACCTATTGGTACAGGAGACTGTGCCCTGTATCTCAATGACGAGATGTTGAAGAATGCAATTGAACTCCAGCTACCTAGTTATATGGATGGTCTTGATTTCGGTATGACACCATCTCGTTCTCCAGTGTCGGGAACTCCATATCATGAGGGCATGATGTCTCCAAATTATTTGCTGAGCCCAAACCTTCGTCTGTCACCCATTTCAGATGCCCAGTTTTCTCCCTATGTTGGAGGAATGGCATTCTCTCCTACTTCATCTCCGGGCTACAGCCCATCATCCCCTGGCTACAGTCCGTCCTCCCCTGGATACAGTCCCACGTCCCCTGGTTATAGTCCCACCTCGCCCGGGTACAGCCCCACTTCTCCTGGGTACAGTCCCACCTCTCCAACCTATAGTCCTAGTTCTCCAGGTTATAGTCCAACCAGTCCGGCCTATTCTCCTACAAGTCCATCATACTCACCCACCTCACCCAGCTATAGCCCCACTTCTCCAAGTTACAGCCCCACATCTCCAAGTTACAGCCCTACATCTCCAAGTTACAGTCCAACTTCACCAAGTTACAGTCCAACATCACCTGCTTACAGCCCGACATCACCTGCTTACAGCCCGACTTCACCTGCATATAGTCCCACATCACCTTCCTACAGCCCTACATCGCCTTCCTATAGCCCTACATCACCTTCCTACAGCCCAACGTCGCCCTCCTACAGCCCCACATCTCCATCCTACAGCCCAACCTCACCGGCCTACAGCCCAACTTCTCCTGGTTACAGCCCAACTTCTCCTAGTTATAGTCCAACTTCTCCCAGCTATAGCCCTACATCTCCAAGTTACAATCCTCAGTCAGCCAAATACAGTCCATCATCGGCATACTCTCCAAGCAGTCCAAGATTATCACCATCTAGTCCATATAGTCCTACGTCTCCAAATTACAGGTGAGCTGTCTATCGAACTGCACTTATGGCATCAGAGTTGCTGAGTGTGGTTGACTGATCAGTGCTTATGAGTGGGATTATTACTCTCACATGATTTATAAGCCTCTTCAGTTCCTTGCTCATTGACTTGCCGCTTATAATTATTAAAGAAATCTCATGTCTACTTGTGTTCTTTTTTCTTTTCTTTTTTTGCAGCCCAACCTCACCATCGTATTCACCTACGTCTCCATCTTACTCTCCTTCAAGCCCCACGTACAGTCCTGGAAGGTAAGCTTCCTTTGTTTGGTCACCTCTGACCACACTTCCTATATTTGCCTTTCTAATTTAGTATTTTTGGAGTCTACTTGCTATTTGTGTGTGTATTAATTTGTTGAAAAATGCCTATTTTTTTCTTTCTAATTTTGTTATTGTTCAGCCCATTTACCTCTGGAGTGAGCCCAGATTATAGTCCAAGTTCTCCACAATACAGGTAAACTGGGAAACAATATTCTCGCTAGATATTTCTTGTTTTGATCTTCATTGTGCTGTGCCGAAATGTTTATCTGTTTTCCTCGTTGCTTTTGTTTCCATGCAGTCCAAGTGCTGGGTACTCACCTAGTCAACCTGGGTACTCGCCGTCATCTACTAGCCAGTACACGCCTCAAACGAGCGAGAAGGACACTAAGGATGACAGAAGCACTCGTTAATGCATTTTACATTTAGAAGTTTGAGATGATGTAGAGGTATATTTTTCTTCAAGCTTTTATTCTTGTCGGTGCCTGTTAAATTGAGTGGGAATTTCTCTTTGTGCTCCAGGTTGATTACTGCTTATAACGCAATTCGTTCAGAAAATGCTTTTTTAACATAATTTTTTTTGTGGTTATTAGGATTTTTTGTTTCTATGTCATCAGTTCTGTGCATCCTTATTTTATTTATAAATGCCACTCATGTTTTATCTATCTGAATCTACAGCAGCTCACGTGCAGCTATCAGAGAACCTGGACTTGTAATGTGGATAGGTTGATGGAAGTGGTGAGTCACATTAAAGTTGGACCATCAACTGCAGGATGTAAGCTGGTTTCGCAGCGCATCCATGCCTAAGTTGCTCCCCGTATATAGCCCGAGACTAGATTTTACGTGTTTTACTACTAGCGGTCGATTTTACATTGAAAAAAGACCCACTCCTGGTCATGTATCTCAACTTTGGACCACCTTTTTGGTTTCGGTTCCAAAAAACTTTGCAACTGTACTGTTTCATATTGCACATCTAATTTGTTCAGGTGCACTGCGTGTATAATCAAAATAGTTTGGCTCTCGATTTTATTGCAATTGTAATTTTGACATTCTAGCAGGACATTTTCCTCTCTTGATTAGCAAGTTTGGTTTTGAAATTCGAACAAAAAGTTTATAATTTGTTAAATTTGTTGTCACACGTTGCTATCCTTCTCTATCCACGGCTCTTCTTTTAAAATTCGTCGACCCCTTTGGATGTAACCTTCCAACACAAACTTGAACGATGAGGAATTAACAAAACGTTTGACATTCGAGAATGGCATGCCAAGTGGAGCTTGCACTGGTAATGCAATTATTTAATTCTAGGCGGCAAAAACCCTTCTCACCATTCCAGTACACTGTCTACGAAGAGGTCAACAATCTCATAACCTCTCCGGCTCTTCCAAAGCCTCTAAAGACCTCTCTCTCTCTCTCTCCTCTCTCTCTTTCTCCTCATATAAACACACAAGTATACAACAAACACAGCTAGAAGAGCTGCAAGAACAATTAAACTGAAATCAATGGAGAAACAATCAGGACTTATTGGGAGCAGAATTCTGAAGCTTTTATCAAAAGCTGCACAGCCTGCCGTCACATACCACAGCCCACCGCCCAGCCCTAGAAAAACCTCAGGTCCAATGATATCACTCATTCCCTCTGAGGCCAGAAGGAAGCCCAGGAATGGAATTACCTTTGGTCCAAAAGAACCCACTTCTCCAAAAGTCTCATGCATGGGCCAAATCAAGGGCAAGCAGAAGAAGAAGAAGAAGAAGAACCAAAGCAAAAGCAAGTCAAATACTAGCAAGGGGGCTTGCCCTCCACCACAAGAAAGCACCACCTGCAATCTAGTTTCATGTGTTCCTAAAGAGGTGAAGAAAAAGACATCAAAGGGTTTGCCCAAGGAAGCCCCACCAAAAGAAGGTGATAAAAATGACAATAATCACCCTGATGGTTTGGTGGGCGGTTCATCTAGAGGTCCAGAAAGAGCGCCTTCTTTGGGACAGATGAGGAGGTTTGCAAGTGGTCGTGGTGTGCTGGCGGATTTTGATTTGATATTGGAGGTTCATGATGATCAATTGGGTGATGTGAAAAATAGGGTGGGTGGGGATAGTCAAGGAGATTGATGTTAGTATGGACCAGAAGAAAGAAGTTACTTTGAGGAAAAGGAGGACCATTTCTCCTCATCCAAACCCTCTTCAATTGTAAAAACACTTGCAAAAAAATTAATCAGTGTTTATGGGCTGTTTATGATAATTGTTGTGGCAATACTGATCAGTAACTCTTGAGAATTTTTTTAACCAAGATGGTTTTTCCTGCAAACCAAACAAACATTTGAAGAGCTGTTCAGCTGACTGGTGGTTATTGTCCTAGAGGGCTCTGTGGCTGCAATTTTAATACACATGTAAAATGCTTGACACTTAAAAAGAGTTCAAATTCTTGCATTATTTTTACTGGAAACAAACCAAGAAATAAAATTCATCTTTACAAGATACCAAACCCTTCCTTCCTAGGGGCAGCCGTAGCATCAGAATTTTAAATGGCAGTGTCTGCAAGCCATCCTTCACATCAGCAGCCCAGCCAGCCATGTGGGTTTCTATATTTCTGGAATAAAGAATTGCATAAACATGAAATGATGGAAGGACAGATATTTTGGGTTTTGGATTTCGTTTGTAGCTCAATGAGGAAATAAAATAATTATTTTGTGAAGATTATGTTTGTGATAGTGAGAGAGAGGGTAGGACATCTTTCCAACTAGACTGATAATGATTGTGGGCAGTAGGGTAAGATGTAGGCAAAATAAGTAAAGCAACTTGAGCAAACTTTCTACTTTTCCATGATTCTCTTCTTTTAAACGTAAAAATATTCAAAAGTTGGATTTAAAATCTCATAAGGAATAAATAAGTACCTAAGAGTATCTCTAATCGATATATCAAAAGTGTTATATAGATATTTAACGGCTAGAAATAACATCTCACATCACTCCAATCGATGTGTCAAAGCCGATGTGGAATGAAGGCTGAAGGTTGAGATGTTATTTTTGACATCTCAAAAGAAAAATATCAAATAAATATTTTATTATTATTATTTTTTAAAATTAAAAATAAATCAACACTAAAATAATAATTTAATTTGACATATCAGGTGGAGTGTAAAACTGTGTAAGATATCAAATTGCCACATCAACTATCAAATTTAAATTTGATATTTGGTATTTGAATGCTCTAATCAAGGCAAAGTTAATTAAATATTAGGTTATGACACTATTCCTAGAGTATGCTGATTGCATTCTGACCGGCAAAAAGGATACTAAATGGAAAAAATCTTTCTTGTAATGGAACTAGCAAAAAATGATATCCTCGTTGTATGAGAGTTTCTCTCCAACACCTGGTATGAAAAAAGTGGTAATTTTCCGACATGACTCGATTTGGCAAACATAAACAATCTGATTTTACTGCAAACAAATTTATCTAACATTATATGGGGAAAACAAAAGTTGTACTTTTCTCATTTTAAACTTATTCTAAAATATAAAAGATTAAGATTTTAGATGATTTCTGTTGCCTTATATTAAAATGGGTTGGTGTTGATTGTCACTATAAGTAGTTGGTGGAGCCACAAACTCAATACAAAATGGAAATGGAAAGATGGGTCCGGTCCATATGAAGTATGAACATGTTCTAATTGTTCATGGGTCTCACTCCAAGTATCCAAACCGAACCAATTATTTCACCCAACCAAATATTTTTTGCATTAAAAAAAAAAAAACCAATTTTTAATTACAAAAAAAATCCCAATTTTTGTAACGGACACTAACTCCCCACTCCGCACTCATCCCCTCCCTCTTCTCCTCCGTCACTCACAATCTTCTGTGTCAATATTATAAGATTTCACGAGATTTAAAATCCCCAAAAGCCTCTAGGCGCCACGAGGTCTCTGAAACTCCTCTGTGTTTCTCAAGCAACGCCAAACCCATAAACCCAGTTTTTTTTGTCGCTATTCAAGGCCCCCAACCCCAACCCTCTCTGAACTGCGGTTCGTACAGTGACCTCCATCCTCCGGTGCCACGTCACCCCGCCGCAATGGCCGAAATGACGTTGGAGCTGGTGACCTACCTGCACGGCGACCTCGACCTCCATATCATCGAAGCCCGGCGGCTGCCCAACATGGACCTTGTCTCCGAGCGCTTCCGCCGTTGCTTCACCGCCTGTGACACTATCACAATCCCCCACTCCTCCCACTCCCGCCACACCGAATCCGACGGCGGAGAACACAAGCCCCAACACAGCCGCCCTAAGATCATCACCAGCGACTCCTACGTCACCGTTATGGTCCCCGAGACCACCGTGGCCAGGACGCGTGTCATAAAGAACTCGCAGAACCCGCAGTGGAACGAGCACTTCTTCATCCCCCTGGCACACCCCGTAATTAACCTCGAGTTTCAGGTTAAAGACAACGACCTCTTCGGCGCCGAGCTCATCGGCACCGCTAAGATCTCCGCCGAGAAAATCGCTACCGGAGAACTCATATCCGGGTGGTTTCCAATTATCGGGTCATCCGGGACGCCCCCGAAACCCGACTCGGCGATCCGGGTCGAGCTAAAGTTCACGCCTTTCGAGAAAAACCCACTGTACAAGCATGGTATAGCGGGCGATCCGGAACACAGGGGTGTGCGCCACACGTATTTCCCGTTGCGGAAAGGAAGCTCCTTGAGGTTGTACCAAGACGCGCACGTGCCGCATGGGCTGCTGCCGGAGATCGAATTGGATGGAAGGAAGGTGTATAGGCCTGAGAATTGCTGGGAGGACATTTGCTATGCGATTTCGGAGGCTCATCACTTGATTTACATTGTGGGTTGGTCTGTGTTTCACAAGGTGAGGCTGATTCGAGAGCCCAGCCGACCGTTGCCACGTGGCGGCGAATTAACGCTCGGCGACTTGCTCAAGTACAAGTCTGAAGAAGGCGTGAGGGTGTTGCTGTTGGTCTGGGACGATAAGACCTCACACGACAAGTTCTTCTTCAAAACGGTCACAATTCCAAATCTGCATTGTCGTTTTGAATTTGGTTTTTGCTTATTATGGATTTGTCAATCATTTTCAATCTGTATGGTTTGGAATCTTTTAGCGGTGTCTTTGATTGTAAATAGGGATGGATAATGGTTACCCATTGGCCCAAATGGGTACCTATGAGTTGGTGGTGATAGTGGTGGTGGCTTTGGTAGTGATGGTGATGGTGGTTGGTTGGTACCCATTGCTCATCCAAGTGCATACTGCAACCTATGCAATGCACTATATGGACTGAAATGTAAAGCCAGAAAAAGAAAAGAGAAAAGAAGAAGAGATCCCAAGTTGGACTATTTTATTCCATTTCGGGTAATGGGGTGTTAGAGGGGTACTTAAGTAGTTAATTGGGTTGGTTTCACACCTTCTATTACTCTCCCAGACTTTTGGACTGTAGCATATCTGTTCAGTAGTTCATCATCTTTATTCAGTTATGCTGTTTCCCTCCCCATCTTACTCTTAGTGAGATAACAAATTTTTAGTGCATTGTGTAATTTGTCAAGATGCTTGTGCAAGTATGTGAGGTCATGGAATTTTGTTCGTAATGTGAAGTTCGGATTGGTTGCAGGCAGGAATGATGGGTACACATGATGAAGAAACCCGGAAGTTTTTCAAGCATTCATCTGTTAATTGTGTTCTGGCAACTCGCTACGCCAGCAGTAAGCTTAGCATTATTAAACAACAGGCAGGTTTTGGACGCCCTTATTTGCGTGATTCAGCAAGCGTTCCTTTACTTTCATGTAAGATTTTGCTTTCCACTAAGCTGTTCAACTTGCTGAGTCTAACTTGCATTTTATGGGTTTGTGCAGGTTGTTGGAACCCTCTTTACCCACCATCAAAAATGCGTTCTCGTGGACACACAGGCACATGGTAATAATCGCAAGATAACAGCATTTATAGGAGGTCTTGATCTCTGTGATGGTCGTTATGACACACCTGAGCACAGACTGTTTCGTGATGTTAACACTGTATTTAAGGATGATTTTCATCAACCGACTTTTCCTGTAAGTAATTGGTGATTTGGTTATACAGTTTATTTCTGCATTGTTTCTAACATCCATAACAATTGGGATATTATTTAAGACCCTGTCATGATTTTCCTTGTCTTTCTTGTTTCTTTCTAATTCACTCACGTACTAGCATAATTTGTATATGATATTTTATTTTCAATGATTACTCAAGATCCACAAAATGAGGTTTGTATTCCTTTAAATAGACTGCTAAGATGCATATCTTTTTGGCTTTTTGTGTTTTGTTCCTGTACTAGGCTGGAACCAAGGCTCCGAGGCAACCATGGCATGACTTACACTGTAGAATTGATGGGCCTGCTGCGTATGATGTTCTTATAAACTTTGAGCAACGTTGGAGGAAAGCAACACAATGGAGAGAGTTCGGACTAAAAAAGAGGGCTTCACATTGGCATGACGATGCTTTGATAAAAATTGACCGCATCTCATGGATACTTAGTCCTCCACTATCTGTTTCAAAGGATAGAACAACTATTCCAGAAGACGACCCTGCTTTGTGGGTTCAACGTGAAGATGATCCCGAAGATTGGCATGTTCAGGTTGGATGATGAAACTTTCTTTCACTCTTTTTGTTATTTTCTGTTTTGTTCAATATATATATATATATATATATAATAAAAGAAAAAGGAGAATCAAGCTGGGTATATCTTTCTTTCTTGTGCAGATTTTTCGGTCCATTGACTCAGGATCACTGAAAGGATTTCCCAAAGCCGGCCCTAGTGCTGAGGCCCAGGTTTGTGTTTGAATTCCCCTCTCCCTCCCCCTTCTATCTTTCTTCCTTTTAATACTTTTAAATGTGTGGACAAAATCTGATCGTTCCTCTTGATTGTAACTGCAGAATCTTATTTGTTCAAAGAATCTGCTAATAGATAAAAGCATTCAAACAGCATACATCCAGGCAATCAGATCCGCTCAACATTTTATATATATTGAAAATCAGTATTTTCTTGGTTCATCATATGCATGGCCAGATTATAGAAATGCAGGTAAGCTGACAATATGCTGAGCACTGCATTATGATGCTTGTTTCTAGGAATTTTTTTTTTGGGGAGCAAAACTTTAGCTTTGCGAAACAATGCATCATGGGTATTATTTTATGTGCATAACTGCACTTGAAATTTATGGGTTCTAGCATTCTGTACATGGGAACCAACTCAACTTCCACACACCCCTCCCCCTTCCCCAAGTACAAATCTTTTTTTTTCCTAAGTAATTGCAATTTTTATTATTTACTCCATAATTGACTAGGAATATTGAAAATTTGCATCTTCATTCTATTTCTGTCGTTGGCTTTAAATTAGCCTTAATGACCCAAGACTATTGCACCTGCCACCTAACCACTTATATTTTTTCAAATTCACATTCTTCGGTTTGAAAAATATAAATAAAGTAATTGTTATTAATTGATACTAGATATATGCTTTCCTTGCATTCAAATTTATCTGAATATTTTCTTTCATGGTTTGAGCAGGAGCTGATAATCTTATCCCGGTGGAGTTGGCATTAAAGATTGCTAGCAAAATTAAAGCTAAGGAGAGATTTGCGGTGTATGTTGTTTTACCTATGTGGCCTGAAGGTGATCCAAAATCTGCTGCAATGCAAGAAATTCTTTTCTGGCAGGTATGTGATTATATATTATGGAAATGCTTATACACGGGAAACACATGTTTTGGTAAACTGGAACATTAAGATGGCTGTAATGTTCTTCTAATGACTATAAACAGCGATGGACTTTTTGCTTTGACATCATTGATTCTTTTTGCTGGTAGCCTTTTTTTGAGCTACTCTTTGCTAGTAGCTTGAATAATACATCATCTGTTGTTTGGTTTCCAATCAATGGGATTGTTTTCTTTGAAATTATTGGTTCAGAATTATTACTTTCGTGTTGTTCATCGTAGTATTGGTATCATGGTATCTATTATTAGATGTCAAGGACAAGGAACTAGTGAAAGTGTGTAAGAATAAGAATGGAAAGGACACATAGAAGTTGCTTTCTGACTTGTGCATGTTTACTTTGTGCAGAGCCAGACAATGCAAGCAATGTATGATATTGTTGCAAAGGCACTAAAATCGGTGCAGCTTCAGGACTCACATCACTCACATCCTCAAGATTACCTCAATTTCTATTGCCTTGGTAACCGGGAAAAACTTTCAGAGGAAACTTCAAATGACAATGGTGCTTCGGTAATTATTTGAGAATAATTGTCTTTCCAACTGCTCTGACTTTATCACTCAGTGCTAGCTTCTTGGTTGGCATAAACTAAATAGTAGGCCCTTAATCTGCATGGCTGAGAAATTCATGGTTTCCAACTACAATTTTCACAATATATTCACTTAATCTCTCTCATGCTTTCAGCTTTGAGATCTTAGTATATGCAAAATCTTAGCATGTACTCTGTGGGACCTTGAAATTTCAAAATATGTATCAAGATTAGTGCGCAAGACAGTAGAAAGATTTCCTCTATCCTGTTTGGTATATTTGGAAACCCCAAATAATTAAAGGTCAATGTCACGATCTGTCACATTTACATTATTCTAACAATGGGAAGGCAAAAATATTTTGTTAATGTAGATTATTCTAGTAGTTGTAGTATGTTACACATTTTAAGGCGAAAGCTCTATTTTTACTTATTTTAAAGGTTGGATTTTTGTTTTTGGCCATTGTTACAGATTAAATGCATTCACTTTTGTATTCCTACCATGCCAATGACCTTACGCGTTTTCCTGAGATTTACCATTAGTTCATCCCATGCCTCACAGAGGATAAGATGACCACTCAAGCTTAGATCTTTAAATTCATTAGATATCTGCCTTAATTTATTGTCTGCGAGAACTTTTCAGATGTTGGCCTTTATAATAAAATTTTCTTTCAGGTCTCCGATGCATATAAATATCAGCGGTTTATGATTTATGTTCATGCCAAGGGTATGGTAGTAGATGACGAGTACGTAATACTTGGATCTGCCAATATCAACCAAAGATCAATGGCTGGTACCAAAGACACTGAGATAGCTATGGGTGCATATCAGCCCCATTACACTTGGGCTGAGAGGCGGAAACATCCATTTGGTCAGGTATGCCACTCTCTATAATTTTTCTTGTGTTTTGGCAAACTTCTTATATGAGGCTCCTTTCTTGGCTGATGCCGAGGAGGATATTTATGAGCATGAGTCAGTACCTTCAGCTTCCGAGAGACTTCATGAGCACTAGCTGTTATAATTGTTCTCGTCTTGGTTCAGAGTAGCAGTTCCTTTGCTTTTTGCCCCTTCTTTCCATTGTTTTCCAAGAACAAGTTCAAATGCATTTAAGAAACTTCACAGAATCCCGTTGTGGTCGAGCTTATTGAATATAGTTATTTACCTCCCGGATTTAGAATTTGTTGACAACATAAAGAATTTGCCTTTTTTCAATTTCTTTTACACTTACGTGCTTTAATTAGACATACAATATTCTTTTCATGCAGATATACGGATATCGAATGTCACTTTGGGCTGAGCATCTTGGTAAAGATCCATGCTTTGGAGAGCCAGAGAGTTTGGAATGTGTGAGGACAGTCAACGGGATTGCTGAAGAAAACTGGAAGAGATTCACATCTCCAGATTTTACACAACTGCAGGGTCACCTTCTGAAGTATCCTCTGCAGGTAGATGCTGATGGGAAGGTCGGCCCCCTGCCGGGACATGAAAATTTCCCTGATGTCGGCGGTAAAGTAATTGGAGGTCATTCTGCCGCACTTCCTGATACTCTCACAACATGATCTCTCTAGAGTCTTATGTTCATACACGATTCGTTAAATAAAATTGAAGCGATACGTCACCCAGCCTCCGAGTTACCAGATCAACCTAGTTGCTGTTTCTTTCTTGCTGATTCAGTCCGTTTCCTTGTTGATTAGATTCTGTGAATTTCTACTGTAACTGATGCATATGTGCCAACATAGTTGAAAAGATCACTCTGTGAATTTACACACAATGACTTGGAAGATTAGATATTGTGAATGTAGATTTTTCATTTCTTTTTCTGTTTCTGTTTTTGTACTAATTGGTTGAAGTTCTTAAGGCAGTTGCATTATATATTTTTATTCCTGTTCCTAATATGGATGGCAAGCAAGCAGTAAAGTGCAATAAACCAAAGTTACTTCCAATGAACCAAAATTCAACCATAAACTTGACATTAAACCATGCAATAAAAAAACAATTAAAAATTGTTCCCTCTAAATTCAAATACTAACCAAATTTATTCGTGATAATAATCAAATTGACTAGTCTAGTATTTTTTACGGTAAAAAAAAAAAAAAAAAAAATTCCTACTTGATAGATAAAAGAGAATCAAAATTTTCCGAATTACCTTAATAAATAGAAATTACTATAAGAAGAAATATTTTTACAAAAACTTTCTCCCACCAAAAAGTTTATCGTTCAATCAAATTTACAGGTTAACAGATTAAAATTGAAAAAAATAAAAAAAGAAATGGTTATCTATATATATAAAGCAAAATGTAGAGAATGATAAAACATTGAAAATACCAGAAAATGTCCTTAGTTAATGCAAACATTAAGAATTAAAATTATTAATTAAATGAGGATAATATAGTAAATTCACACATTTCATATTAAAAAAAATTAAAATTAAAATTAAAATTAAAATCAGATAATGAATCCTATTTTTATGGAACACAACTACTCATTATTTTTTTAATTCTAAAATAAATTTTAATTTATAAAATAAAAAAAATAAAAAATAAAAACTTCTTGCAAGCGCTGCTAGTTTAACATAACAAATATGTGCCTTCAACGTAGGAGATTATACCCCTGACAGATATATAATGTAATTTCCGGTTTACATACACAATAGATACAAAGTGGGCTTTTCCCCTTTTAAGAAAGCTCATTGACCCCAAACCCTAATACCTCGACTTTGTTCTCTAGGGTTCTTCGTCTTTGCCCTCTGCGAATGGTAATCTCTCTACTTACGTGATGCTCTGCTGCTGTTGCATGCTTGAGAGAGCTGAAAGATTTTAATGCGTTTTTCTTTTTACATTTTTTGCAGGCGGATTCTCCTCGCAAAAAGTAAGCCCTATAATTTCTATTGCTGTTTTTCAATTTCTGGGTTCGAATTGCATCCTAATATATATTATGTATATTTGTAGAAAAATAATTGCCTTTCAACATACTTGTTGGGTCGAGGCTTTCGATCTATTGGTGCTGATACTTTTGCTTTGTGTCAGTGTATTGGAGTTATTGGAATTTTTATTTGACTATGTTTGGCTATTGAAGCTTTCTTTGTCTGTTTTTTGTGAGCCACTTACCATCCGTAAATCATTTTGTCAAAATCACTCTCTCTCTATCTTTCTGTTTTTCTTATAAGAAAGGAAGAACACAAATTCCCTGTTTTAGGATTTTCAATCTTAGCTTCGATTTTTACAAATACAGTCATAGATATGCGAGTGGGTAAGGAAATCATACGGTTCTGCTTATATGCTGTGCCTTAGTCCATGGAAGATGTTCTACGGGCAATCTGTTTATTTGGGAAACCATCCAATGCGGAAACTGTTCATACATGCGAGGTTTTGTCTTTACCATGTAGGTCTAGGTGGTGTAATTTTAGAATGGTATATGCAAGTTATGTTTATGCTTGGAAGTTTTCACTTTGGAGTTATAGAGGATAAAGTCACCCAGAAGTTTTATGTTCAGATTTGTTACTTTTTCCATTATGTTTTGCAGAACGTTTTAAATGTCTTATTTAGTGGGGCGAAAATTGTTGAATTGTGATACTAATGAATCAGGGAGACTCTAGTTAAATATGTGGTGTTCATATGATTCCATTTGGGGTAGTTGGTTATGATCAACATGGCTTGCTTTCTCATTTTTCACACTGAGACGACCATTCTAGGGTCTGGTAATAAAAGAATTATAGGTGAATATTATCTTTTAGAGCATATTAGCTGTGAGTTTCTTTTCATTAGGAAGATTCACTATGTGGGAAAGTGTTTTGTGCTGTTTGGCTCTTATTTTTTGATGTTGTTCAGAAGTTTTATGCCATACATATGTGTAAATCAGGTACTCACGATCCCCTTCTCCGTGGAGAGCTCAGTCCAGGTCCAGGTCCAGGTCTTGGTCTAGGCCTAGGTCAAGGTCAAGATCTTGGTCTAGGCCAAGGCAGAGTTCTCACTCTAGAAGTCGTGGCAGGTTGGTCTTTACTTTTTTTGCTTAAATGTGTTGTTCATGTTTATTAGTATCAGTGTTTTTAAAAGGCAAAAACAAGCACTCCATGACTCGAGAGCAGGGTGCCCAAGGTGTTTCTTTGTTGCATGACACAGTTTTGCCTAGGATTTGAAGAGGAAAATTAATACCCCACTTAGAGCCCCTTTCTAAATAATTAGAATATCTCAGTAGTCTCTAACCCAAACAACCAAGTAGCTCTCAGATATTTTTGGCCGCTCTAAGGTGGTTCCCTGCAGATTTATATTTCTTAAATTTCAATAATTCTCACCCCTGAAGGCTTACACCTCAATGCCTTGTGGCTTATGCCTCACTTGTGAGGCACAAAACACCTCACATTATGCCTTTGCATTGGAAAACATTGGTTTTGAAAACATTGATTTATTAATTTTAGTTTTAAAAATACTGGTTTTAGTAACTTCAGTTTTTCTGCCATGTGACACCAATGATTCTTATAAATGGTTGGCGTTTTTTTGGGTGCAGATCAAGGTCCAGAAGTCCTGGCAGGTTGTTGTTAATTTTGGTTTTTCTTTACAGGAGAATATCTGTTTATAAAGTTGACAGTGGTCAAACCTTCTTTCGATTTATGACACTGATATTTTTCTCTGGTGCTCATCTAAGTTTTGTTTTATGTGGTAGGCCTGCTGCTATAAATCCTGGAAATACACTGTATGTGACTGGCTTATCAACAAGGGTCTCAGAGAAGGATGTTGAAAGGCATTTTTCAAAGGAGGGGAAGGTGCTTTTATTATTTTCTATTTTATTTAGTGAAAGTTTTTTATTGCACTAACTATTCCATTATTCATGGTATAGTGATGAATTTTGCATTTATATATTCTGCTTGCCTTATTTCACAGGTAGCCTCATGCTTTCTTGTTGTGGAGCCCCGCACTCGAATTTCTCGTGGTTTTGCCTTTGTTACTATGGACTCTGTTGAAGATGCTGAACGGTGCATTAAACATCTCAACCAGTCAGTTCTGGAAGGTCGATACATCACTGTTGAGAGGGTAATGTGATTTTCATACGGTGATAAACTTTAAACCATTTGTTTTGTTTTGTTTTTCTTGACTTGGCGGTTTTCTGGTTATATTCATAACTCACTGCGTCAGGTATGTTGGCAGCAATCACAGATGATGAGTTTATCCATGTCAACTTTAGTGAAACAGCTTGATCAATGGCAAGCTTAAACAGCTTTTCAAATGCGCCTGATCAACTAAACATAGCAACTATATTCCAACAACTATACAACTTCAGCATTCACTTTCAACTCTCAACTAATCCACGGACATTACCAACAACTTTCTAATGAGGCTTTTATGGTATTTCATAACTGGCATTCATTTTGTGGACACTAATCGTATCACATATGTGCCTGGATATCTTGTGCTTGTTTCTGTGTCCAGATTTCCCACTTTATTTAGTTTCCTCTTAAGTTTTCTTTATCAAATATATATTTTTAAATCTGATCAAGTATAAAAAATAATGTTGCTTGTGGTAAGATATATTTCAGTTCTTCAAATTTTGTTAATGATTCTTGTATGATTAATTTTTCTAACTGTATAATGGAAATTTCAAAGAATTAAGGATTTATATGTTTATTTTCAGTCTCGGAGGAAGCGGCCAAGAACTCCAACACCTGGGCATTATCTTGGGTTGAAAAATACTAGAGACTATGGTATGCTTAATATGCTTTCCTATGTAAATAATAAAAGTGCAGTTGTCTCACTGTGGTTTGTTTGCCTATATCTCATATTTTATCTCTGTATTGGTGACAGGTTATCGAGGTGATCGGGATGGGGATCGGGATCGGGATCGTGGTAGGTATCGTGGGGGCTCAGGTCGTGATGACTATGGATATCGGAGGTCTCCAAGGCGCTCACCGTACAGAGGTGGCCGTGATTATTCTCCTAGGGGTTCACCTTATGGCGGAAGATCTAGAAGGGAGAGGTCTTATTCTCCCTATGGCAGCCCTGAAAGGAAGTATGCTCGTGGCTCTAGATGAGTGTGTGTTGTGATTTCCTGTCCAACAAAATTTACAGACTAAGGGACAAAATGTAGCAATGTAATGATTGTGTTCTGAAGTCTGAAGTTCCTCTGGTTTCGTTTCTCATGTTGTTACTAAGTAGTAGGATTGCTGGTTTGTGCCTTTGGACATGGGAATCGATATATAATATGTGGCTTAGCTTATCTCCAATTTTAGTCTTCCCTGTTTGTACACAGTTTTATGTGAAATTTGAACTATGATATAGTTGGTTTCGATCTTGCAGAAAGCCTAACCAACGGTGCAAGTTTGGCCAAAGAAATTGGCCCTTTTACTTTTGTAGTCTTGATGATTCTCACCTCATTACTTTTCCTAGCCTAGTTAAATGTTGTCAAGTTAGTAGCCATGTTTTCTTCCAAAGAAAATCCCAGTTGACCTCATCTTAAAAAGTTCAAAGGTTACAAAGGACCACTAGGAAAGGTCTTAATAGGAAAGGTCGTCTTTGATTCGAGTGTGTGAGTTTGGTACCATCACCCTCTTGATAGGAAAGGTCTTAAAACATTAAAAAACAAACCAGATTTAAAGGTTTGGGCTAAAACGTGCTTTCGGCGCAATCAATCTCAACCCGATAAAAGCCATAGGCCTATAGCTGGTTGCCTAGGTGATAATCAGCAATCTGGGCCTAGCCCAACTATTAATTGTACAACTTATCACTCCAAATATGAAGAAGAAACAGACAACTCCTTGTTTTCATTTTGAGGGAAGCTTGAGCTTAGCAAGTGCAAGGCCATGTCACTCTCTGTAAACCCCCAATCCTCTAAGCTTTTCTCTCTCCTCCCCGCCAAACCTCTCTCTCTCACCACCACACCTCACAAGCTCGCACCGCCCACAACCATAAAGTTTCAGAGAAAACTACACACACTCTTACCCTCTGTTAACTCTTCTTACTCCATTCAAAACGACTCTTTCGAAGAAGACCATGTAATCGGTGACTGCGTTGTCTTCGAAGAAGGCATATTCGACGACCCTTATCTCCAAAACAACACCAAAGTCGATACTTTTAACCCAACCAAAGCAAAACCCAGAAAAGCTATCGATGAAATTGGGTCTGAGAACTTGGTTCCGGACCAATGGAGAGAGGTACAAGCGGAGATTAACATAACGAAGAAAGAGAGGCGCAAGATAGCTCAAGAAGTGCAGTTTGGTACGAGGGTCGAGAAGCGGAAGAAGGGGTTAGAGCCCATAAGGGATTTGAATTTGGAGGAGTACTTGGCGTACAGAGAGGCCAAGTTGAATCAATTGAAGCCTCTTGTTTTGGATGACGCTTCAGGTTTGGCTCAGGTCGAGTATGCTAAAGCTAAGGAGTTGAAAGATAATGAAGGTAATGATGGGTCTTTGAGTGAGCGAGTGGCGCCTAAGAATCCAAGGTGGGCGGTTTATGGGAAGGGTCTGGAGGATGTTACTGAGTTCTTTAACAGTGAGCATTATGAGCCTGGTGCTAAGAAATCTGAAGGTGATTGCTTTCCTCTTTTCTCTGTTATATATTTATACTGAGCTTTCAGATGGGGCTGAGATTTTCTAGTATGTTCATGTGGGTTCTGTGAAATGCTGGTTTTAGCTTTGAGTTTTATTGAAAAGTAGTAAATTTTGGTATATAGGTCTAGGATAATGTAACAAAGTATAATTTTTTTTTTTTATACTGCAGATAATCAAGCTCTCTTTTTAACCAATTTTTCAGACATGGACAATTTTTCCTAGGTTGAACTTGAATTGGTCTTTTTTTGGGTGTGTTTGATGGATATGGTCTGTGAAATATTGTTTGTTGCTTGAATGAACAGGACCCCGAAAGTTGTTTACGAAAGAGGAGAAGGCTATGCTAAATAAGCGAAAACCTGATATAGCTGCTGCCACCTCTGTAAGTGTCACTTGTGTTATGATCATTAATATGTAATGGTTTCTGTGTTTATTGTTAGATTGATTTTCGTTTTTCTCATTAGAAAATCATTCCTTAGTGAAACCCTTACTTGTTGTACCTTACGTAAATTTGAACATATACAGCTGCCCCCGCACACAATCACATTTTTGTAGTTCTAGTTCGATGAACTTGAAGGTTTTAACTTGATTTTGGTGTATTTGAAATCTCTTTCAGATCAAATGGCTACCACTTCACACTCTTGCTGCATCAGGAGAATTTTACCTTATGGATGCTTTATTGAAACATAATGCTGATATCAATGCTGTGGATAAGGTATATAAATGGCCACCTTTTCTATTGGAATGTTAACTGCAAAGATTGTTCTTTCCTTTTCATTCTTGATTTGAGCTTTGGTTCATTGCTTTCCAGGATGGTTGGAATTCTCTTCGTAAAGCAATTCTTGGTAAAAATCAGGCCATCACGAACTATCTTTTAAGAGAATCAGCTAATCCGTTTATTCGTGATAAAGTGAGTAGATTACCTAGTGAATCTCCCAATCCAGTTTGGTTTTAGCGTTACTATTATTGTTCTAACTAAATGTTTATGTTGAAAACAGGATGGCGCCACCTTGATGCATTATGCTGTCCGAACAGCTTCCAGTCAAGCAATTAAAATTCTTCTGTTATATAATGTTGAGATAAACCTTCAGGACAATGTACGGATTATAATTTCCCATGCTTGCTTACACTTTGGTATGCAATATAAAGAAACAATTATTCAAAAAGTTTTACTTTGACTTTATAGGATGGATGGACACCATTACATCTAGCTGTTCAAGGCCGAAGAACAGATGTGGTGAGGCTTTTATTGATTAAAGGATCGGATAAGACATTGAAGAATAAGGTAACTTTTGAATGATTCCTTTAGCTTGTGTTTGTAGTGCATAAGTTTTCTGCATTTTGCACATGCTTGGTTGGATGCATAAAAGAAACTATGAGCGATTGCTTCTTGAACTGTCCTTCATATGATTTCTGCTCTCACGTGTCGTAGTTCGAGTCTAAGCACCTTATCGACATTCTGGTGTATGCTTTAGTTCTTATTGCCCTGACGTGCGACTGTAAGAATGATAGTTGATTGTAATGTAAGTCATCTATTTGTTGCAGGATGGTTTAACCCCTCTTGACCTTTGCCTCTATTCTGGTCAAGAAACAAGGACTTACGAGCTAATTAAGCTGTTGAAGCTTCTTCCCAAGCCACGCTAATTGGTTAATATTCGAACCACAAATATACCTGATCGGTGTTTCGGCTGCCCAAATGATCTGATGACAAGCCGGGGTTTGATCTATACCATAACTTTTACATAAAAGTTTCAGCATTTCAGATGATCATCCATCAGTCCAACTTACCAGTCACAAGAGCCAAGTGCCAACCACAATATCAACCAGGGAAGGCCTGTAATTTTGTAATTGTTTGTAATTAAAAAATCATTGAAAAATCATTGTAGAATGCAAATTTTTTTTTTTCCTTAAATGAGAAAATCCCATTAATAATTTGGGCCGGTTCATGTTATGCTTGAGTCTGCATCAGCATGGCACATGCCCAACACAATCAAATGGAGCTTGACACGAACAGGCATGACATCTATGCATGAAGAAGAGTGTGCTAGATCGTGGTGAAACAGAGTATCCTCTTTGTTTTCTTTGGGTTCAGCGAGTATCCTAAACTATACGTCCTCACATTATGCCATGTGTCGTAACATTATCTCGTATTATTATGTAATACCTAGCGTTATGCCATGTGTCGTAACGATATGTCACATGTAAATTCATTTTTAAAATCGTAACATCATATTGGATGGGAGATTAGAAGATAGGATTTCGGGAATAGGGGTAAACTCGTTCAATCACTTGAATTTTAAACTTGTTATACGCAATTGTTTTTTAATTCAACATCGGTTTCGATATTTTGAGCTACAAATCTCTTGCTCGTAATCCTTTCTATTTTATTTGATCTCGAAAGGGAGGGGTTAGGTTGGAACAAAATTATAAAAATTAATTATGAGTTCATCTAGTTTAATGACATTGACATATAATTGACTGGGGAGACAAGCACAGGATGGGCGTATCTTTGTCAAAATTCCCCTTGATAAAAGCGAACCGAAGTTGAGCCAGCAAATGAAAAGAAGAAAGCGCCATATTGTTGAAATCGAAAGAAACTCAACCAACTCTCTATTTTATCTGTTTCTTCAGCTCTCTCTCTCTCTCTCTCTCTCTCTCTCTCTCTCTCTCTGTACATTGATATTTCTTCTTCTTCTTCTATAATGATCGGAGCTCAATTTCATGTGACGGATCGCTCAGCTGCCATCCGTTCGATCCCAAGCACTTGGCCTGCTGCTAGTTCTGCTTCTTCCTCCTCGCTCCACTCGGTCTTCACGGTTCGATTAGGTTTCAGAACGACAGAACGGTGTCGTGGCCTCAAATCGATCGCCATTAGCTGCAACAACTCTTCCTCTCGTTCCAGATCCAGGAATGCCGATCACCACGATTACGATTATCTCCAAGCTTCTCTCCTCCTCTCAGGTCCCAACTCTCTCTGCACCACCTATGATCACATACATATATGTATAAATATACGTGTACGTATATTTCTATGTATCTGTAATAACTTTTTGAATTGATTTTGATTTGAATCTGTTAAATTCTTACTTTTTCGTCCAAAGATGAAGTCTTTACCTGTTTGTCCATATATTCTGTTGATTTTTATTGTTTTTAATTTGTTGGTTTCGAATGTTGCAGTGTAAAGTGAAGTAATTTGTTGCTAATTCAGTGATGGGGTGTGATGATCATGTTTTGAAGTTGTTGACTGTGTTAAATTAGTGCAGAAACTATATCTCACTACCGTATGCAAAAGCGAGGGTTTAAAGAAGAGACGAAATGGCAGTCCTCTGGTAAATTGCGTCCCTTTTCAGCTCAAGCAAACCGATCTCGAAACCTCTTTGATACCTTAGGCCGAAACTTTCTCCAGCGTTTCCAAAATCCCACGATTTTTCTCAAGATTTCTTGTGATGGAGACTTTTTGCTTCCAATTGTTGTAGGTATATAAAATTATGTACAGGAATATAAGTGTAATTTGAAGTGTCACATCCTCTGGTCACCAACTGTAACTTATCTGATTTTTGTTTTTCAGGTGAATTTGCCATAGAAAATCTCATCGATGCCCAATGGGGAGATGAGAATGGGGTAACTGTTTGAGTTCTGTAATTAAATGGGTTGCTTTCTTATGTAAAATGTACATTGACCCCAAAAACTGGTCATTCTACAGGACTCCCCTGATCAATTCCAGTTTGTGAGTAATCTCGTCGGCAAACTTGGTTATCAAGTATGTAGTTAATTTTTTTCCCATGTATTAATTACTTTCTGAAGGGCCGAAGGCTTTTATCATTTGTCCTTTTCCTGCTTTAGCTACTCAGTTTATGTTTATTGCATGTCTATAAGGAAACCTAATGATACTAATAACTAGATTTTTAGAAAAAGTGAGTGGTGAGAAGGGAATGTATGTAAGCTTTTTGTCTTAAGAGGACATTCAGTTTTTTATCCAAGTTGATAGTGGGGTGTAAAACCATTCAGGTCATTCTCTTATTTTGTTGCTACCTCTTCAATTCCAGGTGACTATGGTGAGAATTACAGAAAGAGTGATGAATACTTACTTTGCCGGATTGTGTTTTAGCAAGGTGGTAAACCCTTGTGAGTTATGAACTAATATTTTAAGAAAGTGAAGCAACCTAATGACATCAAGGTTCCTATTATCTGCAGCCAGGGGAACACGAGGTTTTTAATGTGAATGCACGTCCGTCAGATGCCATAAATGTTGCACATAGAAGCAAGGTAAATGTCTTTCTTGCATTCATCAATACAAATGCTCATAGACTTTGTGTCCATGCGTGTTCCTGCTTCTTCATGGGCATGAAAAAAACTGTTACCTTTCTGTTGAAGTTCGCAAGATCTAAAAATCTATCACACATGCACATGATCATTTCTTTTGAAACTACTGCTAACTTTGTGTGACGCTTGCCATATGCAGGTGCCCATATGTGTAAATAAACAGATTGTCTTAACTGATGCTGTAAGAATCAGTTATGGGATGGGCCGAGTGCGTGATACAAAGTCTGTTTATGATGTATCTCTTGACAGGTATTGAGTTGTATTTTGTGCACCTCAAGTTTGTTTCATCAGTTAATTTCTGGTTCTAATCTTTAGTTAAATTCTTTTCAGTGCCGCAGATGGTCCCGATTTTTTAATTCAAGAACTTGAGTTGGTTAATAATATCAGTTTAGCTATTAAAGAGGAAAGATATAAAGATGCAGGTATTTTATGTACTGCATTTCTGATATACACAACATTTCTAGGTCACATTACTTCTTCTTTTCTTCATCAATTTGCTTCTGATTGCCTGATGGTTTTACATATATTGGATTATTTATCAATTAACGAATGGATCCTGCAGCCATGTGGAGAGACAAACTAGTCAAGCTTCGCAAGTCAATTCAAGGGCCTTAACCAAATATATAAGGTTAATCCGCTTCTAAATAAGTTGATGCTTCTACGCACTGTTGGCATAGCAATTCATTATGGAGATTCTAGTGCAAGGAACACCTTTATGCATTATTGGATAATGAGAGAACTTTTAAAATATTGAATGTACAGCTACTGTAGAATATTGAATACTGCCCCCAAGTTTGTATATGTAAAACCATGTACTCAGATGGATACTTCAAACCATAAGCATGGTCAGCCTTCTTTGGAGATTCGTATCCACGGTTTGTAAATCTCAGCAAAGTGTTATATGACAAGAAAGAATGAAATTGCGTTCGTTTGAATCTAATTGAAACAATATATTGTTCTTTCTAAGATCTTTGGTGTATTATTAGATTTGTGCAATGCTTAATCTACTGGTATTTTGAGCTGACATTTGAAAGCTTAGTGTACTCTTAATCCTTGGCAACTACAGCTACAATGGGGGCTGAACTCGAAATTCGAAATATGTCATCAAATTCTTCAAATTTTGACTCTTTCTTTTCTCTTTTTTTATTAATTCATTTTCCCAAATTACAAATTTAGCGTCTTCTTAACTTCCTTACCCAAGGGACAGATGTTTGTTCAACAATTGTCACTCCAGTAACCTAAACTACATGCCACAACATGTATTTTAATGATCCAAAGAGTAGCCTTTGTATGCAAAAATGACCAGTAGCTATATTCTTCACCAATATGAACATGTACACTTTACAGACGAGAGAACAAAAATATGGATTAAAATAGCAACCAGCAACGAGAGTTGCAGTATGCATTTTTTTTAACGACAAAGGTGGAGGCACTACAACTTATTAGAATTTCCACTACAAACTTTAATTCAGCCGTCTGCACATGGAAGGAATCCTTGGAGGCATCTGCCATCTGATCGGCATCTTCTCACCGTCTCCCCACAGAGCATAGGCTTCTTCTCCATGCGCAGCATCATCACCAATGTCAAGGTCCTCTTCCTTCATCCTAAGATCAACGATACGGCTGATCAAAATGCAAATCAAGCTTGTGACAACGACATTCCATACGATAATGAAAACTGCTCCAATGATCTGGTGCCCCATTTGTATGAGGCCATCTTTTGGTTTCCTATCAAGGATGCTGTACATTAAGCCTGGACCGTAATGGCTAGTCGGGTACATCATTCTCAGAAGGTTGGCTCGAGCAAAGAAGCCTGAGAGGAGACCCCCCAACAGGCCAGCCACGGCGTGGGTGTGAAAGGCCCCCAATGTGTCATCAACACTTTGGAAGAGGGCTGATCTTCTGTGCAATACCATCATGGTGTACCAAGGTATTGAACCAGACATTGCTCCCATTATTATTGCTGCCCATGGCTCCACAATCCCTGCGCAGGTAGATATTATTTGGTGGGATGCTGCAAAATTGCTTCTTCTTACTTTTTTAAATCAAAACTCAGTTCATAAACATTCATAACCGTCATGTTTTTGTCTGGTTGTTTTACTTCAGTTCATAGAAAGTGACAAGCAGCTACCAAAAAACATGTTCTTGAAAGATATTTTCTACGGCCTTATGAAAGCAATGTTTATGCTATGTTTTCTTGCCATATATAATATATAAATGTTTCATTATCAACCTATTTGACACTACACTTTAAAACAAAATGGACGAGAGATAGTTTGATAACATAACATGTCATGATTTTGTGCAAGAGAATGTCTTCATTCATTATGTGAATTGAGCAAGGACTAGTTTACCTGCACCAGGTGTGATGCAGACGAGGCCAGTGATCATCCCCTGGACCGCGCCGATCACGGAGCTTTTCTTGTACACTACCATATCAAGGGAAACCCACACCAAGAGGCTAGTGGCAGTGCATATATGGGTGTTGATAATGGCCAAAGATGCAATCAAGTTTGCTGCAAATGGAGAGCCACCATTGAACCCTGTCCATCCAAGCCACAAAAACCCTGCACCTCCCAACATGTGAATTATGTTGTTTGGAGGGAAATGTTGCCTGTCATGTGATTGCCTTGGTCCTACCTATATGATAGCAACATTCAATACTAAACCACCGCCAAAAAACAAAACAAAAACAAAGAAACAAGTATTATACATAGAAGGGTTTCGGGTGTCCATATCAATTACCCAATAAGCAGCAGTAAAACCAGCCACACCAGATGACAGATGAATCACATATCCACCAGCATAATCAATGATGTAGTTCTCAAGAAACCCTTTTCCCCAAATACTGAAAGCACCAACTGTGTAAGACAAGGTGAGCCACATTGGCACAAACAACATCCAAGCATAGAAGTTCATCCTCCCAAGCAAGGAGCCCCCAAGCAATATCACAGTAATGGCAGCAAAAACAAATTCATAGTAGACATAATCAGCCATTGGAACATAAAAACCTCCATACTCATGGAGGAGAAACCTTCGGGTCAGAGCAAAAGCAGGCTTGCCCAATATTGGGCAAAATCTGGTACCAAATGACATGTTGTGAGCCCAAAGAACCCAACAGATGAGGACTGCAGCAAAGGCATATAGGGCCATGAAAGCTGAGTTTACAGCCCATTTCTTCTTCACCATGCTTCCATAGAGTATGACAAGGCCAGGAACACTCTGCATGCCTACCATGGTGGTTGCTATTAGCTGCCATCCATTGTCTCCTTTGTTGTTCCATCGTGGTGATGCTTCGTCTGGCAGGAGATTCACCGGGAGAACTCCGGAGTAATTGCTATAAGTCATCGAAAGTGGTATAGAGGAGGAGAGAAACTTTGGTGAAATTTTGGAATAGCTTAGCAGGAACAGCAAATATATAACAAAGTTATGAGTTGTTATTGCACTTTGTAATAATCTACAAGTTTGATTTCTTGTAGAAAAGTATATACTGAACACTCATTGCTGGCTGATGTTACAGATTCAATTTGAAAATTTTAAAGCAGTAAGCAAGGGTACCATAATTTGGGTGCACTTAATCAAATTAGTTTTGCTTGGCCTCTGTCATTTGAGTTGTTGTTGCACTAACATTCTGAAAGCAACTTTTATTAGAAAACCTCAAAATTTTGATACTGTGTGTCTCCACAGTCCACATTAGCAAGAAGAGTTCCGTCAAATGGCTCCAAGAAGAGGCATAATTTGGATGTTGGCATGGGTTTGAATATGGCAGCTATTGCTTGGTGAAAATGTAAGAATTTTTTTGGGTGTAAATTGATGGGATTTATTTTAAATTACACCTTTGAATATTCATTTTTGTTTCCCTTTTATCTCTTTGTGAGTGATTTCATTAGCTGGGACTGGGAGCGTGGAAAGCTATGGCCCATGGTATATTCTGCTTGGCCTCACCTTGAGAAAGAATCACAACTTGCAAATTGTTTAGGAACAAATAAATAAAATACATCTTGCATGCGTTTGCTTTAGCTTTGAACATATTGTTCCTTCCTCAAATTGCCTATAATGAACTGAGAGGCTTACACACACAACATTTACACAAGAATCAATATTAAAAAATTTTAAAAACAAAAAAAACAAAAGTCTCTCAATTCTCCACACGAAACTTGTTGCTTTATAATTTATATGCATGGCTTAATCATGCAATACTTCTAATTTTTATTTAAAATATTAAAAAAAGAATAAAAACATTTTCCAGCCATGAATTTCATGAACTGGGGAAGATTAGACCACCAAATGATATCCAAATTCTTCCTGACACTTGCAAACCTCCATTGATTTATACATGAAATTAAAAAACCAATAGAGAGAGAGAGAGAGAAAAAAAGAGGAGGAAGAAGAAGAAGAATTAATGAAGGTTTCATTAATACTTGCCATATTTGTGCCAACAAAGAAGCATCACCACACACCTCCTAGCAATATAGAACCTGGACCTTTTCTCTCTGATCATGCTCCAACATCCTTGCCTCACTGCACACCCACCACCTCCACCTCCACCTCCAGATGAACTTGAAGAAGAAGACCCACCCAACCCTTTACGCCTCACTTGCTTTGATGTGCATTGACCCATAATCTGTCACCAAACCCTCCAAGCTACTTTGAAAAGACCAAAAAAAAAACAAAACAAAACAAAACAAAACAGAATGATATATGGTACAAAGAATTGATCTAATTAACCCCAACCCAAAACAGAGCAAACCCAACAAAGATTTCTCATAAATTTTTACAGCTTAAACCTCAATTTGTTGCTCTGCTTAAGCAAGAAACTTTGAGATTTATGGTACAAAAGAAGTAAGCTAATACACCCCCAATCTAAACAGAGCAAACCCAACAAAGTTTTGCCATATCTTTGCTGCTCAGCCCACATCAGCCAGGGTTATAAAAACCCATAAGAAAACCACTTCATGATGTTCTTCGTGTCAACCACTTGTCTATCTCTCTCTCTCTCTCTCTCTGACTCTGTTTTTGTCTTCTCTGTGTTTTTGTTCCCATGAATATTATGAATTGACAAATTAATTGCCAAAAAGCAAAGGTTTTTAGTTTTATTTTATAATTCTGTTGTTGTTACGTTTCCTCGCATAAGACGATCCATCCGACGGCGGTGGTTTAATCGAGACCACTCTTGCGGTTTTGTCGTCCACGTTTCCTGTTATGATTGGATCATTACTCAACCGCTGTGTTAAGCAAAAGGTTTGATTGTTATATTGGTTATGGACTTTTTACTCGAATAATAATATTTCCTTTTAATTTCAGCTCGAATTAACAATTCCTAGACAATTATGAGTTGCAGCAACCCAGTTGGTTTTGGAAAGGTAATTTATTGGGTGGAACAGCCTTTGTTTAATTGGATAAAAGGTAATTTACATTAACCACTTCACGGTTAATCTAAACACAATAATATCAAAATTTACAACAACAAAAAAGAATTAATACGGAAAATAAATTATAAATGAATGTTTAGGTTTTCTTTCTTGCATTTAGAGAATTATTTGAAGAAAGGGAAGAAAAATTATAAGAGAGAATCAAAGGAGAAGAGTGGGGTTCCACAAGTAAGTCATCTCGGCTCCAGATTGTGAATATGCCCTAACGCTGATGGTGAGAGTAGCCAATCTCCCTCTAAATTTTTCTAAATCAAAAAGGAAAAGAGTAGAGGTCATCCCACCATGGATGATGTTGCATAACAGCTTGTGGCGTTCATATTTTGTGGTTTAATAAATAAAATAGAATGCTATTGAAAACCATAATTGAGATTTCTGAGTTTTGTTGTTGTTAATAATAGGGCACTTTATCAAATAATTCCTACCAAATTCGAGTCTAGTAAGGGACTTTTGTTCCAATAAAATAAGTTAATTGACTTTTGTTTATTTGGGTCATGCACTGTGTTTTCTTCCAAGCCGCATATGCTATTCACATTTCGATTGTCAAGGGAATGGCAATAATCCCCACTAGAAGAAACAGAAAAATATAAATTAGCAAATAACTTCAAAGTTCAGCAATAGGCATTTGTGGCATCATCAAGCTACCTGTACTCTACAAACCCAATGGGACAAGTAACAACCAACATGACATGATCACCCTAAGGACCGACACCATCGTCTCCACCTTGTAGAACTACGAGATCACCCTAAGGACGCCTTTGGCATTCAGGGGTTGCAGACCGATCATAAAACCTTTTATTTTTTTTTCATAAATATGAAAGTTCTACGTACGATTCGTCTCCTTATGCATCTAGGAGTTGCCGACCAATCATTAAATCCTTTATCTTTCTCACAAATATGAAAGTTCTACGTATAATTCGTCTATCATAAGGATTATTATATATAACACAAAATTTCTCTATCAATTCATTCAATCTTAACTTTTCAGTCTCTCATTCTACCTCGAGAACTAAAACAAATTACAATCCTCTCATTCCGCCTAAAATTTGAATCATTGTTCTTATTATGTATTTATTATGTATTGTGAGTGCGACGTGGTGCCTACGCCCAAACCGTACATCATGAAATATATATCTAACTAAAATTATGAATTCCTTTCTTGTCTTTCATGGGACGATCTCATAGGCCAATTTTGCCGCGTCCATCGCTTTCACTCGTTTTCAAAGCTCCATCTCAGCGTACAAAAAGGTGGCGACGTTTTTTTTTTCTTTTTTCAGTAAATGATTTATTATACTTGAACAATTCCAGTTTGTATCCACAATTTATAATAGGGAGATTCACTATTATACTCAATATGGGGGCCCAAATTATAAAAATATCCTATATAAAATGGACTTTAAAAACACACCCAAAGTCCATTTACAACATAACAAAAAAGCTTTTAACTTTTTATAAATTACAAAACTGCCATTAATTTCTTAAAACAAGCCCAACCCCAAAATCTCATAAAAATACTCAAAGCACTCAATAGGGCATCAAAGTAATTTAATAATCAATATTAAATTCAATAAGGCCAACTATCATTTTTTGGGTCTTTTTTGGGTTTGTTTATAGGAATTCAATTGTGTAGGGTTTATTTATAATATTAGTGCTAGAAATGGGTATATCACTAAATATCTCTTTATAATATTCTAACCTAATTGTGTTGATCCTACAAGAAAATCAACAATGTCATCGCATATGTAGGCAGGTCAATAAGAAACAGAAACGTCATCGATCAATATATTTATTTATTTGTTGCTCTCACCTGTCCAATGTTAGATTAGATACTAATTTTTATTCTCTTGAACGCATAGCATCAAAATGGAAATAAAATATTGTCCAAAAAATCAATTCATGATTCAAAATTTCACTCTTTTTTTTTAAAAAAAATTGGTAGGAAAGAAACTCTGAGATTTCGATTCAGGGTGCCATATAAGACGAAAGGGAAAGAGTCACAACCACGTAGTACCCCACTCGACGAAAATTCAATATTTGAGAATTAACATAA
Organism: Prunus persica; assembly: GCF_000346465.2. Taxonomy (NCBI): domain Eukaryota; kingdom Viridiplantae; phylum Streptophyta; class Magnoliopsida; order Rosales; family Rosaceae; genus Prunus; species Prunus persica. The sequence continues at coordinate 17,494,147 of NC_034015.1, forward strand.
CAACATTGCTAATGAGGGGTTTTATTCATCATCCATATATAGTATATACCACAAAGTGTTAACTCAATTTTAATTCTCTATTGAAAAATAATTTGATCAACAAGAAAATTAAAAACCAAAGTGAGAAAGACTTCCATATAAATGTATGATTGAATTAAAATTAAAATAGGAAATGTGAGCAAAGCAAGCAGATAGAACCCAAAATGGAATATGCTTTAAAAAGCAGAGTAGGATGAGTACTTGTTCTTTTAAGGCTGCCCCATGAGCCTCACACAAATTAAATTACAAACGACCAAACCAATAGTATTAATTATTATTCATCAAGAATATTGAGCTGAGTTAGACTAACTAATCACCTACTTTTGCTATAGTGTGTGTTGGAGCTAGGAAGGGTCAGTTTTTTTTTTTTTTTATCAAGACATTTTACTTTGTCTCTAACATTTTCAACTTGACAATTTCAAGGGTAACCAATTCAAAACAAACTAGTTATAATCCAATACAAAACCTATTACAAAAACTAAGCTTTCATATTTTATTGCAGCCAAATAAACTTGTAAGATTTAGATAATCATCACTAAGCATATGGAGTTTATGGATTCTCAAAGACTAGTTCTAACTTATGAGTCGTGACTAGGCTAGTGACATAACGATTATAATTTGAATAGATCTCTAATATCACATTGGTATTCCTCGAGGTATTATCATACATGAACCGGCTCATTCAAATGGAATGAGTGAAGGAAAATTCCAAATTTGTCTTTTTAAAATAGAAGAAAATTATAATATAATAAAATAATTTTTTTTAAAAAAATCACATTATTTATTTAATTTCTTGTGCTAGAAACCCACATTTTTCTTTAGAGATATCCATAATTTAAAGAACTAAAAAAAAATCAATCCATCATTTTCTTTACCCTCCGTTTGAACGAAGAAATTGAAAATTACATATAATTCTAAAATGATAGAATTTAGATTTCCATAATTTTAATTTCTGGAAATTGAATATTTTAATATTTGTATTTATGTATGTTGAATTTTGTAAATGACACTATGAAAATTGTGAAATAACTCCTATTTTGGGGGAAATTAAACTCAGGAATTTGATGCCCCAATTTCTACTATTTTTTTCCGTCTGTTGCCAAATAAGAGAATTTTCAATTTCTTCTCTTAAATTCCTGACTTTTAATTAAATTTTGAATTATTTGTCCTTATCCAAACAGAGGGTTAGGGATTGCGCAATGTGCACCATAAAACAAAATTAGTTTTTGCTAATAATTAATTAGCGGCAGTGATAGATAAGTCACAGCTGAGTCAGCAGCAGGCAGTGGACCCCTTGCTAAAAGCCATGGCCAAATGCAAAGAAAGAAAGAGAGAGAATCTTCTCCTTCTCTGGCTGCCTTTTTCCAGTTGAAGCTTCTCCTTTCTCTCTCTCTCCAAAATCTCCATCTCACTCTTCTTATTAATAGCTCTGACTGAGCCTGCAGAACAGTGCTTATTCTCCATTTGTAGTCTATAAATCCATTTGCAGACTTGGATTCGCTTCTCCCAAGCTTTGCTTCAGCTCCAATGGCTATTGATGAAGACGTAGAGAGCTGTGGCAGCAGAGCCGCTCTCTCGTCCCACGCTCAGCCTCGCCATCAGAGACAGAAGCTCGAGGTTTACAACGAGGTGCTTCGGCGCATCCAACAGTCCAATTTTGAGGAGGCTAATCTTCCCGGATTTGATGATCAGCTTTGGCTTCATTTCAATCGCTTACCTCCTCGGTATCGTCTTAACCCTAGGTTTTCTGTTTTGATTTGTGTGTTCGTTAATTAGTTTCTTTGGCTTATGGCATTGCTTGATTGGTTGCTGAGAAACTATAGGAAGTGTAAGCAAGAAAAAAAAGTTGGAATCTTTCTCATACTTCTGTCAAGTATCATACGAAGCTTTGTTTTCCTATTACTAGAGTTTTCATTTTCGAATTTGTAGCGCGCTGACAGCTGGCAAGAGCTGGAAAAGAGTGAAAAATAGGAAAAAAAAAAAGAACAAAATTTGGTTGAGTTCATTAATTTTTACTTTTGGGAATTAGAGTGTATATAATTTTGAGATCTCGCTTGGCTGTTTTCTATTGTAACTATGTAGATACGCATTGGATGTGAACGTGGAGAGGGCAGAAGATGTGCTTACACATAAGAGATTGCTGCAATTTGCAGAAGACCCTGCTAATCAACCTGCCTTTGAAGTTCGCACTGTGCAGGTGAACACATAAGCAATTACTCACTATGTTGATGCTTAATGCCATCTGTCTTTGTGTGTGTGCATGCATGCACTTATGAATTGTGCATGTGTTGGTTGAATAGAGTTAGCTAGTGGCAACCATCTTACTTGTGTTGCCCGAATAGAGTTATCTAATCTTATCCTATATAAAAAAATAGGTATGTCGTCTTCGAGTTGAAGTATTAATTATAATCAATGTAATTACCTGAGCCAAGGATCCATAAATACTTGCTATTGATGAATTTTTTTTCATCGATTTAGGTTTATCATGTTGGAAACTCTGTTGATTCGGTGCATTCAGATTCTTCAATGATAGAAGATGCACAAAGTTCTTTTAATTATTCGAACAGACAAGGGTATGGCATGATATATCAGCTGTCTTGTCCATTCTTGTTTTGCATTCAATAACCTCACTCTGTTGTTTTGTATGTTTATCTTATATGTGCTACTCTTTGAATTCTGCTATCATCAGGATCCATCCACCACCTACTTTTGGTTCATCTCCTAATCTTGAAGCATTTGCACTTCAAGCAAATAGATATCATGTTGAAGATGGAGGTAGTGCAATGAGTTCAACACCATTATTTTCTAGGTAAGAAATGAACATTCAGCCCGATCGTAAGTAGTCAGTCTTCCACTGCAAAGTGGCTTCTCCCCATCACTTTGTAGAGGTGTTTAGTTTGTTAAACTATCTGCTATTTTGTTTGTTTAGATTATATTTTGATAATGGTGTCTGCCCATGGACTGGGTTTGCATTTGTGAGTGATAGAGACAGAAACAGAGATATAGAAGAAGTCATGGTTTCTCCTTTTTCTTAAAAGTTTCTCATCTGCAGTGGAATACGTTTTATGTTCTATAGGATAGTTAGTGAACGGCGTGTTAAAAAAATTACTGTATTCTAGAATTTTTACATTTTTTTTCCGGTGCTCTCTCTCTCTCTCTCTCTCTCTCTCTCTCCTAGTTGTCAACTTTTCGTAATTTATAAGATTTTGAGCTCTACTAGCTAAGTTGGGCGGGGCTACATATTTTAGGCTTATGCTCATGAGCCTTCTATACCACAAAGAAAAGAGTTTGATGTTGTTTACCATGAACACAAACACAAATATTCTTAGTAATTTATTTGTGTTGGTTTGTTAATTTCGGTGTTAATTGTGTAGGCCTATGCATGAGATCACGTTTTCAACAGTTGACAAGCCCAAACTTCTTAGTCAGGTAGTCCTCATCTTTATATCCACATGCCTGCGGTAGACCTTTAGGTTTTTACCAAATACTATTCAAATACATGCCATCATCTTTTGATTTGGATGCTTTTACATTAGCTGATTACACATCTGATTATGCTCATATCTATTGATATTCGGCATACATCATTAAAATATGTGTTTCAATTTTCCTTCCAGAATTTCCTATATGGTGGCTTTTGTTTTATATTTGATATCATTAAAATTCTATGATCAAACTTGAGTACCAAGATAGATAATGTCTCTAAACTTTGTTCCATCCATTTAAAGAATATCTTAAACAACGATGTTTTCTTAGTTTCCATATTCCAATCTCAGCTGTGATATATATAGTATATTTAGGTTACTGCTGAATGGCTCTGAAATTCACATTTGTTTATCAGTGGTTATTTGTTGCATGAATTGGAAATTTGTGCTTGAACTGGAATTCAATCAAGAGGCAACGGACGTGTAGGTTTTTAGTTTCCTTTTATAGAATAAGTTTTTATTTTCTAGAAGGATTATGCTGTAATAGGATGATCTGACTAGTGGGGCTCTAGAGTCTTGATTTGTCTATTTTCAACCATGTAAATAATGTCAAATGTTTGGAACTCTATCAGGTAGCTCCGAGTGACTTATCTTTTTCCACGAGGTATGTTTGGTGGAACAGTTCCTAGGTTGTGAACCTTAGAATTCCTTGTTAATTGATTAGGCTATCAACTGAATATAATTGTGAGTTTTCTAGAATGTCTAAGATTCAACAGTTATATGGAAACTTTTGTGTCCTGTCCGTCTCTGACTGAAGTACTCACTCGCTTACTAAAAGATACATCTTAGTGATTAATTTTCCAGTTAACTTCATTACTTGCTGAGATTGGACTGAATATTCAAGAAGCTCATGCTTTTTCCACTGTCGATGGATTTTCTCTGGATGTTTTCGTGGTCGATGGTTGGCACTATGAGGTACGAGTTTGGATGTTTCAGCATAGATGTTTGGGTCACATTCTTCTTGTTCATTGAACAAAGTGTTCTTCCATGTGGGAACATTTAGGAAACCGAGGAGCTTAAAAGTGTGCTGCAAAAGGAAATTTCAAAATTAAAGGTAATTTTGCTCCTTAATTTTCCTTAGTTTATTGTTGTGTATGCTCTAGAACAAAAGTTGAATTGTCTCATGCTTTGAATAGACTCAGACTATTTATGGGTATGTGAATGCTCTGGCTGGTTTCATATCAAATTTAGTGAACTTTGCTTTTTGTCTTGTGAAAGCCGGATACCACCTAACTTGTAACCGTCAGTCAGAAAGTTTGGGTTCACCTTTCCCAGGTGATCATATGATTCACTGCGAATTCATCCTTTGTACCATCTTTCAATCTCATAATTTGTTTTCCACTACTATTTGATTATTTAATAAAAACCATTTGTAATCCATATTGCTAGTAATACTTCACTTGCAAATCCAGACTTGTAGTTTATTTTAAACTTTAATACTGCCACGGAATGTGCATCTATTTTGCCTCCCCCCACCGAAAAGAAATATTCATTAATGATATTTCTCAAATGTTTTGCAGGAGCAATCTTGGTCAAAACAACATCCAATTGCTGCTATTGGCGAGGACAACCAAACAAGAAATGAGTCCTTCCCGGATTGCATAGAAATACCAACTGATGGAACAGATGTCTGGGAGATTGATACGAGGCAGCTGAAATTCGAGAACAAAGTTGGATCTGGGTCATTTGGTGATCTGTAAGTTATATTTTGAATTCTGTGTTGGATTGCATGCAGGTGCTTGTTTGACATTCTATTTGCAACTTCTTTCAGGTACAGAGGCACATATTGTAGTCAGGAGGTTGCCATAAAAGTTCTCAAACCAGAGCGCGTCAATGCAGAGATGTTGAGAGATTTTTCACAGGAAGTTTATATACTGAGGTTTATCTAAATACCTGCGTATGCTTGTTAGTGGCAGTTTTCATTTTTTATACATCTTTTTTAAACTTCTTGATATCATGATTTTGGCAGGAAGATTAGGCACAAGAATGTTGTGCAATTTATAGGTGCATGTACAAAGCCTCCAAACCTATGCATTGTGACAGGTATGTGTAAGAGAATCCTTTATATTAACGATCCTCGTGTGCTCAAGTATCTCATTATATGAGAAGTCATGATTGTTACTGATGGCTGCCGTACTTTCATCTTTGCTACATCATGTCTAACTAGTTACAACTAGAAGAAAATAAGTCTGTGGTGTTGTGATAGAAGTGATTGGTAACATTTATGAATTTTCATTTTATGAAATATGTGGTGCATTTTGAATTTGTTATTTATAGGTTTACTTGGCCTCCTTTTCCAATTCACTGACAAACACCTTTTGATGCTTATGTTTCTGCTTATCAGAATTTATGTGCAGAGGAAGTGTATACGACTTTCTGCATAAACATAGGGGTGTGTTTAAGCTTCCCTCTCTGCTCAAAGTAGCAATTGATGTTTCCAAGGGAATGAACTATTTGCACCAAAATAATATAATCCACAGGGATCTTAAGACGGCCAATCTTCTGATGGATGAGCACGAAGTAAGTGGATTCCCCGACACTTCAGTGAATGATTCATTGTGTGTCAAATATGTTTTTCCTTTGCATTTATAGAGATTTAAATTCAAAAGGAACTTTCCTGTGTCAATTAACTATTCTTTCTTAAGCATGTTTTCTTTGATTTGTAATGATTAAAGTTGTAGAGCCTTCTTGTACAGGTCGTTAAGGTTGCTGATTTTGGCGTTGCCAGAGTGCAGACTCAATCTGGAGTGATGACAGCTGAAACTGGAACATACCGCTGGATGGCTCCTGAGGTAGGCATCTTCTTGGCTATCAGCTTTTATTTTGTGGAATAATATTGCAAAGAGAATAATTTCCAAGTGTTTTAAGTCAAAATTGCTTTATAGCTAAGAAGCACGGATACGCTGGTTGAGGTGCGTATCCCGTATCCGATACGCTAGGGGATACGATACGCTGTGAATACGTGCGGATACGCGATGGATACGTATCCGAGTAAGCGGATACGGTCAACGACAAAAAGATACGCGTATCTGACATTACAGATACGAGTATCTGATGTTTAGGATACGCGTATCAGGAAACGTCTCCACTTCTTCTTTCAGATCTTCCTTCTTCTTCTGCATCCAGCGGTGCCCCCGCTCATCAATTCTTCTTCTTCGTCCTTAAGAAGCCCAGATCTTCCTTTTTCTTGTTCATCCAGCGGCGCCCCTACTCATCAATTTCTTCTTCTTCATTCTTCATTGTCGGCGGCGTCGGGTTCTCTTCTCTGTTTCTTTGACAAAAGGATTTTGTTTTGTTCTTGTTAGGTCAAAGGATTTTGTTTGTTTAATATTCACAGTTTCACCCACACCCCACGTGATGGCTGGTCTTATCGTTTTGACTAAAGGATTTTGTTTTGTTTGTCTTATTAAAAGTAATAATATTATAACCAAGACAAGTGGAAGTATGTTAAAAGTAATAATATCAAAAGTAATAATATTATCATTTTTATGTTATTTAAAATATGTTATAAATTATAAATTATAAATATTGTTATTTTTAAAATTATTATATATTATTTAAATTGCCGTATCCACGACGTATCGTATCCTAATTTTTAGAAATTTGTCGTATCCCCGTATCGTGTCGTATCGTATCCCCGTATCCGTATCCGTGTCCGTGCTTCTTAGCTTTATAGTGATACGATTAATAGTTTAGTAATTCATAGGGTTCATGCTCAAATCAACTAAGCTTTTATCCACAAGGGTATTTAAGCTATCATGGGGTTTAACAATGACTAGGTTGGTTGATTGGACTTTAATTCATTTTTTCTTGAATGAAGGTCATTGAACACAAACCATATGATCACAAGGCAGATGTTTTCAGTTTTGGAATAGTACTGTGGGAGCTTCTAACAGGACAAGTGCGTGCTATTTTTCTTTGCAAGAATAATATTTTTTTTCTTTCCCTAATTACTTCAGCAATCCATGAGTTCACAATGGCATTAATTTCAAAACTCATGGTCATCTTTATGATGTATTTACCAGCTCCCTTACTCATCTTTGACCCCATTACAAGCAGCAGTAGGTGTGGTGCAAAAGGTATACTTACCCTCCCAATTTGGCATAAATGTAACGTGCACAATATTATTATCGAATCACTCTAATTGGCATGGCTGTCCTGTCAGGCCTTACGACCTACAATTCCCAAGACCACTCACCCAAGGTTCGCCGAACTGCTTGAGAGATGCTGGCAGCAAGACCCAACTCAAAGACCCCCCTTCTCCGATATCGTAGAAATCCTGCAGAATTTGGCCAAGGAGGTACTTTCTTACCCAACTGTAAACCTTCTGGCCCATAAAACATATTTAAATCCTTTAATCTTGAAACAGGTCGGAACTGAGGGAGAAGATCGACGCAAGGATAAATCAGGTGGTTTTTTCTCGGGACTGAGATGGGGCCATCACTGAGCACAGAAGATAAGAGAAATCTGATTTTGTATGTGGACCATTTTCATTGCACATACCTTCTGCATTGTACAGACTTTGCCAAGCAATCACACAGTTTTTATTGAAGTTTGTTCTTGTTCTTTCTGGTGGTCTTCTCTTTATAGACTCAGTTTTTCTTCGTCTAAATTAGGCCCACCGGTTAGCGGTAGAGCTGTAATAGAAAGATAATGTATACTACCTTGTGATATTAAAATTTTCGTTTTAAAAAGAAACCGCACCTTATATAGGAGAAGAATTTTGCTGAATCTTAAACTTAAAAGTACACAGCCTTTTATCAGGAAATTCTTTGACTTCCCAGATCTTTGTATTTAAAGTCTTAATGTTGGACATTCATTAGACATGTTTATCAAACAAAGTTAAGCTGCGACGGATCTGCCATTGCCAGACTCGCTGAGGAGCTGCCGTGCACGGACCTTGACCTGCAACCGGACAAGCGCATGCATGCAATGTAGAGCCATACGTGCTTGTTTCCGCACACACGCCCCACGAACCAAGGCTTGCAGCTTCACCAGGCTCCTCAGTGCTCGAAATGCTTGCCTGGCCTGTCAAATTGTTTAAATCATCACAAACCTACAAATTCAACAATTATCATCCATCAACCAAAATCTGGCCATATGAAAAATAACAAGTGGGGTTACGTACAAGATGCCCCCTGAAAAACGCTTGGAGCTTGATGGCTGCAATATCTTCGTGGGATAAAAACTTCTTTGTGGATGATGAAGATGATGAAGCAGAGCCGTTGAGATCTTGGTACCTGGCTGATTCTTCATGAGTGCTTGGGCTGGTGTTGGTGTAGACGACAATGATGTCTCTGTTAGATGATCTGCCTAGCTTTCTTCGAATTGTTTTGAACCATTTCCGGTAACTTCCCATTCTTGTATACTTGTTGTCGTGTGACATTTAAAAAGAATGCGAATTGAGTTGGGGCATGCATTCTCCGCTTTAAAGCAAATTGAAAACGGTGACGTAAAGGGAGGAGATGTGGTCACCATGTTCATGTTTTCCTTTCATTTCCCCTGAGAGAGAGGGGGAGAGAGAGAGAACGTGGAGGGATGAATATATCTACCCACCAGCTGTGTGTGTGTAAGTTTGAAGCATTCTACAGTGAGAGTCTCTCAAACTCATAAATAAAAAGGCTGAAAAACTCAGAGAGTTGGCAGAACAACAACGTGCACTTTTCACTTGCGAAACGACATGTCGTATTTCTCAAATGGTTTCATGATCAGTAGCATCAATCAACAATTTTTGGTTGTGAACTCTAATAAGCATAAAGCAAGCATATGAGATAGAATTTTCAACTCTGGTAAAAGTAGAGCACTTCTGTAACTTGTTTACAAAGTTTGCTGTTTGTAAACTGGGTGATTGATTTATTTACCAACTTTTCTTTTTGTTTGATACACATTACATTACATATGACATTTTCTTTGACCTTCTCTCTCTCTCTCTCTCTCTCTCTCTCTCTCTCCCTGTGGCAGGACACAATCAAGTTTCATTTCTCCGTTGGAAGTCCAGTCTGTGTCCAAGCAGCATATCCACCAGCTATGTCTGTAATGCCACTGAAACCCTGCAAAAAATGGAAAGCCCTTGAGAAAACTCAACCAATTTTCAAGTTCTTTGAACCCAAAACCAGTTCCATTAATAAAACATTGCATCTTTTTCTGAATTTTTATATGCAACACAACCTATTTGATATCGACGTTCAACCAAAATGTGATGTCCGTAAGTAATTAATTGCTTAACAACAAAGTTGTGCTTACAGCAGCTAGGAGATCAGTTGCAGCCATCATGGACCTTTTCCCAAGGTGGCATCCCTGTCGAGCCATGAGGTTAAAAACTTGAATGGGGGCTAAAATTCATTCAAAAAGATAGTGAAAATAACTGGAACTCACAACAATAATCTCATCATGTTTTCTGAAATGTGATGCCACTTCTTTTAGAAATTCAGGGTTCTTTGACATCCCTGCATCAACAACAAAATTACAAATGAATACAATCATTTAATTTAGAAAAAAATTAATCAAGAAGAAGGTGTGAAGAACAAAAAGTGAACCTGATCCAAGTTTGTACAAGTAAGGGATGTTAACAGCCCCAGGGGCATGCCCTTTACTGAACTCATCAGGGGTCCTACACAAACACAGACAATTAACCTAAAAACAAAAACAATCAAACAAAGAAATCAAGATTAATTAACAGAGTGATTAACTTAATAGAGAAATTAAAATAAAAGAGAGAGTACCTGACATCCAAATATTTGTGTCCAGCTTGAAGAAGCTCATGCGCCACACGAACTGGCACTGAAGTTGGAACACCAACAGCCTCCAAATTCCCTTTCTGGGCAGCTCTCGGACTTTCCCAGTTGCCAAACAACACCACAGTTGATATCAAACACAATATTTTTAACTTATAAAAAAACAGAATTCTATAAGAAAATTATTATTATTATTTTATGGTGGGTTTCTTTGTGCTTGCTACTTACCAGAAGTTGCAGTTCTTGTTTTGAATTCCAGTGCCAAGTCTCTGCAGATTCACATTGAGTGAAAAGAGAGACCTCTGATTGAGATTTTGAGGAGAAAAAAGTGGAGGGGGTTGAAGTGCAGAGCCAGTAAAGCAGGAGGAGGAGGACACAAGAGAAATTGCCACCATTTTCAATATTGTTGGATGGTTTTGAAGATAGCAAATTGATTATGTTTTGGCTTTGGTATCTGGGATTTGCAGATTGCAATGTGCGAGTGAGTGTTTTAGCACTTAGCAGCAGTGAAATATGGAATATGGTTGAAGAGGTTGTGTGTCATTATTTATTTAACGGGTGTGTCAGCAGAGGACAGAGATGATGACTAGATGTGAGAGAGAGAGAGAGAGAATAGGGGCATGGATGCCACGCCAAGTCTGGCTGTTTCTGATTTCAGATAAACCCAACAGGAGGCACACATACTTTTGCATGGATAAGTTTCAATCTTTCAACCTTGAGTTCAAAGAATAGGCAATGCATGTACACCTGGGTGGCTGAGAGTGCAGACAAGATTCTTTCGGTTTTGGAATTTGATATTATATATCCCATCCAATAAAAATCTCAATGTTTTTTGTTCTTTCAGAAACAATCACATAAATGATCTTTTTATTTTATTTTGGGTAATATGTGATATGTCAACTATTAGACGAATTGCGTAATTTTTTTTTTCCTAAAAAAAAAGTACTATTTGGTCAAAAATATTTTATATATATTTTTGATTCTAAAATTAGAAATTACCATATATTAAGAGCTAGATAATAGAAAATTGTGTCTTAATATAAAAGATGAATGTAAAGGACTTATAGCTCAAGTGGTTAGGAATATTTACCCTTGCATCTGAGATCTTAAGATCAATTTCCCCCTCCCTAATATCACTTGTATTAAAAAAAATAAAAATGTAACATGATGTAAGTCTGTGTTCTTGTTCCTCGTTGATGTGAGTAAGTTTAGTATGCGACGGTAATACCGTATTATGGGCCTTCTTCGCCAAGGTATAAAAACTTTCCTAGGATGATTTGGGCTCTCCTCCAAAAAAGACCAGTAAGTAATTTGGGTTGGGCTATAAGCAAGGCTTCAAAGACAGAAGGCCCACAATTGAGGTCACAGGAATTTAGTTCGGCCCAGCCAGCCCAGATTAATCCCCGCGAGTCACAGTTGATTTTCAGGTGGAATGTGAGAGTGGAAATGGCTACCTTGGCGTTCGCGAGCCTAACATCTCCTCCATTCTGGTCGGCGCGAAGGTCTCTGCCCATCCATGGAAGATTCGCTTTTCTCCATAAAACGCTGGGTTGGGGTCGGAGATCTCTGCTGCTTCCCATAACATGTTCTTCTTCCGAATCCGAGCCGAACCAAAACGCCGACTCCGATGCCAAAACGGCGCCGTTGTCTTCGAGTAGCTTAACCGACAAACTATATGTAGGGCTCGGAGGCGTTGGGTTTCTAGAAACGACGTACTTGACGTATCTCAAGCTAACGAATTCCGATGCCTTTTGCCCAATCGGCGGTGGTAGCTGCGGCGACATCCTCAGCAGCGATTACGCAGTCGTTTTTGGTACTCTCTTGAACTCCATACCCAACTGAATTCAAATATACAATCACCCAAAACAAGAAAATTGAAACTTTCGACTGGCCTTTTGTGAATTGGAAATGAATTACATTGATTGTATGCAATGTGTTTGAAAGAAGGTTCCTCTTCGTTTTCCCAGGTGTTCCTCTTCCATTGTTTGGGATGGTTGCATATGGGTTAGTTGCTACTCTTGGTGTGCAGCTATTGACTGCAAAGAAGTTGCCTTTTGGGATTGGTGAATCTAATGCTCGCCTGGTTTTACTTGGGACTACAACTTCCATGGCAGCTGCTAGCGCTTGTTTTTTGTACATTCTTAGCACTAAATTTTCAGGAGCTTCTTGCTCGTATTGTTTGTTATCAGCTTTGCTCTCTTTCACCTTATTTTTCATCACTTTAAAGGTTAGCTAGCTTTTTTCTACTTTTCATTTTCATTTTCTTTGATTTGATGTTATTGGCAATGACTAGAATTTTGGTGGGTTTATTATACTGTAGGATTTAGGGTTGGAAAAAGTACAGAAAGAGGTGGGCTTGCTGCTGTGTATAGCTAGCTTGGTGTTTGTGACTCTCAACAGGTCATATAGTGCTTATCCGCCTGTCTCCTCAAGGTGATTAGCCTCGCTCGTGCTATTTTGTTTTTCATTTTCATGAATATGTTAGTTTGGCAAGCTATTCAATGATATGAACACATGTTTTGCTCTGAAGCTCAATCTTTTAGGATTATGGGCATGCCCTTCCAACTAACTTGACACAGGAGGAAATAAAAATGTAAACTTTATAAGAGTGGCAGTATGATTAATAGGAAATATAGGAGATTGATAAACATAAGTGATGTAATGACTTCCATTAGTTCTTAAAAAAAATTTATTGTGAAGGACGTTCTACTTCACTTTCAGAACTTTTTGAGTAAGCAATTGATTGTGAACTGCCAGTTCGATGGTTATTTATATGAGTTGGATTGTTGTTTTACTATGTAGTCTATCTAACTGAGACTAAAGGTGTTGGCTACAAAACATTTATATAGATGAAATTAAGATCAGTATTGTGTGTTTATTGACCTCATCAAACCTTTCCCATGGTTTGGTTGGATCTAAATCACCAAGTCAATACTTATTTGAATGATCACAAATATCATCTTGATAGATTATGTTAGCCGGTTATTTTCTTTGTCGGTTTTCTGTGTTTATTGCGCTCATATTTTTTTCTTATTACTTGTGTTGTTAACAGCCCGTCGGAAATTGATCTTCCATATTTTACAACTGAGATAACAACACCGTCAAGTCCTTTTGCTATAGCTCTTGCAAAGCATCTGAAAGCTATAGGTGCTAAAATGTATGGGGCTTTCTGGTGTTCGCATTGTGTAGAACAAAAACAGGTACTTTGCCCTTTTTAATTCCTAATTAAATGTGATTCAATCATGAAGTTCGTCTCTTCATCATCTCTTTCTAGGTTTTCCCTAGTTTCTTCCAATGAATAATATTCAAAAAGGCATTATCCATAAGTCTTGCTGCCGGCCAATCATTTCATACTCGATGAAAAACAGGAAAAATATGTATCTGCTTTGTATTCTATCTTTTGATGTATCATATCTTTTGTTTTGTCCATCGTGTAGATGTTTGGACGTGAGGCAGCAAAGCTGCTGAACTATGTTGAGTGCTTCCCTGGTGGATTTAGGAAGGGAACTATAATGGAAAAGGCATGTATTGATGTTGGAATTGAAGGTTTTCCTACATGGGTGATCAACGGGCAGGTGATGAATCCCATCACAGATACTATTCAATATTTTCATCTGGCATCCCTATTTATATACATTCTCATGCAAACCTAGCAATAAGAACCTGTTGCTGTAAACTTGTTTAAGATAGATATACTTGGTTCTCATAAAGCTTGGCGCTTCTTACAGGTTTTGAGTGGAGAAAAAGATTTTACAGAGCTCGCACAGGAATCTGGGTTTGAGTTGAATGAATCCAGTCCTCCCCCATAGATTAAGCCATTGTGTTTAGTATGCCATCACACGTAAAGATCATAGAAAACTTCTTGTATTATTACATAGCCGATCATTGATTGCGACGACTGGGAGGCACCTTGGGGTGTTCATTATCTTGTACAACTCTTGCCTGTAACTGTAAGCATTTGTTACATTTCACTGGAATGAAGAAACTAGTTAGATGTGTAGATTGGAAACTTATTATTGATTTACGAGATTTAAGAGTCCTTTGTAATATGTTTGCCCACCAAATTTGTTGTCTGTAATGACTTCTTTGTAAGCAAGCATGGGTCATAAGTCCCCTTTAAGATGAACAATAAAGTCGCAACCGAAAGACAATCTTGAGCGTTCATACAGAACTGGACAAAGGGATTCGGTGTGGACTCTGCCAAAGTCTTGAGCTAACTTTAACTTATATTATCACCAACCAATATAAATGGAATAGAATAATTCCTATTGGATGAGATGATGAGATCATGCTCACTGTGGAAGTTAGCTGCCGTAAGATTATTGTTGAGTTTTCTTTAAATTATTATTTTTGTCTACGTGGAGCTTATATAAACATTAAAAAGTTGCATTGTTTACTACGTAAGCATTTAACCCATTTACTAACAGTCTGATTAATGGATAGGATAATTTGTGGAATTGAGTTCCTTTTCTTTTTTATTTGGTCAATAAATTTGTTTGACGTTGCGTATACGTTTTTTAAATTCGAGTCATAGTCTAAACTACGAGGAAATAAATAGTGACGGAATTAGAATTGTAAGATTGGGGGGATGAAATAGAAAATAAAGTATATCAAATACATATTATTTAAAACTTACATGTTAGAGTTAAATATTTCAAACTGAATCATATCTAATTTATTTTAAAAAGATCATTAACTTAAATTATAAGTTGTCGATTATTAAGTGTATAGTGGAGGAGGGACGTCAAAAAATAAGCTATACTCCGTTGGGAAAATATGGGCTTTCATCTTTTCTTTGTTTGGCTTCATTTATTTGAACTGCCTACACTATCCACAAATCATTCATGCCATCATCAGCTGTCAGCAGTTAGCAATCCAAACCGCTATCCGACGCGGACACACCGGGCCCCACTTGGCCCGCTCAAAAGTGAAGATGCCTTGGAATATTCCCTCGTCCCTTGAATTCCTGATCCAGTCACGAAAATAATTACGCTTGTCCTCGCCTCCATTCCTCCTCATCAATCAACCCTCTCTCGCCTCGGATGCCCATCAAATTCCGCTACCCCTTTATAAATTCCCTCACTCTTTCCATCCAAACAAACCACAACACCCAAAAAAAAAAACAAAATGCCTACTCAAATATCCGAATCCGAACAACTGCAACTCATCGAAAAGCTCGAAATCTTCAGAATCAAAGGCAGAGACAAGCGCGGCCGCTCTATCCTTCGCATCATCGCCAAATTCTTCCCAGGTATATATATATATGTATTCATCTTTTTATTTATTTTATTTTTTTGTCGAAGTGTCGTGATTTTTATTTTATATTTCATTTTGATCATTTAATTAGCGAGGATTGTGAGCGTGGATGCTCTGCGCAAATATTTGGAGGAGAAAATATTTCCAGAATTAGAGAAGAAGCCGTTCGCAGTGTTGTACGTGCACACCGGAGTTCAAAGGTGCGAGAACTTCCCCGGAATCTCCGCCGTCCGATCAATCTACGATGCGATCCCGATCAACGTCAAGCGCAATCTCGAAGCTGTGTATTTCCTCCACCCTGGCCTGCAAGCCCGCCTCTTCTTAGCCACCTTCGGCCGCTTCCTTTTCACCGGAGGGTAATATTAATTAATTAATTAATTAATTAATAATTCTTTTGGATAAGCGCATTTTAGCATCTGTTTAGTTTCCTGAGCTAACGTGCGCGAGGGCTGCAGGGTGTATGGGAAGCTGAAGTACGTGAGCAGGCTCGATTATCTGTGGGAGCACGTGCGGAGGAGCGAGATTGAGGTGCCTGAGTTCGTGTACGATCATGATGAGGACTTGGAGGACCGTCCGATGATGGACTACGGATTGGAGAGCGATCATCCGAGGGTGTACGATGCGCCCGCGGTTGATTCGCCTGTGTCTATGTACTCCATGAGATGCATCTCATAGCCAACAATTAATTAGGGTTAGAAGTTACATCGGATGTTTCCATTGGGCCTTCCAGTTAGAGCAGTCAGCCAATGGTTTAGTTGCGTCTTTGTTCTCTGTTACAATTTCTTTTGATAAATACTTTTGTATAAATCCAAAATTCAAAATTTGAGTGTTCCTTAATAGAGAACTTATCTTCTCACTTACAATAATGACTCGTAATGAAAGAGATAGACATTAAATATTAACCTAATCACATTCTTTGATCGGATCTAAGCCTGACCTTGAGGCGCCTAAGCCCGACCTCAGGGAGAGCGTAAAAAAATATTTCTGGCCTAAAAGGTATCATTGGATCCTTAAGTTTTTATGTATGCTTGATTAAATTGGAGTGATTTACCCCAACTCCATCGGCACAATTCTAACTTTTTTCTTTTGTTCTGCTCAATGTGTCATTTCTAAGGTTACTGGGCTAGGCAAACTCCTCAAGAAGAGAAGGGTTGCCTTGACAGGTAAAGAAGACTACCTCTTATTAATACGACTTCACTTCTGCTATAAATGAAGTGGAAACCTTCCCTGCCCATCACTGACTGCATATTGCCTTGTATGAACTCATGCCTAATTCAGAGGAAAAAAAAATAAAATTATAAAATGTATTTAGCGACGATGCGAACACATCAGGTTTAGAGATTGTATGTGATATTTCATAAGATCAACCATAAGGCAATCAAATTACAACCAGATACCATAATTTTAACTAAGATTTACATAACTCAACTCAGTGCCAATAGGCCAAGTGTGGTTTGTTTTTTTTCTTTTAGGCGTAGGCCAAGTTGAGGGTGGCAAAAAGATGTTACAGGAGCCTGGATTATATGTAGTAGTGGCAAGAGACTACCATCTTCTAAGTTGAACGCACCAATCTTAAATTTTCTTCCTAATGAATAATCCAGGAAAGTAAGGATCAGAGAAATAAATGCAGCTCCTTTGACATCCAGGAAAATCCCCAGCAGGAACAGAGAAGCTGTAGAGATTTTCTGGTTTCAGTTCTACATATTAACATTGAACCACTTACAATAATATATCCTACCAACTAGCTCATTAAAGTACTAACTAACAGAAGCAACAGTGATTATCACCCACACACAATATCCTACCATCCAAACCTTCCATCTCAACCCATTTCCTCTCAACTGCATTCAACTTGTAAACCCTGAATTTAACCGGAAATAGACGACGTTGTTTCATTCTGCTCGGGTATCTTTCCACTAGAATTATCTCCCCCAGTGACTGCACTAAATTCTTGATGCAATGGACGCTGCTGCCATGATCAGGACTTATCGGAGATGCAATCAGTGTCATCTCCAAGGAAGGATCAACCACCACAGCTGTGCCATTGTGGCAAACAGCATAGAACTTTCCCTCAAAACAAATAACATCTTCAAAAACCTCAGAGGTTATATCGACCCTGGTGCACATTTCAATGTCAGGGCCTAATTTGCAGTGGTATAATTTTCCAGCCGCAACAACCATGATTGCAGGCCAATCAGGGCTCAGTGATATGGCCACTCTGTAACTACTAACACTATGGTCAGAGTGGTACATGGTGTAAGTTTTTGCCAATTCAAATACTCGAAATTCCAACAAGTTTATTAGCTTTGGAAACACCGACTTGGGCAAACGCTTTATGTGGAAAGAGGAGGAGAGTGGATGTAACATGCTAGGTTCACCTGATTCTCCTTCCCTGAGCCTAACCACCCAACCCCTTGTACTCGAAGTCGAAGCAGAATCATCTGAGTTTATGTTGGGAGGAGGTACTAGATGGTAGACTGTGTCCTCGGTGATTGTCAAGAAAAAGCAGTTAACAGGAAAAGGAAACTTCATCATAATTCTGATGGGAAAACGGGGTTGTTTCTGATCAAAGGGAAGAACAGATGATCGCCATGACCTACAGATGGCACGAAATCGTGAGACATCGGTTTTAGTTTTGAGGCGCTTTCCTACGGCCTCTAATAAGTCGGTTGGAAGATTGTTCCATGGGACGACTCTATCAGCCATTTACACGACTTTGAGAAGTTGTTGCTCTATAATCAGAACAAAACAAGGCATTAAGATGTGTTTCAGAGCACTTGGGTTGTGTCGATCCTCGCCTTAGAAAGCAATGTGTGGCCGGCCTAATCTGATGTACACAAGAAGGAAACATTGGTTTCTTCTTGTATTTACAAAGTATTCAAGAGGACTAGCTTTTATAAAATATTGACCCAACATATAATCAGAGACTGCTTTTTTTTTTTAAAGGACCTAAGCCAGGTCGAGGTTGACAAAAGATTTTGATTAAACAAGCTTCTCTTGAAGATTCTAAAAAAACAGTGTCCTACTAGCTCTGCTCCAAACTTTATACATATTACTCTGTTTTAATTTTCTCCCTCTCCACAAGCAATGGCCAGTGAAAGAGTAGTCCAATGGAACAATCTTCCGAGTGAATTATTAGAGGCCATCGGGAAATCGCCTCGATACCATAATCGACGTTTCTCTTGCGATCTGTCAGTCATGGCTGTCATCTATTCCTCCCTTTGTTCATCAGAAACAGCCCCATTTTCCTATCAAAGTTTACATGGACTTTCGGTTTAGTCTATATCACATCAACACTAGGGTAAGTGGCTTTAGAGTGGCCATATCTTTGAGCCCTTTTTGTCCTGCCCTCATGGTAGTTGCTGCTGGAACATTATACCATTGCAAACTATTAGGGGTCGACAATGAAACATGCACCTTACTAGAGGATATAAGAACCTCTCAGTTATATTATAGAGACGTTATTTTTATGAGGGGAAATTATATGCTGGCTGTTGCTGAGGAGGGTACAATTCTTGTGGTTGATTCGTCTTTGGTGATGACAACGATTGCACCTCCGGTAAGTCCTCCTGGTGGTGGCAGTGAGGTTGGTCGCCCTAAGAACTTGGTGGAATCATTGGGGAGGTACTTTTAATTGATAGATATCCGAGTACAATGAAACAAGGCCGTTTTATTCCTTTCGGGTTCAAGGTTTACAAGCTGAAAGCAGTTGATGAGGAGCAATGGGTTAAGATGGAAGGTTTGGATGGTCAGATATTGTTTCTTGGAGATAATTGTTTCTCCTCAGTTTCTGCTCAAGATTAATTAGTAAGTTAATATGGTATTACTAAACTAGGTCAGTTTGGCATTGCTGTGCTGTGAAAATAATCGCTGTTAATAAGTGATTTTCTCACAGTTTAACAATAAGTGATTTTCTCACAGTTTACCAAACGGGTTGGGCTTTCCAAAATTTTTAAAAAGTCACTTACCACCCCAAATAGACAATGTCAAACAGGCACTTAAGTAGAATGATGATAGCAAATAATCCTTGTTTAATGTAGATGAGCCACACTCTAATGTCATGGGGGTTCTAATGCATGTTATGCTCTTTTGGGGTTGGCTCGAAAAACTTTATAAAAAAAACCGTTTGGGCCGTTTAGTTGTATTGGGCTCTGACGGGCCCTTTTGTTTTGGCCAATGTGGTCCATCACTCACTTCCCCGAGTTCATAAAAATGAAAAAAGAAGAGGGTCTATCAGCTCACCCCACTCTCTCACTCACGGTTTCATCTCTGCAAATCCGAACCCAGCGCAACATCTTCAGACTGAAAGGTAGAACAAGTTTTCAAATTTTTGGGCACAGCGTGTCGTATATGCGGTTCTAAAGTTTCATTTTTTTTTTTTCCTTTTCATGAAGTTTGATGTCGTTTCAGCGCTCCCCGGTTTCAGTTTTCATTGATGCTTTTTGGGTGAATAAATGTTTCAAAACTTGCATTTGAATGATGGGTTTCATCTAATTCTAGCTTCAACTAGCAACCGTTTGCATAGGACTTGAGCTTACCTTGTAGTTGTTCTTTTAGAGAATTTTGGCTCTTTTTGAATGATGGGTTTATCTATTTATTTTGGAGAAATCGCATGCCTTGTTTGTATATAAATTATATTGATAATTAGTTTGCATTTTCTTAAGTCTGAGAGGTTTGCTCAAACTGCACCAGCACAATTAAAACTATTTTTTTTAATATGCCATTTTTGTTGTTGAGGTTATTGATGTTTATGGCAGGCATGGTTTTCTTGAGCTGGATTAGGCCAAGTCCTGAAGAACAAAAGGCTTGCATTGACAGGTAAAGAAGATTAATCTGAGTTTGATATGGTTTCATTTCTGTTATCAAGGAATTTGAAACATTGTATGAACTCATCATGCCTGCTGCTTATAACCAGGTCAGGTAGCTTTAACTATGAGGCTAAATTCAGGGGAGCTACTACTAAGTCCCTGTCTTCCCTCCAAGAAGACAAGGGGCTCTCAAACAATGGTTTCTTGTTCAACCATGCGCGCGTTTTGGTTGGTTCTGGTGTTGACACTTATGAAAAGGGCAAGAGAGCTCTTCAGGACTGGAGGTCAGCCCATGTTTAATTCTCTACATGTAAAGAAATCTCAGTTGAGAAGGACAACTTAATCTTATGACTGGTTGTATGTGGTTTGGCAGGCATTTTGGACTGAATTGGGCATTTGTTGACCCAAAGACGCCGGTTCAAAATGGAGTTAAGTTCTGTGTTTGCGTCAAGGAGTTTCTGCCATGGGTCATGATGCCTCTTCAGGTTGTATATGTAAATGAAAATAGACCTAGTAAACAGTCCATGGCCTCTTTTCGTTTCGGAGGTGGTACCCTTCAAGGCCACTTGCTGGTTAGTTTTTCTTCACTCAGTTGAATTATATTTGTGTGTTTTTGGTTTCAAATGAAATATATGAATCCTCTGATTTGTGGTCTGCAAATTTTGTGCAAAACAGGCTGGGGAAGAGCGATTCTCAATCGAACTGGATGAGAACAACCAAGTGTGGTACGAAATACTTTCCTTCTCAAAACCAGCTCACCCTTTGTCATTTATTGGATACCCATATGTAATGCTTAGGCAAAAGTACTTTGCTCATCAATCTTCTAATGCAATTATGAAACATTTGAATGCTTTGAAATCCTAGTGCATGTATATATGCTAGTGGAATTCTGCTTATATGAAAGCTTCATTGCCCTTTCTTATCTTCGTTATAAGTTTAACTGTTCTGAACAAGTCATAACTGGCAGCAAAAAACTATGCTATAGTATTTGTTTGAAGCAACCACATTAAAATGAGAGTACATGTTAAAATAAAAAATCAAACTCTGCAGTAGGTTATGCCTAAACTCACAATCTCCATCCAGCTCCGCATATAGATCAGGCCTTTGGCCATGTTGGGGATGGGCAAAAGATACTAGCAGAGGCTGGATATGTTAGTGGGACGACGCAGCGACCATCGAAGTTGCTCTATCTACCTTTACATGTTTCCTATTACATGAAAATAGGGAGGAGGCACTGCAAGGTTGACAACTAAATTTCTTTCTCCTTAAAGCTCATAATCGGCGTCCAGCTTTTCATCGATCAAGCTTGGGGAAGTTGGAGATTGTGATGCTTCACAGTCAAGCACTGAAAGATCCAAAAAACCACCTATACTAAACCACATTACATGAAACAATAAATTTTCAACCAAAAAAAAAAGAAAAAAAAGAAATTGCAGTAGTGTGGCCAAACTCAAATGACCATCCAACTTAGCATCGATCTAGCCGCCAAGATCTATGTTTAATTTTCTTTTTCTTTAACTTTCTTGAAAGCCAAGTCCAAATCCAAACACGACGCCAAATCTTCTTCTTCCTTTTCTTTTCCTTGCTTGACAACCAAGTCCAAGTTGGGGGTGGGTAGAAGATATTATCACAGCTTGGATAATATGTTAGGGGCAAGTGACTGCCAAAATCTAATCGGAAAACTCCCATCTCACTAAACATTCCTCCAAACTCACCCTCCATATTATTCTTCATATAAAAGAAATTAGAGAAATAAATGCTATTCCCTTTACATCCTGGAAAATCTCTAGCAGAAACAGAGAAGCAGCTGTCATCCCCCACGAGCAATATTCGATCGCTCAAAGCATCCCTCTCATCAACTTCAATCCATTGATTTTCAGCTGTGTTCAACTTAAAAACCTTGAATTTAAGCTCAATGTCGAGCCACTTGTCTAAATAACTATCTTCTCCCATTGTACTCGGATACCTATCGACTAAGAGCAACTCCCCCGATGACTCCACCAAACTCTTCTTGTGATCACCACCCGAACAAGCTAATATTGGCGGCGCAACTACTTTCACATTCAGACAAGAATCAACTACTACAGCTTGTCCGTCCTGGCAGACAGCGTAGAACTTCCCTTCGTGGAAAATAACATCTTCGTAATCATAATGTTGATCATGATCCAACTGAGAGACCTCAATGCAGTTGTTAACGCTGACATCTAATTCGCCTGGGTATAATACCCCATCGGCAATTATCATGACCACAGGGAAACCGAGATTCATGGACAAGGCCACCTTATTATTACGGTCCCACCAACCATCGTCATGTATGCTGTAAACTCTTGCATATTCAAAAACCCTAAATTCCAATAGGTTAAATACCTTTGGGAACGAGTGGGGCAGTCTCCCTACAACAAACTGGGAGAGTGGATGCAACATACGAGTTTCACCATATTTTCCTTCTTCAACCTTAACCAACCAACCTCTTTTATGAGGATCATCTCTAGGAGGCGCAAGATGAAAGACAATGCTCTCGGTTAGGGTAAAGGTGGTGTTGCTGCCATTGGTGTTTCGAATGAGAACTTTGATGGGAAATTGAAGCTTCTTTTCGAAGCGAGGGATGGAGGACCGCAATGACTTGCACACCGCACGAAATCGAGAAACATCTGTTCTAGTGTTTAGGCACTTTCCTATGCTCTCTAACAGTTCACCTGGGATTCTACTCGCCATCCAGGATGATTTTCTTGGCGATTGAAGCTCATTTGAGACTAAAGTCAAAACTAAATACACAGGGAAGGAAGGTCTTGAGCAGAACATCAGCTTTCATATTTGAATAAGAATCTCAAGAGAATTGGAAAGTTTGGTCCCGGATTATAGGGGTTGATAGATAGAGTCCTACTTGTTTTGGTATTATAGTTATGGGAAGGAAAAAAAAAAACCAGAATTAATGCGTACAATAAATAATTGTTTTGGTGGCGTTATGGTTAGTCTAAACAATACTTTAATTGGTTATGATTTTGGTAACAAATATTGTTGAGGATTTGTATGTTACTTTAAGCAATTGGTAAATGCATTTTTACCACACAATTCCTCAACTACCCTGTTTCCATAATCTCCATCCGAATCATAATCGCCATCCGACTCATCCTGGCAGTCCGACTCATACTGGCCGTCCAGCTCATAACCCCCATACAACTTCTAGCAAGGCCAAGTCCAAGTTGGGAGAGGGTAAAAGATTTTAGGAGAACTTTGATCATCAAAATCGAAGTTGAACTCTCCAATCTGGTTAAAGGGTCTTCCTAACGCATTATACCTATAATGCTGTTCCCCAAGAACCTTGGAAAATCTCTAGCAGAAACACTTCTCAACGGCATTCAACTTGAAAACCTTGAATTCGAGCTTACTTGTGCTGCAAGACTTGAAAGGCGGACATCTATCAACTGACAGCAGCTCCCCGGATAACTCCACCAAATTCTTCTTACGATAGCCGGCAGAACAAGCTACCGCAGACGCAATTGCTGTCACACTCAGACAAGAATAAACTGCGAAAGCTTTTCCGTCCTGGCAGACAACATAGAAGTTTCCTTTGTGGAAAAGAACATCTTCATAATCATTGCGGTCGGGATCCAATGGAGAAACTTTGATGCACTTTTTATTGTCAACACCTAATCTTCCATAGTGCAATCTTCGATGGCCAATGACCAGGACATTGACCGCGGGGGAACCAGCTGAGAATTGGAAAGTTTGGCTGTAGAATTAATGACTATTGAGTTATGTATTGCCTACATAATACATACATAAACCTGTTTTTGTAAAAATCTCATATTGTAATTGGTTGAAGATCTGTTGGGTTTCTTATGATCTGCTGCAAACCTGGCATATAATTTGAGGGATAGAAAATAAATAATTTTAAGCTGCACATTTCAAACACAATGATTCTTATTTGATATAAAGTGATACCATTGTCAATTGCAGGAAAGTTGGAGGAAAAAGAATGAAGTACTTATAACAAAAAATATGAAATTTTAAACTTGACATGGATCAACAGCCCAACTCATGCACAAGTTCAAGTCCTTTTCTTTTGTTTCTTTCTTTTCCCTTCTTCCAAATTCATGTCCAAATCCAAGTCTTCTTGTTTCCTTTTCCTTTGTTGTTGGCTTGGCAACCAAGTCCAAGTTGGGGGTGGGCAAAAGATGTTGTGAAAATTTGGACAATCTGTTAGCGGTAAGCAAGTGCCAGAATCTAAGCAGAACACTCCAGTTTGGCTCAACATGCTTCCTCTTCCTAACGCGTTTGTGCGATTATAATGATCATAGAAATAAATGCAGCTCCCCCTGCACCCTGGGAAATCTCCAGTAGAAACAGACAAGCAGCGGTTGTGCCCCGCCACCAATATTCGATCACGCAAAGCTTCCGCCTCAGCCTCAACCCATTGTTTCCCTTCTGCATCCAACTTGAAAACCTTGAATTTAATAAGGTCAGTAGTCATGGGAGGCTTGTCTGCATAGTCAGAATCAGAAGAATCTTCACCATGAACGGGGTTCCGTGCTGCCGCCCTTTGACGAAGTATTTCTCTGGCCACAAGAGTACTTGGATCTACTTTCGCCCACGAAAGCTTCTTAGAAGAATCTTCATCAAAAGAATCAAAATCTTCTGAATCTGATGAAAAATCAGAATCTTCTGATGAAGAATCAGAATCTTCTGATGAAGAATCAGAATCTTCTGATGAAGAATCAGAATCTTCAGATGATGAACCAGAAGAAGGGGATTGGTCTGTATCCCAATATCTATGAACCAAAAGCAACTCCCCGGATGACTCCACCAAATACTTCTTGGGATTAAGGCCAAAAACACCGTCTATTCGAGACGCGATCACCGTCACATCAAGAGAAGAATCAACCACTACGGCTGTTCCATTCCGGCAGACAGCATAGAACTTTCCTTGATAAAAAATGACATCTTCATAAAACGAGTGTTCACAACCCAACCGAGAGACTTCGATGCACTTTTTACTGTCAACGCCTAATTTCCCATACCATAATCTTCTCATTCTCACCATCATGACCGAAGGGAAATCGAGATTTAAGGACATGGCCACCCTATTACCAAACCATCGATCCCGTAAACGTAGGCCGTATACTTTGGCCACCTCAAATACCCGATATTCCAATAAGTTGATTAACTTTGGATATGCGTCGGGCAACTTCCTTATGATAAATTGGGAGAGTGGATGCAGCATATGATGAGTTTTTCCCCATTCTCCTTCTCTGACATAAATCAACCAACCCCTTTCGCAGGGATCGCCGGCGGGAGGTGCAAGATGATAGAGTACGCTCTCGGTGAGGGTGAAGCTGGTTCTCTTAGCAACAACTTGGATGGGGAATTGCAGAGGAAGCTGTTTTGCAAAGGGAGGAAGAGAGGACCGCCATGACTTACAGACCGCTCGAAATCGAGAAACACCAGTTTTTGTGTTGAGACGCTTACCAATTCTCACTAATATATCATCTGGTATAGTGCTCGCCATCCCTAATAATTATGGTGGTGATCCGCCTTGTATATAGTTTGTTAAGTTCACCAATAATATATAGGATGCTCAAGGTTATTTAATGCGCTGGTGAAGCAAAAAAAAAGTCCTAAGAGAATTGGGAATCTTGAATGGCTGATTTCTTGCGCAACAAGTAAGTCAAGGCCACGAGTTAGCTTTCCTTCCTATTTTTGTGTCATTGAGAAAAATTAGCTTTTATATCTCAAAACGAGTCCTATGAGAATTGGAAGTTCACTCAATAACTTTTCCATCCACAAATTCCATATTTGATGTTGATGGTAGAAAAGTTGGAGGAGAAAAGAAGAAAAACTTAAACAAAAATAAATATTTATTTTCCTCATTTTCCTAGGTATCAAAGAAGGGATACCAAATATTTATAGAGGTCTCCTACAATTATAGTATTAAATATTGTTTATGTTTGGAAACACGAGTTTGAGCATCCGCCTGCTTCGAGGGCGGACCTAGGAAGGGGCTCAAGTGGGCTTAAGTCCAGTGCAGATTTTGTATTTTAGTCTTTATTGTACAACAAAATTCACTATAATTAAATATTAGCCCACTTATCTTTTAGAATTCAATCTATCCTAGCCATTCAAATCAGATTTTTTTCTCTTCTACCCACTGAAATTATACCATGTTTTCCATTTAAAAAAATATATAATCCTACCATATAATATTTATAATTAGCCCATAAATTCTTGGTTATAAAAGATCTCTCAAAATAAAAAAATTTAGCCCACTTGTTGAAAAATTCTTGGGTCCACCACTGCTATGTGATATTCTCATTACAATTTTATAAAAACTATATGTCATCGCTTTCAGATTTTAGAGGATAGAGAAGAATTCAGAGTTATATCGGACATATGTGAAAGGTCCAGAATGTTTATGGATGATGAGTTCTCCTACTTGGCTGACCTGCCTTTAGTTTTGAAAATCCTTCATTGCAGGACGAGGGCGCTGTTATGATGTTGTTTTCGTCGCATTTTATAAATAAATAAATAAAAGGAATAACAATCAACAATACATGTAATAATAATTAAATTTAAAAAAAAAAAGAAAAAAAGAAGAAAGGAATAACTTGGTATCAATCAAGAAGAGGCCAACTTCATGTCCTTTTGTTTTGTTTCATCTGTTTATTTTCTATTTTTGGCTTTGGCTTCCAACTTCAATCTAAGCAGAACACTCCAGTTTTGCTCAACACACTCTTCCTCTTTCTACCGCTCTTGTATCCTGATCATAGAAATAAATGCTACCCCCCTGATGTACCCTAGCTGGGAAATCGCCAGTAGAAACGGAGTAGCTGCCCTCCTGCCCCAGCACCAATATTCGATCACGCAACGATCGTACAACAGATTCAATTATCATATTACGAATAGATCAAAATTTACAATCGTCATCCAAACTATTAGCATCGCTCAACAGACCAACTTCATGTACTTTTGTTTTGCTTTCTCCTCATGTCCAAGTCCAAGTCCAAGTCTTGTTGTTTACTTTTCCTTTGTTGTTGGCTTGGCAAGTTGGCAACCAAGTCCAAGTTGGCGGTGGGCAAAAGATGTTTTGAAAACTTGGATAATCTGTTAGCGGCAACCAAGTGCCAGAATCTAAGCAGAACACTGCGGTTTGGCTCAACATGCTTCCTCTTCCTAACGCAATTGTACGATTATCTGGATTGTAGAAATAAATGCAGCTCCCCCTGCACCCTGGGAAATCTCCAGTAGAAACAGAGAAGCAGTGGTCGCTCCCCACCACCAGTATTCGATCACGCAAAGCTTCCGCCTCAACCTCAACCCATTCTTTCTCATCTGCATTCAATTTATAAACCTTTACAGAAGAACCAGAAGAAGAATCAGAATCCTCGTCATGAGCTGGGTGGACAACTTCAGCTGGTGCTGGCGCTTGCGGCAGGCCCTCGTAAGAAGAATCTTCATCATGAACCGGCTTGGCAAGTTCAGCCGGTGCTGGCACTTGCGGCAGTGCAAGAACCAATTCACCAAGTATGCGCAAGTCTCGATAGTTAGCTCCACTCGAAAACCCACCTTCGTGGGTAACTTCAGCAGGTGCTGGCGCCAGCGAGAGCTCCTGGTAAGAAGAATCAGACTCTTCATCAGAAGAATCAGAATCTTCACCGGAAGAGTTACAAGAAGAATAAGAATCTTCACCAGATAAACGAACCAAAAGAACCTCCCCAGATGACTCCACCAGATAATTGAGGGTAAAACGACCTTTTATTGGAGACGCGATCATCGTCACGTCAAGAGAAGAATCAACCTCTACGGCTGTTCCATTATAGCAGACAGCACAGAACTTTCCTTGATAAAAGATAACATCTTCATAAATGGAACGTTCACGAGTCAACGGAGAGACTTGGATGCACTTTTTTCTGTCAACGCCTAATTTTCCGTACCATAACATTCCCCGTATCACCATCATGACCGCAGGGAAATCGAGATTCAAGGACAGGGCCGCCTTACCACAAAACCAGCAGTCATCCCTAAAACGTGGGACATATACTTTGGCCACCTCAGATACCCGATATTCCAATAAGTTGAGTAACTTCGGATATGAGTAGGGCAACTGCAGAACGGTAGACTGGGAGAGTGGATGCAACATATGATGAGTTTCACCCGTCTCTCCTTCTTCGACACAAATCAACCAACCCCTTTCACGGGGATCAGTGGCGGCGGGAGGTGCAAGATGATAGATTACACTCTCGTTGAGGGTGAAGCTGAGGGAGCACTTCTTAGTGACTTGGATGGGGAATTGCAAAGGGAACTGTTTTGCAAAAAGAGGAAGAGAGGATCGCCATGACTTACACACAGCACGAAATTGAGAAACGTCGGTCTTTGTGTTGAGGCGCTTGCCAATGCTCTCCCATAATTCATCTGGTATTCTGCTCGCCATCCTTAATATTTTATAATTGTATGTTGTTTTATGTTTAAGAATACATAGGCCAGAGGGGTTATTTAACGTCCTGGTGAAGCACAAATAGTCCTATGAGAATCGGGATTCTTGAATGATCAATCAGTTCCTTTTTTTTTTTACTTTATTGTTTTCTCATTGAGAAAACTTAGCTCTTGTATCTCAAAGCGAATCCTACGAGAATTGGCAAGTTTTCACTCCCAATTTCTATATCCACAACTTCCATATTTGATTGGAGAAAGTTTTGGTAGGGGGAGGAGAGAGAGAAGGAGAGAGAGTAGTACAAAAATAAATAACACAGCATAGAAGAAGCAAAATAGAGGTATGACGTTAATCAGGATATTATTGAGTCAGAAAGTGCTACAATCTGCTCTAGTTGTCTAAGCTCTAAACAAACATGAACTAAAGAAAATCTTCAGATAATGTTAGATTTGAAAGGGAAAAACAAAGTGATTTTATTATATTTGGAGGAGAATAGTACATGGCTCGGTGTAGGCTAATTGACCTTCTACACTTAGCATATTGGCTTATTGGCCACCACACTTGGTTTAGAATAGTTTGGGCTATTTGGCCCTTACACTTTGATTAGTTTAGGCTATTTGGCCCTTACACTTTGATTGGTGAGCTTATTGGCTCCCTAACATAGCTGACTTTGGGTAGCTCTTGGCTCCCTAATAGTTTGGGAGTTCTTTTGGTTCCCTCCCACAGATTGGGAGTTGATTGGTTCACTCCACATAGATTGGGAGTTCTATTAGTTGACTCCACTTGGCCTTATTGCAAAGCATGCCTATTCATGATTCTTCTAGAATTGTGTAGAACACAAGTGGACATTATTTTTCAACAGATAAGATATTCAAGCTGAAGCAACGTGTTCTGCACTTACAAATGCCGTCAAACTAAAACGTAGAAAGGTCTCATCCTGATGAGTTAACGGAACATCTGCCACACACAGTTAGACTGCTTGTGATACCATCCTCCAATGTGGCTCAATAATCATCTTGGTTCAACACGATTTTCAGAAACACTGTATGATCTGGGAATTGGTGAAACTAACTCAATACCCCTTAAATCTTGTGAACTCTTGAACAAAAGCAGAGAAAGATAATCACCACCCAACACCCACAACACTTGACTTTTCACCCAGATGCTTTCTTCCATATGTGAACTGAACTTTAAAATCTTGAATTTGACAACCTTGACGCTTTCAGCTACAGACAGCTACCAAAACTTCCTGTGACTACCAACCAACACCATATGTTGAAAAATGCGATGCGATCTGTCACTTCCAAAGATGAAATAAACGTGACTGCTCTCCCAAAGAAGAATTAACCATCTTCACTCTCCCCAGCAAGTCAATGAGTGCAAACCTGCAGAAAAAAGAAAAAAAAACAATAACTAGTGAGAGCATCAAAGTATCAATGTGAAGCATTTCTTGTTGCAATTTTTGTTGCAACATCATTGATAAATTTTTCATAATCAATATTTTCTAGAAGATCATTTTCAACAGAAATCAAATCTCGTCCATCTAATTTTTCTTGCGATATTGGTGATTGCAAGTAAGATTTTAGTAACTTCAATTTTGAAAAACTATTTTCTGTAGATGCCAATGTAACAGGTAGAGTCAATAATATTCTATAAGCAATGCATGCATTTGGAAGACCTAGTTCTTTTATGAAATTTAGTATTTCAAGGGCTGTCATTTTTTCTTTTGGTAAATTCCCTCGTAAGAATTTTTGTTCTTCAAATAAATCATTTCCATCAACATCACAAGATTTTCCATGCTTTAGACTGAATTCAAGATGACCACAACAAGATTTCAAATGATTATCATCCAATGAATTTAACTTCTCTGAACTAAACAAGAACCCAAAAACATCCTCATATGCCTGAAACTGTTCAAACATTCTCTTCAATAAACCTATAACTTGATCCACTATATGTAAGAAATAATGAATTCTAAAGGATTCCTCAACAGATTCAGGAGATGATCCGTTGACATTCTCAGCATGGTTCTTTCTATGGGTTTTACAAGTTTCATTAAACACATAATCACTTTCCATTTCAGTAGCAATTCCTTTAGCAACAGTCATGGCCTGTGTAAACCTTGTTTCTTTATATTCTTCAAAGAAATTAATCAGCCTTTTTACCTCATCTATAGCAACATCAACAAGCATGTCTTTAGATTCTAAGTATTTGCTAACAGAGTCAACAACAGAGAGTATGTCAAACCAAATAATCATGCGTAATAAAAACTCAAAATCAAATCCATATGTTGCTAAAGAAAGAGCTTGGCACCTCACGTTGAGGTCAGACACAGTTTCTCCTAATTGAAGTAAAGCTTCTCTTACTTCTAGAGCATGGAGTCTTATTGCTCTAACACTTTCAATTTCACTCTCATAATGTGAGATCGTTAATTGCTCAAGAGTTAAACATTTTACATTATCTTCCAAAATTTTCCAACACTTTGAACAATGAGAAAACAATGTATAAATATTTTGTATCACTCCAAAAAAAGATTTTGCTTCACTACAAGAGTCTACAATGTCACAAGTGTTAAGTTTAGACTATGACAACCACATGGCATGTACCATGCTCTACGATTTATATCTAAAAGCTTATTCTGTACACCTTGGTCTCTCCCTCTCACATTAGATCCATGATCATATCCTTGTCCTCTTACATTATTGTCAAGATTAAGGTCAAGAGATTTTAACACACTTTGCCATTCTTCAAAAAGTCCTTGGCCCGAACACACATTTAAAAACCCTAAAAAGTACTCTTCTATTTTTATTGGACTTGTAGAAACATCTACATATCGTAAAAACAAAGAAATTTGTTTTTCGTCATTTGAATCAAGAGTACAATCAAGAATCACAGAAAAATACTTCGCTTCCTTAATTCTTTTTATAGTAAATTTGGCTTACACCCTTCAAATTCAATTTGACGTACCTACAACCCTTCACTTTTTGTTCCTATAAATAATACCCAATTTGTATAAGTAAAAACCCATGATTAGGATCCAACTCAGCAAGTTACCTAATTAAGCATAAAATCTGATTTATTGTACTTTTCAGATTCCAAAAATACCCCCAACTAAGCCATTATTGCATTTTGTATATTAATGTAGGAATCAATATGAAAACCGTTTTTAATTGGATTGTATATAATGACAGATGTTGAATTTGGAAAGATCTCCAAATGGTTGTAATGGACTTAGGAATTAATTTTGAAACATTTTTAAAAAAATTTAACAATAAATTCAAATTTAGGTAATCGGTTTGTTTAATAAAATGTTTATGTTATTTTCTTTTTATGAATTATACATGACTAATAATCCACTTTATAATTGTTTATAAATAAAACTGTACATACTAATTATGTTGAAAAAATAATGTACCTATTACTTGTTTGTTTTATGAAAAATATAATTTAGCTAGTATGAAAAGTGTACATAATTATCTATTCCAATATACCTACATTATACGACATCCAATATACCTACATTAATTTTAATGTACTTACAATTAGGATTTAGGTATTATATGTCATCCAATGTACCTACCATTTGAATAACATACCTACTACGAATAACGTGCCTATTATTTATCTAAATAATGTACCTATTTTTTCTATAAATAATATAGCTTTTTTTCTCTGAATAAAGTACCTATTATTTGTTTGATTAAAAGTAATTTTTTTAAATGAACCAATTTTCTCTCTCCAAATAACTTACCTATTTTTTTCCTCTAATAATGTACCTATTTTTCCTCTCCAAATAATGTACCTTACACATTTATAGGTATGTTGTAAAATAATTTACTTGTGGGTAAATAATGTACCTATATTTTATATAAATTATTGTGTACCTATTTTTAATTATGAAAAATGTACGCAATTACAAAGTAACTGACTTTGTTTTTTTTTTTTGGTAAATAATATACCTATATTTTATATGTATATATTTATATTATATTTTTCATAGGTACATTATTGGATATGTAATTTAAAGATTTTTTGTTTTGTTTGCAATTTTAGGGGGCAAGATGTGAGAGGGAAGGACAACTAAAAGAAATGGGGTGATTGATATGCTATTAATAGGGAGTATATTAATTACAATTATGGCAGTTAATGAAATGCTTGAAATAAATTATAAATAAAATATGAAGTTTAGTGGCAACAATGTAAAAACATATAAATACTACGACCTCTTATATCCTACTGGTCATTTAAATTTGAAATTGGGTTTTACACATAGATTTATAGAGTGCTGGGTATATATCTAGGAAATAGAAAATGTAGGGATCTATATTTAGACTATGATTGCACTTTTGATTTCAGAAGCTAACAAAATTATCAATTCTTGAATGTTACGACCTAGATAATGACAATGAATCTCATTGTTTTGAACACGTCCAATATGCATTTGCATTACTTGATCCCAGACTGCAATCATTTCAATTTGGGTAAAAAAAATTCCACAATCATTTTGATAAATCCTGTCATTTGTTCAAAAGAATGTGAACAAATGTTTAACAAGAAATTTCACAACTGAAATGATTCTTGGCAACACATTTCTCCAGTGTTGTTTCTCCTGGTTAATCTTGTCTTGATTTTTCTCCAATGTGAGACGCACATCCTTCCAAGTGATCATGTGAAAGATGTGCTCAACGCCTGTTTCATGTTCTTTGAGCAAAAGACTAGGTTGTTCCCAGTCTCCATATCCTTCATTTGCTAACTGACATTTTATCAAGTTAGGCATTTCTTTATTATATTCTCGATAAAAATCTAAGCTCAAACGGTCAAAAAAAAATCGGGCCACCGTCTAGAACTGGGCCTTTAATGCTGTAATGTCTTTTTGGGCATTATTATATCAAATTGGGCCACCGTCTGTGTTGTTTTATTATTATTATATTAAGTTAGGCTTTTAATGTTGTGATGTGAGATGTTATTTCTAGTTGTGAAATATTTATGTAGCACTTTTGACATATCAGTCGAAGATGCTCTTAAGCATTATTATATCAAGTTAGGCATTTCTTTCTGGGTTTACCCATTGGGCTGTAATAATTATGATGGGTCTAGTTAGGCGGAAACCAAAAGTCTTTTTTATTCTTTTTTCTTTTTTAATTTTTCGGGGATTAAAATTATGGCGAAGTAATATGATGATCTTGAACACCACCCAAGAATTTGATCTCCACACCTATTCACAAAATTTCAAAGACATTGATCCCTAGTTCATTTCGTGTCAACGTTTTAAAGATTTTCAAAGAGATGAAGGAAAATTCATGGGGTAAAGTTGGAAGTGAAGGAAAATTCTTGGGTGTGGAGAGAAATTAGAAAGTCTCTAACATCGAAATAAATCAAAATTTTGGATTATAAAGATATTTTATTTTGTAAATAGCATGTGACTTGGACTGTTACCACATAACTCGACATGGAGAAGGAGCTTATGCGAACAAGATCCAACACTTATGCATAACTAAGGATCCCATCAATTCAACTCAAGCTAGCATACAAAAATTTGTTCTGACAACCGAATCAAATTAAGCTACAACAACAAACACATTCGAAAACCTAAGTTCTAGTCTAAAAAATACGGAGAAATAGAGAGTGTGATAAGATATAAAACAAAAGAGAGGGCGTGACGAGATTTGAAAATAGAGAGAGAGAGAGAGAGAGAGAGAGAGAGAGAGAGAGAGAGAGAGAGAGAGAGAGAGAGGAGCTTTGAAAAATGGAGAGGATATAGTTCTAAATAAGAAAAGAAAATTAGAGAAAGAGAGCTGCATATTTAAAGGAAAAAAATTGAAGAGATAGAGTCAATTGCATAGAGAAATTAGAAACTCTCCAAGACTGAAATAAATAAAATTCTTAGATTAGAAAGATATTTTCTTTTGTAAATAACATGTGACATGGAGCTACTTTGCATAATCACTTTACTATTACTACATTACTCAAAATGGAGAACGACCTAATCCAAACCAGATTGAACACCTATACATAACTAAGGAGCCTAACGATTCACCCAACTCAAGCCAACACACAAAATTTTGTTGTGACAACCAAATCAAATAAGCTAGCAACAAACACATTCGAAAACCTAAGTCCTATGTCTACAAAATATAGGGAGATAGAGAGAGTAATAGGATATGAAACAACGGAGAAGGCATGATGAAATATGAAAAAATACGGAGAGAGATGAGATTTGAAAAATGGAAAGGAGATAGTTCTAGATACGAAAAGAAGAAAAAAAATTAAAGATAGAGAGTTTTTGCAGACTCATGAAAAAGAAAGAGATGCAAGATAGAGGTGAGGTAGAAACCATTGTCACATGGGTTCTGTTCATACCTATGGAAAAAATATATTACGTACTAATATGTAACTTGAAAAGTTGTCAAACACCTATTTATAATTGATCATTTCTTCCTGATTGCAAAAGATAATAAGCATAAAGTCAATTCATTATTATTTCATTCAGAATAACAAAAGATAATAACAATAAAATCCCATGCTAATATAATTGGAAACTTGAAATTCATAGACTTCCAGGTCAAATTAACTTAAAAACTGACTGAAACTGTTCCATAAGTTCTCTCCTTCACTGCACTCCTGCGAGCCCTGGTTTTTCTGATAACATGGCATGGCATGGCAGGACCTCCAAATCTCTGAAACTCCAGAGCTCTCTCACACTTCACCTGTCAAGATCATGTCAAGAAGCAATCAAACACAAAAACCCACAAGGAGAGAGAAAGAAGAGCAATTGCTTACAGAAGCTAAGGCAGGGAAGGCCAATATATATCGGCGAAGAATGGAGCTCCTGCAGCATTTACAACGCTAATGCTATGGTCTGCCAAATTGAAAACCGAACCATCTCCAACAGTGCTCAAGCTTCTCAGCGCCAGAGGATTCTCCCGGTGATCGGAGAAGTAAATGCAGTTCCTTGAGCACCCAACAATGTCTTCAGCCGAAACAGAGAACGAAAAATCAACGTTCAAGAAGAATGCTTGGTCATCCAAGTTGTGCACTTCATCCCATCTCCTCCTCTCTTGATCCAACTTATAAACCCTGAAATTAACGGTATTCAGCGGACATTCGTCGATTGCATCAGGCCAACCATTCCCTTGATGCCGAATAAAACGATAGAAACTGGTAACCGGGTCTGGTCTTCCATTCGGGTCCGCCATCATGTACCTGTCAACCAGATAAAGATCTCCGCAGCTCTCGACCAGATGCTTCTTGTGCCCAAAACAGACCAACCGAGGCGCGAATTGAACCACTCCCAGAGCCGGGTCGACCAGGAAAACCGTGCCCCATTTGTCCACAACGTACGGCCGGCCCTTGTAAACAATCAGATCACTGTAACTAGAAAACCGATTGCCGATGCTTCTCAAACGCTCGACCCCATTCTGAGCAAAACCCAGTTTTCCTTTGTGGTGAATGACGAGAATTGAGCAGGGTTCAGAGTGAGAGAGCTCAATGACTTTGCTCACGCGATCAACGTAGGCAGAGCCAGCTGAGTTTTTGAGAGCGTAGGCTTGGCCCAGCTCCACCATCTTATAATTTAAAAAGTTCAGGTGCTCTGGGAAAAAGTCCTCCCCGCACCTCAATTGGCGGTTGGTGATGGGGTGAAGAAGGCGCAGGTTCTGGTTGCACTCTTCTAGTTTCAGGAGCCAGCCCTTTGGGGAAGATGATGATGAGGATGGTGATGACGTGGAGGCGTAAGGAAATGGGTTGGTTCGGAGGAGGTAGAGAGTGGTTCGGGCGAGGGAGGCTTTGGAGTGGAAGGAGAACGGGTATGGGAATTCTGTAGGAATGGAAGGGTGGAATCGGGGAATGGAATGGCGCCAGGAGTAGGAGACGCTGCGAAATCGCAGCCGTTCGATGAAAGGTTTGAGCTGCTGGCCGATCCGGTGCCAGAGCTCATCTGGGAGTTTGGACCCGTCCACTGAACAGGGGGCTCTGGAATCCATGGTAGGACCTCTGTTTCTGTTGACAGATGATGACATGCAGAAAGAGAGAGTGAGAGAGAGAGTGAGAGTTTCAGTCAAGGAGGCAGAGGTGATGGTAGGACCATTGTCCAAGAACATAATCCTTTTATACTGCAATTCTAGGGTAAACAAATTTGTTTTTCTCCAATTTAGTCATCAAATAATCTGGAATTTTGCTCCCAAACCGGAGCACTGCTCCGGTTGGGAGCTTAGTTAGTAAGTTAGCATGCTAATCAACTCAACCAACAAAGAATGAATGTTTTTTAAGACATTTTAAGATAATTCGAGGTTTAGTAATGTTTTAACAAATAAATGTAGTTCCTTCCTCTATTTGATAAATGACGCGTATGATTTTAATTGGTGATTGATAAATGGCGGGAAATCGATGTACTTATTTTTTTAATTTTAATTTTTGCTTTTAAGAGTGACAAAATTTACAAAGTCTAACTTCAAACAAAGGTTTTCACTTCCCTCCACGTTGATAATGGGTCGGCGACTGTCATCCATCAGAGTGGATGAGTGAAGGAGGGTGAGATGCAAGGAGGATAGAGCAAGGAACTATTTGAATTATAATGTTGTCATGCTTTATTATTAATTGATTATGCTTTAAAAAAATTGAAATTGATAATGTGGTAAATAATGACGTCAAAATTTGATATTCTAGAATCATGTATTTGTTTTCTTTTAAGGTAAGAAACTAGATAAGGTTGTTTTCCATTTCTGGACAAATCCAGACTACACAGAGTTGTCTTGTGTGTCACTTGAATAGGCAAAGTTGCTTCCCTGTCTCAGTGTGCCTCTTACAAGTCTCTTCCCAAAATTAAATACCATTTACAGTCATTTGCCAGACAAAAATACCATTAGCACTTAACTCACCAGAAACAAAAGAAAAATACCATTCACACTCACTCACCAAAAAAATACCATTAGCATTTAGCACTCACTTACCAGAAAAATATACCATTAATACTCATTTACCAAAAAGGATACATCATTAACCAGAGAAAATATTTAATCTTTTCCATTTAGTTGCAGTTGGCCAATGAAAGTTGAAGCTTTAAAGCAGAGAAAATGCTTAAGAATTCCTTTTGAAATCAACATAACATTAAACATTAACATTCACACTCACTTACCAGAAAAAAAAAACCATTCGCACTCACTTACCAGAAAAAAAAAAACCATTAATACTCATTTACCAAAAAGATACATTAACCAAAAAAAACTTCTAGAGCCCGTCTGGTAACCTCTTCGAAGGGAATGTCTTAAGAATTCCTTTCAAAATCCTAGAAAACCAACATAACATTAAATAGTAACATACAAAGATACAAGTTCAAGAGAGAATGCCTGGTATTACATAAATGTATAATTTACAAATCCATTACAACATTAGATTACACTGTAGATAATTTTACAAATCATTCTTCATGAGAAATTGGAACCTCCAGCCTCTTTCCCCTGTAAGCAGGAAGCAAGTTCCCTGTGAAGATCAAGTTCAGAAATAATTAATACCAAAAAAAGAAAAAAAAGAATCCTTTTCCTTTTCCTAGTGACACATGAACATCATAAGTAATTAACATATACAGAAAGCTTGTTTGTCAAGTAAACTTGTTAAGAGCATATAAAAACAACATAATCATTTGTATACTTACATTAATCCAAAGGATAATTAAGCTGGGAGTGGCCAAAACATCTGAGAATAAACAGGGGAAGAACTAAGCCAATTAATGCTTTGATCTTCCAAGCAGAAAACAGACCCATCTGATCTGATCAACTCTCTCAACGCGAAACCAATGTCATTTGAATCTGTGAAGTAAATGCAATTCCCTTTGCACCCCTCCAACTCTGCAGCTAAAACAGAGAAACAGCAATCAATACTCAAGAAGAAAGCTTGACCCCCCAAGCTCTTCACTTCAACCCATCTACCCCCCAACTCTTCATCACCCAACTTATAGACCTTGAAATCAATTGCCTTGGGCTGATCGGCTTCGTAGATTCTTCGACCACGACGAAGAGGATGGCGAAGAAAAAAATTAAAACTAGCATTACGTACATGAATTTTTGGTGATGTTTGTTGTTGCTGATTCGCACCAAGGTACCTATCCACCACATAAAGCTCTCCACAACACTCAATCAAATTCTTTCTGCAACCAAAACCAATAGGAGGCGAAAAAGGCACCAATTCCAGAGACGAATTGATCCTAAAAATTTGACCCCATTTGTTAACAACACAAGGCTGACCCTTGTACACAATTAAATCATCGTAATCAGAAATTTGGTCATTAATGAGTGTGAGCTCCTCATTTCCAATTTGGGCAAAACCCAATTTTCCTTCATTGTAGATCATGAAAATTGAGCAGTCTTTAAAGTTAGGGGCTACAATCACCTTGTTTATACCAAAAATGGAACCAGACCCCTTTGTGTATCTCAGCGCATATGCTTTGCCCAGCTCCACCATGTTAAGGTCCACCAGGTTCAAATCCGTTGGATTTCTTGCAACGTCGTCCTTGACAGAGCTGACCCGCCAGTTGGTTATCGGATTCAGAAGGCGAATCTTGTCCGCGCACTCTTCGAGCTTCAGCAACCAGCCCATGGATGAAGGCGATGAGGACGACGAGGAAGGATTCGGATTCGGATTCAGATTCGGATCCGGGTCGGGCCGGGTGAGGTAGACGGTGATTTGGGAGAGGAAGCCAGTGGGCCCGTGAGGGAAAGGGAAATTGGGAGATATGGAGGCGCAGAAAGGAGGAATGGAAGAACGCCAGGAGCTGCAGACGCTGCGGAATCGTCGGACTTCGATGTGGGTTTTGAGGTTTTGGGCGATGAGTTGGTAGAGTTGGGGTGGAAGGTTGGTCCAGTCGACTCTGATGCTGCTGCCATCCATGGCGGCCTTGTGCTTCCTCTGTTGACTTTGATGAGTAGTTTTGCAGAGCATTGTGCTTCTTCAGTTAAATTTGATGGAACACTCGGAGTTAAATATTTTTTTTCTCTTGCGCTACTAGTAGTTACTCACTGGTTTACTTTTTTTAACAAGTAAAGTTACACTTACCACATTTTTATTCTATATTTCTATACCACATAATGTGGCATATCCATATTATATATCACGTCAAT